>NC_047106.1:13467412-13788321 GCF_902500255.1 Thalassophryne amazonica
AAGAAAAGACACACACCTTCAGCTGGTACGGTGGCCCTGTACTGTCCGATGAAAAAAGAAAAAAGACACACATCTTCACACAGTACAGTGGCCCTGTGCTGTCCGATGAAAAAAGAAAAAAGACACACACCTTCAGCCTGTACGGTGGCCCTGTACTGTCCGATGAAAACAGAAAAAAGACACATCTTCACACAGTACGGTGGCCCTGTGCTGTCCAAGAAAAGAAAAAAGACACACACCTTCACATATTATGGTGGCCCTGTGCTGTCCAATGAAAAAAGAAAAAAAACACACACCTTCAAAGGGTACGGTGGCCCTGTGCTGTCCATTGAAAAAAGACACACACCTTCACAGGGTACAGTGGCCCTGTGCTGTCCAATGCAAAAAGAAAAAAGACACACCTTCAGCTTTACGGTGGCCCTGTGCTGTCCAATGAAAAAAGACACACACGTTCACAGGGCACGGTGGCCCTGTGCTGCCCAATGAAAAAAGAAAAAAGACACACACACCTTCACAGGGTATGGTGGCCCTGTGCTGTCTGATGAAAAAGAAAAAAAAACACACCTTCAGCCTGTACGGTGGCCCTGTGTTGTCCGATGAAAAAAGAAAAAAGACACACACCTTCACAGGCAGCGGTGGCCCTGTGCTGCCCAATAAAAAAAAAGACACACACCTTCACAGGGTACGGTGGCCCTGTACTGCCCAATGAAAAAAGAGACACACCTTCACAGGCTGTGGTGGCCCTGTGCTGTCCAATGAAAAAAGAACACACACACACCTTCACAGGGTACAGTGGCCCTGTACTGCCCAATGAAAAAATAATAAAGATACAAACCTTCAGCTCCAGCAGTGGCCCTGTACTACCCAATGAAAAAAGAAAAAAGACACACGTTCAGGGAGTACATGGCCCTATGCTGCCAAATTAAGAAAACACACCTCCAGAGAGTACGGTGGCTATGTACTGCTGAATGAAAAAACACTCCTTCAGAGATTACGGTGGTCCTGTGCTGCCGAATTAAAAAAAGGAAAAAAAAGACACACGTTCAGACAGTATGGTGGCCCTGTACTGCTGAATGAAAAAAGAAAGACAAACACCTTCAGTGCCTGTGGTGGCCCTGTGCTGCCAAATAAAAAAAGTAAAAAAAATCTACCTTCAGCTCCTGCGGTGGCCCTGTATTGCCAAATGAATAAAAGGAAAAAGACACACACCTTCTGCCTCTATGGTGGCCCTGTACTGCCGAATGGAAAAAAAGACACACAACTTCAGTGGGTATAGTGGCCCTGTACTGCTGAATGTGAAAAAAGTCAGGATACAAGCAAAAGTTAAAAAAATGAAGAGTGGGTTTTTTGTTTTTTGTTTTGTTTTGGGTTTTTTTTTCATTTTGAGAGTTCAGTCAAAAGAACAAGAATAAAGTCAAACTTTCAGTATTAGTGCCTGGCATAAGGAACAAGTAGAGGTTAGCCTGGTTAGCTACCAGAACAAGTCATAATCATGATACAACACCTTTTAATTAACATACTAAGTCTTCACTATAGGATGGTAAGTCATACGTACTAAATTATAGTTAGGCGAGAGTCATCATTTAAGGCAGTCATTAATATAATATAATTATGGGGTGTTAAGTCACAATTGCGAACTAGCAAATCATAATTATATAGTAAATTGTAACAACGTACTTAGTCCTACTTATAAGATGGCAAAGCAAACGTAAGTCATAAAGATAGCCAAGTTGTCACTTTGAGACTGTCATAAGTATGAGATAGTAAGTTGTAACCATGAGATGCTGCTAACTATGACCAAATGAGTTTTATTTTCATAATTCAATAAGTTGTAATAATCACTCACTAAGTCCTATTTATTGGAGCCCATACCATATCCTGATTATGAGACTGAAAGTTAGAATTACTAAGTCATACTGATGACATCATTTTGAGACAGCCATGTGGATGACATAGCTACTGAGTCATTATCACCATAAGATGATAAGGAACAATGATGAGCAAGTAAGTCTTAATTATGATACAGCAAGTCATAATAACAACATATTAAATCATGATTATGATACAGCAAGTCTTAATAACAACATAATAAATCCTTATTATGAGATAGTAAGTCACAGTAACAACATGAAATTCTGATTATTACTGTCATAATAACATAATCTCGCCGCACTCTCGGGCTGATCGCCGTGTCTGTTCTCGTGGTTGCTGATGGAGAATGTGGCCTTGGTCATCCTGCTCCTCACAGACTCAGAGGTGATTTATTCAGCAGCTGCTGTTTCACACTGATCCACAGTCTGGCCCTGGCTGAGCCTCCGGTATCCTCTTGGATTTACTCTCAGGGAATTGTGGACGCACTGTTCCCTGGGGGTCACTGCACTCACTCTCCTGTGGGCACAACACGCTCCAACTTATTGTCTCGGTGACAGCTGGTGATGAAGAGTGACTTCTGGACGGTCACTCGCCTGCTATCTTTTGTCCCCATCAATAGAACTGGAAATTGAGCAACAGAAGAGGAGCCCAGATATCTGACACAGGATGCAACAGAAGAAAAAGACACAAAAGGCTCCAATCGGTAGGTGTGTCAAGTTTTAAGGCCACAAAGGAGAAGAAGAAACATCTCAACAGGACCAGGGGACTCGTGTGCAAAGAGTTGCGTAGATCTACTACTGAAACATGGAGTACTGCAAAACACACACACACACACACACACACACACACACACACACAGAGCACAAAAAAATTCAGACGTATCAAAGTGTGCGTACACATGGATCCAAGCACATTCCTTTTGTACATCCCACTCAGCGTGGAATTGAGCGCACATGCAGATGTACCAAACTCCTCTCTGTCCATGCCCCATCTGAATATGCAAATGCATTTAAATCATTTGTTTGTGTTATTTGCTGGTACCATAAGTGTGGAGTGTAGTGTGTTTGATGACTTCCACTATTGTCTCTGTGTTGTCGTGTGTAAAAATTAAAGCATTTGTAGAGGCAGCGTGCAAAAACAAAGAAAGCTGTAGCTCGTTCACCATTCTCTCACACAGCTTGCCACAGTGCAAAATGAAAATGAAATGAGTGCATCCATGTGTACAAATGCTGAGGCTCAGAGCAGCGCACACACACACACACACACACACTGAAGTAAAAAGATATTAGGTGTGTGGTGGCTGACAGTGTGTGACATTCACAACATTACACATGCATTTAGTGACAAATACTGGACACAGGGAGACAATCTGGGGCCTGTTAAAAAGCTCTGCAGCTCTAGTTTCACCATCACGAAAAACAAAACACATTAATTATAATAACAAAAAACATATTTGAATGCACACATGCCCAAATGTGCCCGTGCTGATTATCGTTAGGAACAATTACACAAATAGACTAACCAACAAGCAGCCATCCACTGCGGACCGTGGCAGCCTCTGGCCGATTCCCAACCCAACCCAGTGCATTTGTGGATCACATATGATTTGAACATTGATGGATTGAATATGTTTCCTATTAACAAAAACACCTTTATAGCAATAAGTGTGCAGTAAATAGCTCTGACTACATTAGGGAAACTGGCTGTCACTGCAAATTCTGCTTTAATGTTGGAATGTGATGTACCAGGATGACATTCACATTCCCTAAATACGTGCTCACGTCAGACTGCACCATTTGCAAGGTCCTCTAACAACGCTAGCACAGCTATTGTCAGTGACATTTTCCTCATCACTTTGTGCATGATTTTCTATCCACCCATATAACTGCAAACACGTGGGTGTGCTAATTGTTCATCAGTGTGTCTCTGATGTGCACATCACTCTGATGACTGCTTGTTTTCACACAATTAATGGTTCCCAGCATCACCTCTATGAGTCGGCAGTGGAACAATAGCTGTAGAAATGTGCATACGCCAGCCAGGATTTTTGCCTGACGCACTGCACATTTCCAAGGTCATTTCACTTTTGATACATCTGAACGTTAGCGTGGAGATGGACGTACATTGCGTTTTGTACATACGCAGCCTTTGTACATGAGGCTCCTGGAGTCTTGGTGGCATCAAATTGGGAATGGTGGTTTTATTTTTGGTTCATATTCTCAGATGCTTCAGTGGGATGTCTTTTTCTTTGCACTTACATGAAGAGAAAATTAAGAAAATATGTCCAACAGAGTAGCAAATGCATATTTCTACACAGATGCAGAGGAATCATTTCATGCATTTTTGGCAAACATCATCTAGTGGAAGGTCACTGGCTCCTGTAGAGGTTGCTGTCAGTGATCCATCCTCCTTTCTTCAGCAGCAGCAGAGCGTCTGTGCTCTTCAGAGATCAGAGATGAAGTCTGGAGCTGGATTTCAGGAATTGGTCTCCTCTTTATTTTCACAATTTTACGTTGCATTTCTTCTGACATAACTGTGGAGCTGTAGGGATGCTTTTGAACTCCTCATCATCTGAGCAGGTCCGTGCACAGGCCTGTCATCAATCAATTTCAATCAATTTTTTTTATATAGCGCCAAATCACAACAAACAGTTGCCCCAAGGCGCTTTATATTGTAAGGCAAGGCCATACAATAATTATGTAAAACCCCAACGGTCAAAACGACCCCCTGTGAGCAAGCACTTGGCTACAGTGGGAAGGAAAAACTCCCTTTTAACAGGAAGAAACCTCCAGCAGAACCAGGCTCAGGGAGGGGCAGTCTTCTGCTGGGACTGGTTGGGGCTGAGGGAGAGAACCAGGAAAAAGACATGCTGTGGAGGGGAGCAGAGATCGATCACTAATGATTAAATGCAGAGTGGTGCATACAGAGCAAAAAGAGAAAGAAACAGTGCATCATGGGAACCCCCCAGCAGTCTACGTCTATAGCAGCATAACTAAGGGATGGTTCAGGGTCACCTGATCCAGCCCTAACTATAAGCTTTAGCAAAAAGGAAAGTTTTAAGCCTAATCTTAAAAGTAGAGAGGGTATCTGTCTCCCTGATCTGAATTGGGAGCTGGTTCCACAGGAGAGGAGCCTGAAAGCTGAAGGCTCTGCCTCCCATTCTACTCTTACAAACCCTAGGAACTACAAGTAAGCCTGCAGTCTGAGAGCGAAGCGCTCTATTGGGGTGATATGGTACTACGAGGTCCCTAAGATAAGATGGGACCTGATTATTCAAAACCTTATAAGTAAGAAGAAGAATTTTAAATTCTATTCTAGAATTAACAGGAAGCCAATGAAGAGAGGCCAATATGGGTGAGATATGCTCTCTCCTTCCAGTCCCCGTCAGTACTCTAGCTGCAGCATTTTGAATTAACTGATGGCTTTTTAGGGAACGTTTAGGACAACCTGATAATAATGAATTACAATAGTCCAGCCTAGAGGAAATAAATGCATGAATTAGTTTTTCAGCATCACTCTGAGACAAGACCTTTCTAATTTTAGAGATATTGCGTAAATGCAAAAAAGCAGTCCTACATATTTGTTTAATATGCGCTTTGAATGACATATCCTGATCAAAAATGACTCCAAGATTTCTCACAGTATTACTAGAGGTCAGGGTAATGCCATCCAGAGTAAGGATCTGGTTAGACACCATGTTTCTAAGATTTGTGGGGCCAAGTACAATAACTTCAGTTTTATCTGAGTTTAAAAGCAGGAAATTAGAGGTCATCCATGTCTTTATGTCTGTAAGACAATCCTGCAGTTTAGCTAATTGGTGTGTGTCCTCTGGCTTCATGGATAGATAAAGCTGGGTATCATCTGCGTAACAATGAAAATTTAAGCAATGCTGTCTAATAATACTGCCTAAGGGAAGCATGTATAAAGTGAATAAAATTGGTCCTAGCACAGAACCTTGTGGAACTCCATAATTAACCTTAGTCTGTGAAGAAGATTCCCCATTTACATGAACAAATTGTAATCTATTAGATAAATATGATTCAAACCACCGCAGCGCAGTGCCTTTAATACCTATGGCATGCTCTAATCTCTGTAATAAAATTTTATGGTCAACAGTATCAAAAGCAGCACTGAGGTCTAACAGAACAAGCACAGAGATGAGTCCACTGTCCGAGGCCATAAGAAGATCATTTGTAACCTTCACTAATGCTGTTTCTGTACTATGATGAATTCTAAAACCTGACTGAAACTCTTCAAATAGACCATTCCTCTGCAGATGATCAGTTAGCTGTTTTACAACTACCCTTTCAAGAATTTTTGAGAGAAAAGGAAGGTTGGAGATTGGCCTATAATTAGCTAAGATAGCTGGGTCAAGTGATGGCTTTTTAAGTAATGGTTTAATTACTGCCACCTTAAAAGCCTGTGGTACATAACCAACTAACAAAGATAGATTGATCATATTTAAGATCGAAGCATTAAATAATGGTAGGGCTTCCTTGAGCAGCCTGGTAGGAATGGGGTCTAATAAACATGTTGATGGTTTGGATGAAGTAACTAATGAAAATAACTCAGACAGAACAATCGGAGAGAAAGAGTCTAACCAAATACCGGCATCACTGAAAGCAGCCAAAGATAACGATACGTCTTTGGGATGGTTATGAGTAATTTTTTCTCTAATAGTTAAAATTTTGTTAGCAAAGAAAGTCATGAAGTCATTACTAGTTAAAGTTAATGGAATACTCAGCTCAATAGAGCTCTGACTCTTTGTCAGCCTGGCTACAGTGCTGAAAAGAAACCTGGGGTTGTTCTTATTTTCTTCAATTAGTGATGAGTAGAAAGATGTCCTAGCTTTACGGAGGGCTTTTTTATAGAGCAACAGACTCTTTTTCCAGGCTAAGTGAAGATCTTCTAAATTAGTGAGACGCCATTTCCTCTCCAACTTACGGGTTATCTGCTTTAAGCTACGAGTTTGTGAGTTATACCACGGAGTCAGACACTTCTGATTTAAAGCTCTCTTTTTCAGAGGAGCTACAGCATCCAAAGTTGTCTTCAATGAGGATGTAAAACTATTGACGAGATACTCTATCTCCCTTACAGAGTTTAGGTAGCTACTCTGCACTGTGTTGTTATATGGCATTAGAGAACATAAAGAAGGAATCATATCCTTAAACCTAGTTACAGCGCTTTCTGAAAGACTTCTAGTGTAATGAAACTTATTCCCTACTGCTGGGTAGTCCATCAGAGTATGGACTACCCAAATGTTATTAAGAAATGATCAGACAGAAGGGAGTTTTCAGGGAATACTGTTAAGTCTTCTATTTCCATACCATAAGTCAGAACAAGATCTAAGATATGATTAAAGTGGTGGGTGGACTCATTTACTTTTTGAGCAAAGCCAATAGAGTCTAATAATAGATTAAATGCAGTGTTGAGGCTGTCATTCTCAGCATCTGTGTGGATGTTAAAATCGCCCACTATAATTATCTTATCTGAGCTAAGCACTAAGTCAGACAAAAGGTCTGAAAATTCACAGAGAAACTCACAGTAACGACCAGGTGGACGATAGATAATAACAAATAAAACTGTTTTTTGGGACTTCCAATTTGGATGGACAAGACTAAGAGACAAGCTTTCAAATGAATTAAAGCTCTGTCTGGGTTTTTGATTAATTAATAAGCTGGAATGGAAGATTGCTGCTAATCCTCCGCCCCGGCCCGTGCTACGAGCATTCTGACAGTTAGTGTGACTCGGGGGTGTTGACTCATTTAAACTAACAAATTCATCCTGCTGTAACCAGGTTTCTGTTAGGCAGAATAAATCAATATGTTGATCAATTATTATATAATTTACCAACAGGGACTTAGTGTTGTGAAAGTGTAGGTACACGGACCCACAACAGGGGGCGCAATGAACGGACAATGGAGAAAAGTAAGAACAAGTTTTACTGTTGTGAAAATAGCACAACTGATACAACAATTAGCAATTTGTAAGCCGAAATCTGCTGGTGTCTTGTGGGCAGGCCCGAAGGTAGGAGACGTCCGTCCTAGTTGAACCGGAACCACCCAGATCTCCTCTGCCACCGAAACCCAGAAGTACTGGAACCGCCAAGTCCCGAATTCCCAGGTGGCCACTGCCTCCGCTCGTCGGATCCGGTACTGCTGGCGGGAAAGAACACAAACACACAGGTTGGGATGCGACCGCACCCAGTAGATGAGAGGGGCAAAGCCACCTCCACCTCTTGTCACACTGAAGCAGGAAAGGTGAGTACTTATCCGAACACTTGGCCTTCCGCTGTCCTGAAAAGTTTATAATGTATCGTCACAAAGATACAGTATCTGTTGCAGAGGTGATTACCTTAAACTCAAGGTGATATCTCGGCACTGAGGTGGAGACGCTGTCCTGCTGATATACCTCCGTACTGAGTGAAGTCAGCTGTGTCCAGTAATGGTGACAGCTGTCATCCTGGCTGCTCTCATCAGGCGGCGGCGCCCTCTGGTGCCTGGAGCCCGCACTCCAGGCAGGGCGCCCTCTGGTGGTGATGGGCCAGCAGTACCTCCTCTTCAGCGGCCCACACACAACACTTAGAAGAGAGAGACCTAATGTTTAATAGACCACATTTAACTGTTTTAGTCTGTGGTGCAGTTGAAGGTGCTATATTATTTTTTCTTTTTGAATTTTTATGCTTAAATAGATTTTTGCTGGTTATTGATAGTCTGGGAGCAGGCACCGTCTCTACGGGGATGGGGTAATGACGGGATGGCAGGGGGAGAGAAGCTGCAGAGAGGTGTGTAAGACTACAACTCTGCTTCCTGGTCCCAACCCTGGATAGTCACGGTTTGGAGGATTTAAGAAAATTGGCCAGATTTCTAGAAATGAGAGCTGCTCCATCCAAAGTGGGATGGATGCCGTCTCTCCTAACAAGACCAGGTTTTCCCCAGAAGCTTTGCCAATTATCTATGAAGCCCACCTCATTTTTTGGACACCACTCAGACAGCCAGCAATTCAAGGAGAACATGCGGCTAAACATGTCACTCCCGGTCCGATTGGGGAGGGGCCCAGAGAAAACTACAGAGTCCGACATTGTTTTTGCAAAGTTACACACCGATTTAATGTTAATTTTAGTGACCTCCGATTGGCGTAACCGGGTGTCATTACTGCCGACGTGAATTACAACCTTACCAAATTTACGCTTAGCCTTAGCCAGCAGTTTCAAATTTCCTTCAGTGTCGCCTGCTCTGGCCCCCGGAAGACAATTGACTATGGTTGCTGGTGTCGCTAACTTCACATTTCTCAAAACAGAGTCGCCAATAACCAGAGTTTGATCCTCGGCGGGTGTGTCGTCGAGTGGGGAAAAATGGGTAGAGATGTGAACGGGTTGGCGGTGTACACGGGGCTTCTGTTTAGGGCTACGCTTCCTCCTCACAGTCACCCAGTCGGCCTGCTTTCCCGGCTGCTCGGGATCTGCCAGGGGGGAACTAACGGCAGCTAAGCTACCTTGGTCCGCACCAACTACAGGGGCCTGGCTAACTGTAGAATTTTCCACGGTGCGGAGCCGAGTCTCCAATTCGCCCAGCCTGGCCTCCAAAGCTACGAATAAGCTACACTTATTACAAGTACCGTTACTGCTAAAGGAGGCCGAGGATCATGAGGTCATGTTGTGGATCCCACTGAAACACTGTGTGATTTTGATTGATGTAAATAAAACAGGATTCTAGTCATTGTAGGATTTAGACATGTCATTGGAGATGGGACCCAAAATGCAGAGTGGATCCAGAAATTTCTGGTTGGGGGGGGGGGGGGGGGAGGGAGTGGAATCTGATTCATCACAATTCAGTCGTCTGCTGAATGGATCCTGCTCATTCATGGAATGACAGCGTAATATTGTCACTGATCCTCAAAAAAAAAAGAAAGAAAGAAAGAAAAAGATACTAGTAGGAAGCAACTTTTCTCATCTATAAAACTACCATTAAAAAACTCACATTTTCAAACTAAGATAGTTTGTGGAACCGGTCCCACTGGCCTTTAGGAGGATTTGCGTATGGATTGCACACAAAATTGGCTCATATTCGCTTAACATCCGCAATATGCGTGAAACATGCTTGTATGAGTCGGCTGACATCCGCACACGTCTGCAATTATTCGCAGAGGCATGTTTTTCCATTTCCAGCAAATGCTCCAGAGGCTGTATTGTTGGTGTGACTAGTGATGCCGAAAGGAGTGAGTGTGCTTCTTTTATAACCGCAATGCAGATGCCGTGCACGTGCAACACGTGTGTGATGCATTCATAATACACCCGCAATACTGTCGTGATAATCGCAATGCGTCGGATCCATTTCCTCACTACATGCGTTATACAACCATGATTGTTCATCATATATTCGCTATATATTATTCATATATCCATAATTCATACTGGAACATTTGTCATTTTTGGCCATTTTTGTTGCGGACGACAATGAATGCCCGTAATTTGTATACTCAATTCATGCGCGATTAATCCTCTCCCCAGTGGGACAGGGCCCTAAAATATTCATTTTTACTGAAAACAATCTCATAATTGCCAGTAGGTTTTAGACAAATTGGCCTGAAATCTTGTAAAACACGTTTTAATCTATAATAGCATCATGCTGATCGTAGAAATGTATCCTTTTGTACTGATTGGTTGATTGATTTAGAAATTCCACAGTAGACGTGCAATAAAATACAATGTGTTAAAACATATGCATTTAATATGCATATGTCGCGGACATGAATGAGTGAAGCTCATCAGCATCGCACCGTGTCATTTAGGTCCTTCAGACTTTATTTTGAGTAAATTCTTCAGCAGAGCATTAGCATAGCAAAAACCCTCGCCTTTTTAAGCATTTTCCTTCTTTTACCTTTCAGCTTCTGGGCCCATACTCCCCACCTTTTTAAGCATTTTTCTTTTTTTTGCTTTTCAGCTTACCCCCCTCATTACAGCCCTCTTAATCCCCCACCACTTTAAGCATTTTTTTAAATGTAGATGTAAATTAATATTCAAAGTTTTCAGCTAGTTGACAGTAGGGCTGTACAATATGGCCAAATTATTGTATCTCAATATTGTCATATAAATTGTCATGTAAAAGTTACTTATACACATGCTGTCCATATTCTTGAGCTGCTTGGGTGGGTAGGGAGAGTTCCCATGGGATTAAAAAGCTTTTCAACCTACCATCCCTGGTTCTCAAGACCAGGCACCTAAGTGGCTCTTCTCTCTCGCTCTCTCTCTCTCTCTCTCTCTCTCTCTTTTTTTAAAGATATTTCGGTGTACCTTAGTAAACACTAGTAGAGTTCCACCTTAGATTTGGAATGTATAATAAAAGATTAAGATTAAGAACATTCTTCTCAACCGGAAAAAGGTGCTTTGCCCTCTTCAGGTCGGTGGAGTGTCCTTGCCTCAAGTGGAGAAGTTTAAGTATCTCGGGGTCTTGTTCACAAGTGAGGGATGGATGGAGCGTGAGATCGATAGACGGATCGGTGCAGCATCTGCAGTGATGTGGTCACTGTATCGGACCATCGTGGTGAAGAGAGAGCTCTCGATTTACCGATCGATCTACGTTCCGATCCTCGCCTATGGTCATGAGATTTGGCTCATGACCAAAAGAACGAGATCGTGAGTACGAGCGGCCGAGATGAGTTTCCTCTGCAGGGTGGCTGGGCGCTCCCTTAGAGATAGGGTGAGGAGCTCGGTCACTCTGGAGGAGCTCGGAGTCGAGCCGCTGCTCCTCCATGTCAAAAGGAGTTAGTTGAGGTGACTCGGGCATCTTTTCCGGATGCCCCCTGGACGCCTCGCTGGAGAGGTGTTCCGGGCATGTCCCATTGGGAGGAGGCCCCGGGGAAGACCCAGGACACGCTGGAGGGACTACATCTCTCGGCTGGCTTGGGAACGCCTTGGGGTTCCCCCGGAGGAGCAAGGGGAGGTGTGTGTGGATCGGGAGGTCTGAGCGGCTTTGCTTGAGCTGCTGCCCCTGCGACCCGACTCTGGATAAAGTGGAAGAAAATGGATGGACATTCTTAAACAAAACAGTAATAATACTACACTCATTTTGCACTCATCATAAGGTTAGGATACTGTGCCCTCCAAAAGTATTGGAACACTTGGTATTTCACACATTTTAATTTGTTTATGCCATTTTAAATACAAGAAAAACAAAAAATAAAGTATAAAAATGTCTACAATTATCTTCCTCAAACTCAAACTGAAAGCAAATCTCTAAAACTTGATAAAACCTGTAAATAATAATCAGTTTTATTGCCAGTTTTCTTTAGACAAGTCAGTGGATGGAAACATGATAAATGATAAGAATGGTGACAAAGGTCAGTTTCAGTTTGTACAGGGGTCAAAAGTTAAAGTTGCTCCATTAATTTTTCTCCAGCTGTATTTGTGCTGAATTTGATGCTTGTATCACCGTTTGAAGGATTGTTTCAGTTATCTGCTACACTAATAAGCCAACAGAGCATGAACCAGCTGCTGTCTGTTAGATTAAACGTTTGCACTCTTAAACAGCTAACAGACAGACATGGCAACCTGAATTAAAGGAGAAATGCTGCTTTTAACAACCTGGACCTCATTTCTGACATAAAATATGGTCGATTACTCATCACCAGTATAAGTTTGGTGGGATTAGAAGTCCATAGTTTAAACGACGTGTTCAGTTCAGATCTGAAGCAAACATTTTTCTTTTTCTACTAAGGTGGATTAGAACTTTTTGTGGTACACAGCACAAACTACTGGACAGGAGGAACCTAGCAGTCAATGTGACTCACTGATTTGAAAATGCAGGTCTTTCAACCAGACATGTGGTGCTGTGACATGTCAATCATATGTGTCCAATCAGAGTTCAGGGGAGTCCAGTGAAACCCCGGCCTCCACTCTAACTCCACCCATGCCAGGAAGTGTTCAACATTTCCTGTTTCACTGTGACTGTGAATTTGGCACTTCCTGTTTGAGTGTGAGCTTACCACTGAGTTCTCGCGAGATTCCATGGGATCTCATCTGTCAATCCAGGAAGTGTTTGACATTTGAACATTTCCTGTTTTACTGTGGACTTGAATTTTGGCACTTCCTTTTTAGGACACCCTGTCCCATGAGTGAGCTTTGCGCCACTGTGTGACGCTTCGCTCATATAATGGAATTTCAAGGATAACACAAATAAGTCAAAAGACTTATTTCCATTGTGGTCCTTAAATAAAACAAATACAAAATAGGCGGCAAAGATTGGTAAAATCTAGATAGATTAAAAATAAAACAATAAAAGAATAAAACAAATTACGATAAAAACAAAAACTAAAAACACTGACTAGAACAAACTCTATGGTGAAATTATTTCATATTGTTGAACACAGTGAGATATGTTCAGCTTTTTTTTCAGTGGAAGATAATGGCTAAAAATTGTTGCAAACATTATCAAATTTTAAAAACTTTATTTATTTTTGTTCTTTTTTTTTTCCTTCAAATATTTTTCTTTGGATCTTTTCTATTTTTTTGGCTGGGGGGGGGGGGGGGGGTCCCCCTGGATCCATCCATGTCCTAATGTTGTATAGTGCACAAAATGTGCAGTACATGGACGTCTTAGGTGAGTTTGATGATGAGCGACCTTGACCTACTTTCCAGTGTCACAGGGAAAAAACAAAGACCTGGGCGTACACAGTGCATGCAGGCTGAGTGCAGGGCCACCAAATTTGCACCACTTTTGTATCGATCTTGGAGGTGACTTCAGCATGATACCAGACCACCAAACACACCATACATACTGAGGTGATGCATTTTAAAAATATAATATTTTCACTTGTTTAAGGGGGAAAAAACTCCTTACCACGCCCCCCTCTCCACAGCTCAGTGGGCATGGCCTGGTGCAGTGGGCGTGTCTCAGACAACAGACAGGAGTACACAGGTGAATTTCTACATGCACAGACATACAGCTGCAGATTAAAGTGCATATCAACAATTTTGCATAACACAACCCCTTTAAAAGATATAAATCTTTGCTGCAGCAGCAGTTTTGTGTCTTTCTTTTTAAATGACACTGTGCAATACTTGCTGCAGGTTTGCATGTCACAGGACAGGATGTACAGATGGCTTGACGTGGCATTCTGTGTGCCATCCAGCCGTCGGCCTCTTGCCGCTGGGCTCTGACCCTTAACTGTCACCGGCCACTGTCTCAATATGACAAACGCCATATTGCTCTACTCTCTCACACACAATGCTCCCAACTCTCAAACGCGCACAAGGACATGAAGGGTCGAGCTAAACGCTGACGTCCCTCTCAGCACGTGCAGACTTGCGATAAAGAATCCTTGTTTGCTGCGGCTAATTGGCTCAGCGGTGCTCTGCTTGGTGCACAAGTCCATTGACCTGATATATATATATATATATATACACACACACCTCGTCAGCAGGTTTCATTAGTCACAGCTTTTGTGGGAGAGAAAAGACCTTCAAACAGCCGGGAGGACTCCAGAGTTTATTTATAGGCCGAGTGTCACAGCAGAGCAGGGCCAGCATTATTTAGATCCATACAGCTCATATCACAACCCTAACCAGGTCCTACGCACAACAAAAACCAGTCTTTGCAGCACTGTTGTGGTTTTTCATTTTAATAATCCATGATTCTACATCTGTGCATTTTTAACTACTGCAGTTTTAAAATATTTAGACCTGAAACAGCTTGTTTTAGACGTCTGTGACGGACGTCCTCCTTTCAGCTACAGAAACAGGTTGTTTGTTAGAAACCTGAAAGTTGTTCCCCTGCAGCTCGTGGTATTGTTTTCACTGATGTATTGGGGTAAGGCTTTTGGTCAGGTCAGGTCTGGGAGTATCCAAAGGTGGTATGTGTTGCAGAATCCACCACACCATGCAACCACCTTGAGTCCAGGATGGTAACCATCCAAGTACACAATTGGTCCATCCACAACTCTCAAAAGTAACACTCCATCTGTTGCAGCTAGGTCAAACTGGGCACTCCTTTGGCCTTCTCTAAGCCACTGTGGTCTTCAGTACTGTCACCGTATGCTGGCTCATGCCCAGAGAAATAGTGAAGGCACATGGCCAAAATGTTGCAGTTGATGTTCACTTACAAGTGATAGTCCTCATCTCTTTGTAGATTGCAGAAAGACTTGTAGGTGTACAGCACAGCATAGAAAATCTACATCCAGGGTTGATCTAGCAACACCTGTGTGTGAGTTTGCTTAACATGGGAATGTCATTGCACACCGACAAACACATGGTCCTTGACAGATCCTTAGCCTGGTCCCACAGCTGGAAAATCCCAGATGACTGGGGTCTGAGGACCTGCTGCAGCCTTCATCCACCTTCACAGCTGCTGTGTTACAAGCCATCACCTCCTCCACCTGATCCGCGGTTAAGGACGCCTTGTTTCACAAGAGCCCCGTTAGTGGTCTCGTGTTCAAGGTTCCCGTTGGGCCTTCGTGGTTACCATAGTGGCCACTGGCCTTACAAGTCTGTCAGAAACCGTGCATGTCAAAACTAGGCCTGTTCAGTCATCTCCGCATCCACCATCCTGTCTGGGAATCAACCAAGAGACCATCTTCCTCACCACCGAGGGATTGCCTGATCTGAGCCCTCCTAAGTAAGCAACTGTTTAATGGTCAATTCAGGGGTACCTAAGGATCTTCCAGTGCAATCTAGTACCAAACTCATCCAGTTGTCACCTTTGGTCACTGGTTAGTGTGCAAGTCTCACAACCATACAGTAAGACTAGAAGAACTTGGAACTTCATCATCATCATCACACTCCTCTGTCCAGCAAACTCTCAACTCCAGGATCTCTTCCTACGTGTCTCTCCATCTCAAAGGCTGAGGGTCCAGAAACATTTATATCAACACTGATTTCTGATAGCCAAGTCCAGGATGTCAGCGACAACCTGGATCTTAGTCTTGATCAAGAGCAATCATGAACCCAGATACTATGACTCCTTTCTCATCCAGGATAATATTTAATTTATTCCGTAAAGTTTTCTTGATGGCATTTTATTTGCAGTTTGGTGAATCAGCGCCCCCACTGCCATTTTAGCATATTTTGGGTAATGTGCTGTGTAGAACGATGCATCAACCATATTTAACTTTTTCTTATCAAGTTTGACATAAAGTTGATTTATGTTTTTTTTTAATGTTCATGTTTGGTGTGAGGTCTCAGGAGGAAATCGGCGGCTTCATAATTGGAAAACGCCCAGCGCTTTAACTGTCTGTGTTTTGAGTTTTTATGAGTTTTATGTGCTGTTTTGGAGGACCTGCACGCTACTGGAAACCAATTAAAAGTAAATTGTTTTGTGAAGCTCATCAAACATTGCAGGCAGATGAGCTCAGCTTCGATTTTTTTGTCCTACTGATTCGGCTGGTTTCACAAATGGAAGCAGAATCCTGAGCTTCCGTATCTCCAGCAGCTGATTGCTTACAGCTTTCCGTCTCTGGTGTAATTGCCACTTATAGCTGAGAGCCTGTTTGTCTATTCACCAGCATGACACCAGAAGACCTGCTGCTGCTCGCTGCTCCTCTGGTGACACTCAGACACATTTGTATCTGCTGAAGTTAAAAAAAAGACTTTAAGTGCAATAAAACATGTCATTATGTTCTTTTATGTGATGCTGCACTCCATCATGAACATGTTTGAAATGTTTGAAACACACAGAGAAAAGCAAAAGATGATTTCATAATAAAGCAGTGATCAGGGTGTGATTTCAGGATTGGGGAGTCCTCTGTTGGAGCATCGGTATCAGTGCATGTTTCCTGAGATTTGAGCCCATCCCTAAACCTCTCTGGGGGCCTGTGGCAGCCCTTCAACCTAATTTGTGAGACATATAAACCATTTGTCATTGATGCACAATAATCAGACACCTTAGTGCACCCACGACAATCCAGCCTCCTTTAAAACAGCTCGACTCATCCCTCAGTCCGAGAATAAAAATGGAGGTATTGGCCTTGAGGCCTTGTCTTCCCATCACTCAGTGATTGAGATGTCCTTCTTCAGAAGAAGGTCCACATATGCACCCTGTGGACACCCATGATGGATGTGTGACTGAATGACCAGTTTCATGAGCACATGATGGGCGGTTAGCTTTGGTAGTTCATCATCATAATAATAAGTGCTGCACATTGTACCTTAGCTGTGTTAATGGTGCTGATCTGTATTAAAAAGTGGCCTGTGTGTTGGGAAAGTGTCGTAACACGGACCCACAACAGGGGGCGCAAATGAACGGACAATGGATAAGAGAAGGAGTAACAATTTAATGTTGCGAAAGAACACAACGGAATATAAACAAGAGTAATGCCAATCATACACAGGAGGACTGCGGGCAGGCTTGAAGATAGGAGACCTCGGATGAACGAAGAGCCGGGGCCCACACCGCTTCTACCACCAACGGCCTGAAGAACACCGAAGCCGCCAAGCCCTGAGTCCCCAGGTGGTCTCTGTCCTCTGTTGTCGGCCCTGGTACTGTTGTGCAGCTCCCGTTTGTCCCTCTCCTGGGTCTTCACGGGCATGCAACTGCACACAGAACAATAGTAGATTAACAGTGATCACAGCAGAGAAGGTTACCTCTAATCGTAGAAGATTTCTCGGCGAGGAGGTGGAGTTGCCGTCCGGCCTTTATGGTGATGGTGATGAGATGAATGAGTGACAGCTGGTGTTGAGGATGAGTGACGGCTGTCACTCCCAGTGGCTCTGGCGCCCTCTTGTGCTTGAAGCCCGCACTCCAAGCAGGGCGCCATCTGGTGGTGGTGGGCCAGCAGTACCTCCTCTTCAGCGGCCCACACAACACTGTGGAACGAACAGGGAAGAGGTCTGGGCAGGTGACAGCGGATGAGGGGCAGCGAGGTGACTGTAAGGTGGAGGATGCTGCCGTGATGATGAGTTGGTTGTGATACCCTGTCTGTGGTGATGCTTATTACAAAGTGCAGGAACAGTGTGGCAGTCTGATGGCATGTTGAAGTCAACTCCAAGAACAAGACCTACATGCAGTACATAAGTACTGCAAAGTAATTGCACATGCTGTGTTTTTTAAGTTTTTTTTTTCTTGGATTTTGTAAACTAGATCAAGGTCACTCATCAAATTCGCCCAAGACTGATTTGGTGTCCCTGCAGTCAACCTGTTTAATGTTATTACAAATACTGTACTTTCTAGTTTTTTTGTTTGTTTTGTTTTTTTTTTTTTTTTTTTGTTTTTTTTTTTTTTTGTTTTTTTTGCTTTTTTGTAACCCCAAAAAGAAGGTCAAGCTGACTCATCATTGAAGTCATCCAAAACCACCAAATGATGTATATGTGGTGCAACTTTGTGGTCGTGCACTCAACCTATGGAAAGTTATGAGTAATGCCTTTTAGAGGTTTTTTTTGGCTCTGAAACCTTCAAAATGAGATTAAGGTCACTCATCAAATTTGCCTAAGACTTCCATAGGATGCATATGAGGTTCTGATTTGGTGTCCCTGCAGTCAACCTGTTTAATGTTATTATAAATACTGTACTTTCTAGTTATTTTTGTTGTTTGTTTGTTTGTTTTTTGCTTTTTGCTTTTTTGTAACCCCGAAAAGAAGGTCAAGCTGACTCATCATTGAAGTCATCAAAGACCACCAAATGATGTATATGTGGTGCACCTTTGGTGTAAGTAATAATTAAACCATTACTTTAAAAGCCATCACTTGACCCAGCTATCTTAGCTAATTATAGGCCAATCTCCAACCTTCCTTTTCTCTCAAAAATTCTTGAAAGGGTAGCTGTAAAACAGCTAATTGATCATCTGCAGAGGAATGGTCTATTTGAAGAGTTTCAGTCAGGTTTTAGAATTCATCATAGTACAGAAACAGCATTAGTGAAGGTTACAAATGATCTTCTTATGGCCTCAGACAGTGGACTCATCTCTGTGCTTGTCCTGTTAGACCTCAGTGCAGCTTTTGATACTGTTGACCATAAAATTTTATTACAGAGATTAGAGCATGCCATAGGTATTAAAGGCACTGTGCTGCAGTAGTCTGAATCATATTTATCTAATAGATTACAATTTGTTCATGTAAATGGGGAGTCTTCTTCACGGACTAAGGTTAATTATGGAGTTCCACAAGGTTCTGTGCTAGGACCAATTTTATTCACTTTATACATGCTTCCCTTAGGCAGTATTATTAGAAAGCATTGCTTAAATTTTCATTGTTACGCAGATGATACCCAGCTTTATCTATCCATGAAGCCACACACCAATTAGCTAAACTGCAGAATTGTCTTAGAGACATAAAGACATGGATGACCTCTAATTTCCTGCTTTTAAATTCAGATAAAACTGATGTTATTGTACTTGGCCCCACAAATCTTAGAAACATGGTGTCTAACCAGATCCTTACTCTGGATGGCATTACCCTGATCTCCAGTAATACTGTGAGAAATCTTGGAGTCATTTTTGATCAGGATATGTCCTTCAATGTGCATATTAAGCAAATATGTAGGACTGCCTTTTTGCATTTGCGCAATATCTCTAAAATTAGAAAGGTCTTGTCTCAGAGTGATGCTGAAAAGCTAATTCATGCATTTATTTCTTCTAGGCTGGACTACTGTAATTCATTATTATCAGGTTGTCCTAAAAGTTCCCTGAAAAGCCTTCAGTTAATTCAAAATGCTGCAGCTAGAGTACTGACAGGGACTAGAAGGAGAGAGCATATCTCACCCATATTGGCTTCTCTTCATTGGCTCCTTGTTAATTCCAGAATAGAATTTAAAATTCTTCTTCTTACTTATAAGGTTTTGAATAATCTGGTCCCATCTTATCTTGGGGACCTGATAGTACCATATCACCCCAATAGAGCGCTTCGCTCTGAGACTGCAGGCTTACTTGTAGTTCCTAGTTTTTGTAAGAGTAGAATGGGAGGCAGAGCCTTCAGCTTTCAGGCTCCTCTCCTGTGGAACCAGCTCCCAATTCGGATTAGGGAGACAGACACCCTCTCTACTTTTAAGATTAAGCTTAAAACTTTCCTTTTTGCTAAAGCTTATAGTTAGGGCTGGATCAGGTGACCCTGAACCATCCTTTAGTTATGCTGCTATAGACTTAGACTGCTGGGGGGTTCCCATGATGCACTGAGTGTTTCTTTTTATTCACCTCTTTTTGCTCTGTATGCACCACTCTGCATTTAATCATTAGTGATCGATCTCTGCTCCCCTCCACAGCATGTCTTTTTCCTGGTTCTCTCCCTCAGCCCCAACCAGTCCCAGCAGAAGACTGCCCCTCCCTGAGCCTGGTTCTGCTGGAGGTTTCTTCCTGTTAAAAGGGAGTTTTTGCTCATAGGGGGTCGTTTTGACCGTTGGGGTTTTTCTGTAATTATTGTATGGCTTTTGCTGTTGTGAAAGTGTCATGACACGGACCCACAACAGGGGGCGTTAATGAACGGACAATGGATAAGCCAAAAGTAACAATTTAATGTTGTGAATCGCACAACGACGTACAGACAATAACAATATGGTAGACTGTCAATTATACACCAGGTGACGTGTGGGCAGGCTCGACGATAGAAGACGCCTGGCGAGAGAAGAGCCGGATCCCACACAGCTTCCACCACCAACGGAGCTGAAGAACACCGGAGCCGCCAAGCCCTGCGCCCCAGGTGGCCGCTGTCTTCAGCAGTCAGACCCGGTACTGCTGGCAGAGAACAGAGACAGTCCTGATGAGTGTGAGTTCGCACACTCAGAAATCCCACAGTCTGTATACAGTTAGGAGGGAAAACCTCCACCTCCAATCACACACTCGTGCAGCTCCTGTCTAACCACTTATCTGGTTGGGGTGTGAAGCGAAGCCGTCGCTGATCACACCAAACGCCAATCCCACAGATAAGGCAACACCACAGGAAAACGGCTGCAAAAAAGTTCAGACTATTAGTCAGCGTTAAATACAGGAGAGAATATTACCTGAACGGTAGCTGATTTCTCGGCGGAGAGGTGGAGTTGCAGTCCGGCCTTTAAGGTGGTGGTGATGATGTGGATGAGTGACAGCTGATGCTGATGACGAGTAACAGCTGTCACTCCCGGTTGCTATGACGCCCTCTCCTGCTTGAAGCCCGCACTTCAAGCAGGGCGCCATCTGGTGGTGGTGGGCCAGCAGTACCTCCTCTTCAGCGGCCCACACAACATTTGCCTTACAATATAAAGCGCCTTGGGGCAACTGTTTGTTGTGATTTGGCGCTATATAAATAAAATTGATTTGATTTGTGCACTCAACCTATGGAAAGTTATGAGTAATGCCTTTGAGAGCATTTTTTTTTACTCTGAAACCTTCAAAATGAGATTAAGGTCACTCATCACTGAACTTGAAAAACATCATATAGAAGTGCATATGTGGTGAAATTTAGTGTTCATGCACTCAACCTGTGGAAAGTTATTGCAAGTAATGTGTTTGCATGTGTTTCTATTGTTTTATATAGTTGTGATATCTTATATTTTCATTGTCAAGCATTTTGTGGTTTTTATCTGTGAAAAGTGCTATATAAATAAAATTTACTTACTGCATGGACAGATGAAAAAGCTTATCTATGTCCCACACCAGGGCAATGGGAGACAAACAGACCTACAGTACACGACAATGTAGTAATATTCAGATACTAAGCCAATGCTTTAAAACACACAAAAAAAAGATGGAGGTTGACTATATTAAATAATTCCCTTTTTATTTCTAAGGTATATTCGAATGTTAAATTGAACAATATATAAACACTTTAAATATATAAAGTAAGTCCCTTTGGCTGGTTGCCTTTTTTTTCAAATCTGAGGTGGATCTGCATGTTAAATTACCACAAGTTTTACAACGGATGCCTTTCAACTCCACATTACATGGAGAAAAGTGGCAGGGACGGGGTTTGAACCGGGAACTTTCTACACTGAAACCAAGTGCACTCACCACTTGGTCACCACCTCTGCATGTTCACACCTTTATATAATAAAACCAAAAGCAATTATAATTTTACACTAAATAAGTCCTGCTGTAAACATTTTATTGAAAAGTAAAAACCACACATGAGCACCCATCTGACCACTAACATTTTAACATTCAAGGCAAAAATAAAATGTAATTTCTGAGTTAGTGGGACCAAGAAAAACAGGTAAAAGTGGCTCAGCACAAATCTAAAAAAATTTGATATAAGTTGTTAATGTGCATATTTTCGTGCATTTGTGGTTTTATTTCCAGATTTCATTGACATAGAAAAGTATTGTAAGGGAACACAAAACAAGCTAAAAAAAAATCCCACCTCTTAAAAAACATAATTCTCGCCATGGCTTTTCTAGAGCTCCGTAAAAAATATTACATATGGTGAAGAAACAGGTCTGAGTTTTTTACTTAAGTTGATGTGTTCTAGAAAAAAAACTGATGTCGTGAGAAACGATAGATTGAAAATCAAACTGCACCTACTGTTCTCTGCTATTGTTCTTTTAGCTGCAGTCAACAATGTTCTGTCCAACATAATATGTCGACTGCACCCACCAACATCTCCAGTAACCATACGGTGCATTCGGAAAGTATTCACAGCGCTTCATTTTTTCCACATTTTGTTATGTTACAGCCTTATTTCAAAATGGAGTAAATTTAATTTAATTCAATTTCAATTAATTTAATTTATATAGCGCCAAATCACAACAAAGTTGCCTCAACGCGCTTCACACAAGTAAGGTCTACCATTACCAACCCCTAGAGCAAGCACACAAGGCAACAGTAGTAAGGAAAAACTCCCTCTGATGATTTGAGGAAGAAACCTCAAACAGACCAGATTCAAAGGGGTGACCCTCTGCTTGGGCCATGCTATCAACACAATTGACAATATGATTATACAGGAAACTTTGGGAGTCCATGCTGGTGCACAGGACAGGAGGCCTGCAGAAGAAGGCACCCACTCCAATCTCTGGATGGAGCCGCACCTCAAACAGAGAGAAAAAAAACGAATCAGGCAGCAGAAAGACAACAAATACAGTATAATTTGTCAGCATTAAGCAACAAGAAAAACCAAAGAAATACTAAGGTGATCGCTGGCCACGAGCCCTAAGCTTCACTAAAAGACCCAGACTAAGGTGATCGCTGGCCACGAGCCCTAAGCTTCACTAAAAAACCCAGATTTTAGATAAAGTTGAGGCCACAATACGCTCTGTTTCCTAATAAACTGAATTTAAAAGGGTAAAAAAAACATAGTAACATACTATGCCAGTATGTTAGCCATATGAAAGGGAAAATTAATGTGTCTTAACTTTGGAGTTGAAAGTCCCTACAGAATCTGACTGTTTTACTGAAGCAAGGAGATCATTCCATAGAACAGGGGAACAATAAGAGAAAGCTCTGTGACCCGCAGACTTTTCATTTACCCGAGGGAAACAAAGAAGTCTTGCATCCTGAGCACGCAGAGCCTGGGTGACTACATGGGGTATAAGTAGCTTATCTAAGTAGTGAGGTGCCAGTCCATGAACAATTTTATAGGTTAGTAACAGAACCTTAAAATCTGATCTCACTGGGACAGGAAGTCAGTGAAGAGATGACAAAATGGGTGTAATGTGGTCAAACTTTCTGCTTCCTGTCTGAAGTCTGGCAACAGCATTTTGAACCAATTGGAGAGCCCTGATGCTGGACTGTGGTAAACCAGAAAATAGAACATTGCAGTAGTCCAATCTAGAAGAGATAAACGCATGAATCAGGGTCTCAGCATCAGCCATAGATAGGATGGGACGAATCTTCGCTTCATTTGGCAGGTGGAAGAAAGCAGTCCTCGTAATATCTCTAATGAGGAGGCCAAAAGACAACGTAGGATCAAAAATTACCCCAAGGTTCCTCACTTTGTCAGTGTGATGTATGACACATGAGCCTAGGCTAAGTGTTAGCTAGTCAAATTGATGTCGATGTCTCAATGGACCAAGAACCATCATTTCAGTCTTATCAGAGTTTAAAAGTAGGAAGTTGCTAGACATCCAACTTCTCATTTGTGAATGAGATTACCAGCAGTTATCAGCATGTATAGCTGAGTATAATCAGCATAGCAATGAAAGGTAATCCCAAAACGCTGCAGTACATGCCCAAGGGGTGCTATATAAAGGGAGAAAAGCAGGGGGCCTAAGACGGACGCCTGTGGAACCCCAAATTTCATGTCACTAAGGTTACAGGTAGTGTTATTATACAAAACATAGGGAGAACGACTGGTCAAGTATGACTGGTCAAGTATGACTGGTCAGGTATGATGTCAACCATGCAAGGGCATTCCCAGTAATCCTAAAATAATTTTCCAGCCTATCGAGTAGAATATGATGATCCACAGTATCAAATGCAGCACTGAGATCTCACAGGACCAGAACCGTAGTGGTGTTCGACTCCATTGTAAGCACAAGATCATTCACTACTTTAGTGAGAGCCATCTCTGTGGAATGATATTTTCTAAAAGCAGTCTGCAGTGTCCCAAAAATATTGTCAGTAAGGTGGTCCACGAGCGGCTTTGAACCACCTTTAACAGAATTTTAGAGCAAAATGATACATTTGATATCGGCCTATAGTTTTTCAATATACTAGGGTCAAGATTAGATTTCTTATGTAATGGTTTAATCACTGCAGATTTGAAACATTTAGAGGTTAATGAGAGATTAATAATTTGCAGCACAGTTGGCGCAAAAGTGGGCCACAGGTCCTTAAACAATTTTGTTGGTACAGGATAAAATAAGCAGGTTGTGCTTTTTGTAGATGTTACAAGTTTCATTAGCACGCCCAGTGTGATACTATCAAATTCTGTAAATCCAGGTAATACCTCAGTGATGGTACCCACCTCAATAGCAGGGTGTAGTGGCTGGGTTAAGACATGTTGGGATATGTTTAACTTAATGTAATCTATTTTCTTCTCAAAGTAATTGAAGTGTTTTTTTTTTTGGGGGGGGGGGGGGTTAATAAAGGTGGTGCAATCATAACGAGTGCAGTTTTGAGCAATGAGTTTAAATTGTCCACGAGACCGTCTACTGATTGGGCATTTTCCAAACATGAAGCTAGGATATTAGGCAGTCTAACTTTGAGTTCAGTTGTAGTTGAGGAATTTATGTGTTGCCGCAATGATAAATAAGGCTGTTGTTCCACTAACATGGCAGTGAAACTGTAAACTTAATAAGTGAGTGATCAGAGACCATTGACGCAAGAGGCATGGTGTCAATATTTGTGACAGCAATACCACGTGCGAGAACCAAATCCAGGGTATTTCCACTAATGTGCGTCGAATCCTGAATGCATTGCTGGAATCCTAATATGGATTTCCATAATTCATAATTTCCATAAATGATTTACAGAGGGGATCAGAAGGCTTATTTATATGAATGTTGAAGTCGCCAACAATCAGAATGTTATCTGCACTAGTCGACAAGTTAGAGATGAACTCATCAAATTCAGCTAAGAATTCAGAGTATGGGCCAGGGGGCCTATATATAGTGACAAAGTAATACGGCTGATTTTTTATTGTTCTGACCTTGGTAATACGTAGCATCGTGGGCAGAGCGGAGAATCAGATGTCCAAATGAGTTATATTTGTGACCCCCAACAGCTAATAAACTCAAGCTAGTTTTATAAATAAGAGCAACACCCCCTTCGCATCATGAGGGACATGACTAAATGTGTATGCCCGTGGGCAGGTCTCATTTAAGGGGATGACAGCTGTAGGTTTAAGCCAAGTTTCACGCAAGCCAATCATATCAAAGTGGTGATCCATAATTAGATCATTAATTAACAGTAATTTTGAGGACAGTGATCTTATGTTAATGAGACCCAGACTAAGGACCTCAGTGGGGTTGACAGTTGGACTGTTTGGATTTAGGGGTGGTTCCAGAGTCACATATATAAGATGCCTGGAAGTAGGTTTAGGTTTGAGACATTCCACGTGGGTTGTAGGTAGCAAACACAAAATATTTGATATTGCTGAGTGTAAGAACAGGAGGCAAAAAACAACAACAACAACAAAAAAAATCAAATAAAACAAAATAAGGTCATCCAAAGAAAAAAGTGCATGTATATTTGTTAGCCGAAAATATGCGGCTAAGGTTCAAAATCAGCAGTTATTATCAAAGTTCAGTTATCAGGATCAAAGTGCAGTGAACCGGTTAAAATGTCAGGGCTGTGACAAAAGATTAGAGATCAAGGTCACAGTTCAGCAATAAAAGATCTGTGACTGGGGTCAAAGGTAAGCAATCACGATGAATGTCGAAGAGTAGAATCAAGGATTAGCAATCAGCATCAAAAGACACCATTAACATTCAAAGTTCTTTGATCAGGATCAAAGGGAATTGAACTGGATCAAAGATCAGGAAAAGGATGAAAGATCAGTGACAAGGATCAGAAGTCAGGAGCATGATCAAAACTTGGTGATCAGGGTTAAAGTTCAGCAATCACAATCAAAGATGAGTAATCAGTAACACAGGTATTCAATTGGGATCAGACCTTTGTGAGGAAAATAACCCATAATTCTCTGCCTGCAGTCAATGGGACAGGAGTCCCAGGGCTTACACTTTATTTAATGTTGAACATCTAGTATGCAGTGAAGCCTTACTGATCTAATTTTTGTTTCTGTTTTTGTGTTGAAAGCGCAAACTGCACAGGACAAAAACAAAACAAACAAACAAAAACCCACATAAAATCAGTTCTTGCACAGTTTTGTATTCATATATATGAATATTTTAAAATATATTTATGACCTCTATAATTATTTATTCGGAACATTTAATGATTCAAATTTAAATAATTGAATGCATTAAACAAAAAGTGAAGCACTTCACTTGCCCGCCACTAGATGGCGGAAATGCTCTAAAATAGTCTGATCCCTGCGCTCTGAAGGAAAAAAATAAAACAAAACAGTGATCTATTGTCTCTTCTAAAGGAGGCTGGTGAAGGAGGAGTTCTTCATCCAACACCTGGTAGAGAGATAAATAACGTTAACAATAGATCCAGTCAAGACCAGAGCAGGGAGTGTGAATCCTACAAACCCATCAGAGACATTTTACACCAAGTGCAGAAGAGAAGAAGAGGCCACACGTTTTCTTCGGGGGTTCCAGTTACACTAAAACCTGTTATCAGTCAATTCATTAAACATTGTTATTATTCTCTTATCTCCACTTACATTATGTCTGGTTACCCAAGGCCAAAATATGGCCATCAGGTATTACAAAGACTTTGCGTCTGTCTGTCCATTTGTCTGTCCTCAGTATAAGTCCAGTCCTATTACTGCCAGAGTCTTTAGATTCACAGGGAACACTCTTGGGAGACAGTTCAAAGATGACTAATCATCATCATCTTCTTCTTTTTTGTCTTCTTCTTCTTCTTCTTCTTTCGTATTCAGTGGCGGACATTCTGTTCCAGTTTTTTTTTTTTTTTTCGGGGCGGGGGTGACAGCCAATCAGAGTAGAGGGGCACCATGAAGTCAGTGGCTGGTTTAGCTAGCTGCAAACTCTGTTTTGTTTGTGTGTAAATATAACCTCTTTGTCTTATATTATGTAAAAGCTAGTGAGAAATAAACACTTCTAAAACTGAAAACGCTGTTTTTGTAACCTGATAACACCTCTGGAGTGTTTTTCAAGATATCAGACGTCTGATCAGCTTACACTAACTCAAAGCTAACTTCTGCTCTTGTCAAAAGCTCATGTATGCGCACATGCACACCCTCCTGCAGACACCAGTTAGAGCCCCTTCACACATAGTGCGAATTTGGTTGATTTCCGCATAAAGTGCGCACGAAGCAGGAATCGTGTGCAAAACGTAAAATCGCAGCTGCCTCGTACACCTGTTGCTACCACTATTTGCGCACACCAGCGGCTGAAAGACAGAGTGTGTGCTGTGCGAGCCCATCGAACCCTTTTGCGGCAGGTGTCGGCCAAATTCCAGGTGACACGCATGAACATCTAGCACCACTTGCATGGCACTTGTGTGGCCATTCGCAGTATTAACAAGACAGCAGTCAGCAGACAATCACTGTCGTGCTGGCAGTGAAATTTGTCTAAGTGCCCCACGAGTGTGGTTTTGGTCTGTGTGCTATGTGTGAAGGGGCCCTAAAACATAAATATCGTTTATGATTGATTGATTGATAAAGGGGTTTTATTGAACATGTACAAATTGTCTTACTAATTAATGTAATTGACAAAAATGTATAATTATATATAAATATATACTTTGCACTTCAAGTGGTGGTACATGATAACCTCCTCTTTTGAGGTAAGACACTGAAGTTTTGTCGACTAAAATAAGATTAGCCTCCTCTGTAGCAGACTAAAAACTTTAGTTGGGTAACGTGAAACTTTACCCAACTAAGCGCTTTGTTCAAAGACTAACATCAAAAGAGGAATCGACTAAGTGAGTTTAGTCCACTAAACAAGATTAGACTGCTTTATGAAACCCAGCCCAGGTTACAATTTATTTTACAATTCAGGTAAAACACAGGCCCGGGATTTCAGAGACATTGCTCTCAATGGCGCCATTTAGTGAAATGAAAGCACAACAGTGACCAAGTGTTTTTTATTAAAGGTAATTGTAGGTGTTTACAATGAGTGGGCTTTAGTCTGACAAACCTAATCTTACTGGCTCCCCACAGACAGAAGGAAGCCCTCCCTAGTTTATATCTGAAGCCTGCGCATGCATGTGAAACTGAACTCTTTGTCTGAGACTGTGAAGCAGTTAAAACCAGGTTCCAGGCACTTCTAAACAGATAACAGAAGCAAATACTTGATAACAGAAAATTACAGAATAAGGCATTAACACAGATATTATATAACAAGATCACCTGCTCTACATGTTTAACTGTTTCTGTTCCACCTACCGCTAATTAACTAAGTCAGGTGTGCTCAGCCAGTCAATAGCTAGGAAACACCAAACTTGGCCAATTAGATGACCCGCATGTTTTCCACGTGTGCAGGTACACATGGAAAAATAAATCTATAATGCTTGGATTTCAGTAAAAACTAAATTATGTCAATTTTGTGAAATTTGAAAGGCTGTACAACTTTAGGGCCCCTTCACACGTAACACGATTGAAGCCGACTGGCGCATGAAGGAGGAATCATATGCCACTTGTGAAAAATCGGAGCCCCCTCAAATGCCTGTACAGCAGCTGCCATAACCATTCGGGCACGGCACATGCACTCTATATTTGCGTGGCACTTACAGCGGAAAGTCATTCGAACAGTGTGCACGATGAAGTTGCACTGCCGTCTGATCATGCTCACAGTATTTGCACGGCATGACAACACATGTTGTATATATTGTGCCACGGCTGAGGAGCTGCACAAAATCATCGGCCATGTTGAACCATGGCCAAATGGCGCACTCGAGGCAGTCTTCACACCTGCGGTCAAATGTCGGCGAAACCCAGACATCTGCCCATTTGACCCACTCTCAGCTGGAGTCGGCCAAAGTCCACGTGGCACCCAAGAACATCCAACATCACTCGAGGGGCACTTAGAAAAGGCAGGGCTATTCGTGTAGCTGGCACAAGAGTAAAGTGCAGGCGACCACTTTTGACCTGGCTGTGCGAATGGCCCCACATTTTCTTAGTGCCCCACGAATGTGCCATTACCAAACAACAACAATGGCAAACAAGTGCCCCCCCCAAACACATGTGGCGTGCCAGTGTCTCGCTCTCCCCACACCATGATCCAACATTATCAGGTGTGGCTGAGGTCAGTGGAGTGCGATCGCTGTCCAGCGCAGAGCGCATCTGGACGGCTGTAATGTCTAGCTGGAACAGCTGACCGCTGTGTACTCGCAACTCAGCTGGAGGATACATATCGGGCCATGAACAACACTCCATGCAATGCACATGTGTGGGCGGGCTCTCATGGTCTCATAACATGCTGATAATTATGTACAGACAAGATTACATGGGGTGTACATTGGCATGCTGTCCTTACATGGAAATAAATTAAAACACATATCGCCTTGCAACAAGACTCTTCTTCCTTCCTCCTCCATCAAGTGGTGGTACATGATAACCTCCTCTTTTGAGGTAAGACACTGAAGTTTTGTCGACTAAAATAAGATTAGCCTCCTCTGTAGCAGACTAAAAACTTTAGTTGGGTAACGTGAAATTTTACCCAACTAAGCGCTTTGTTCAAAGACTAACATCAAAAGAGGAATCGACTAAGTGAGTTTAGTCCACTAAACAAGATTAGACTGCTTTATGAAACCCAGCCCAGGTTACAATTTATTTTACAATTCAGGTAAAACACAGGCCCGGGATTTCAAAGACTTTGCTCTCAATGGCGCCATTTAGTGAAATGAAAGCACAACAGTGACCAAGTGTTTTTTATTAAAGGTAATTGTAGGTGTTTACAATGGGTGGGCTTTAGTCTGACAAACCTAATCTTACTGGCTCCCCACAGACAGAAGGAAGCCCTCCCTAGTTTATATCTGAAGCCTGCGCATGCGTAATGGAAGTGAAACTGAACTCTTTGTCTGAGACTGTGAAGCAGTTAAAACCAGGTTCCAGGCACTTCTAAACAGATAACAGAAGCAAATACTTGATAACAGAAAATTACAGAATAAGGCATTAACACAGTAAATTAAAATAATAATATAAAACACATATCGCCTCGCAACACGGGCAGCAGTGAGGGCCGTCAGGTCAGCCAGGCTGCCCCATGTGAATATGTACGTCTGATCATGTGAACACTTGGCTGGTGATCCGAATTTCACGTCTACCACGTGAGTTATGGTCCACAGGATGGAGTGTCCTTCGGCACGCTGCTTGCTGGACAACTGGACACGCTGAGCCGCTGATGTGGACATGATAAGAGCGCACAGCTTCATTCATGTCAGTTCACGACTTTAAGTCTATGACCATGAGTCATGTACAGAGGAACAGAAGGATGATACTTGTATTGTCTGCTCTTTATTAGAGGGATTAAATATTAGAAATTGCAGTGTGTGTTTTTTTTGTTTGTTTTTTTTTTGGTGTGTGTGTGTGTGTGTGTGTTTTTTTTTTTTTTTCTCACAGCAGCAGCGTGATGTGGTGTCACACATTCCAGGTGCTCACACTGTGTTCATGCAAATGCACGAGTGGGCTCAAAACCATAGCCACGGTATCGTTCACGCCTGTATGACTGTGTGTCCCTCCCGACAGCAGGTGGAATGTGTCACAGTTCCCCAATTAGTTGGGGTTTTTTTTCAGCCGGTTCCTGCTTCTTTCGCTCAGCTTTGTATTATATGTGAAGAGGCCATTAATGTTGATCATTAGACTGTGGAATTTTGCACTGAATTTCAATTTATTTTAGCGTCATTGAATACGAGCCACGTCTTTGCTAGCATGTTTTATTCATACGAAGTCTGTCAATAAAGTATAGGTCTTTTTTATGTTTTTCAAAAACTATATGGATTTCATTCATATGTTTTTACGTCAGACATGCTTGAACCCTCGTGCGCATGCGTGAGTTTTTCCACGCCTGTCGGTGACGTCATTCGCCTGTGAGCACTCCTTGTGGGAGGAGTCGTCCAGCCCCTCGTCGGAATTCCTTTGTCTGAGAAGTTGCTGAGAGACTGGCGCTTTGTTTGATCAAAATTTTTCTAAACCTGTGAGACACATCGAAGTGGACACGGTTAGAAAAATTAAGCTGGTTTTCGGTGAAAATTTTAACAGCTGATGAGAGATTTTGAGGTGATACTGTCGCTTTAAGGACTTCCCACGGAGCGAGACGTCGTGCAGCGCTCTCAGGTGCCGTCGTCAGCCTGTTTCAAACTGAAAACCTCCACATTTCAGGCTCTATTGATCCAGGATGTCGTGAGAGAACATAGAAGTTTCAGAAGAAGTCGGTTTCAGCATTTTATCCGGATATTCCACTATTAAAGGAGATTTTTTTTAATGAAAGACGTGCGGGCGGATTTCAGCATCGGCTCGCAGCCGCTGCGATGCTCCGCCACAGGAAAAACACCTCTGTTGGAAGCCTTAAGGACAAGTTGGAACATGTCCAGCTGTTAAACAATTTCTCATATATTCACTCCACTGAAAGCCATCAAAAGCCGCCTGGATTTTACAAATGGTTATCAACACGGAGGTGTTTTTCCTGTGCCGCCGCACCGCGCCGGCTGCGTCCCGACGCGCGGACCCGTCCGCACGTCTTTCATTAAAAAAATCTCCTTTAACAGTGGAATATCCGGATAAAATGCTGAAACCAACTTCTTCTGAAACTTCTCTGTTCTCTCACGACGTCCTGGATCAATAGAGCCTGAAATGTGGAGGTTTTCAGCTTGAAACAGGCTGACGACGGCGCCTGGGAGCGCTGCGCGACGTCTCGCTCCGTGGGAAGTCCTTAAAGCGACAGTATCACCTCAAAATCTCTCATCAGCCGTTAAAATTTTCACCGAAAACCAGCTTAATTTTTCGAACCGTGTACACTTCGATGTGTCTCATAGCTTTAGAAAAAATTATGATCAAACAAAGCGCCAGTCTCTCAGAAACTTCTCAGACAAAGGAATTCCGACGAGGGGCTGGACGACTCCTCCCACAAGAAGTGCTCACAGGCGAATGACGTCACCGACAGGCGTGGAAAAACTCACGCATGCGCACGAGGGTTCAAGCATGTCTGACGTAAAAACATATGAATGAAATACATATAGTTTTTGAAAAAAATAAAAAGGACCTATACTTTATTGACAGACCTCGTATTCTCCACAGACGATTCGCGCGCACACGTAAAAAATAAGAAAAGGAAAAAACTCTGCTCCCCGCTGCTGCAAGGCTGCTGCTCACTCCAAAAACTCTGTCATAATTGTGTTTAGAAACCAGTCACCATTTGTGTTATTATACATCTGTGTAGTTAATTAATAAAATATTCTCCACAGACAATTCCTTTGTGCACGCACGTAAAAAAAAGAAAGAAACTCCGCTGCTTGCTGCTCTTCGCTCTTTCCCAAAAAAACACTGTCATAATTGTGTTTAGAAACCAGTCACCATTTGTTTTATTATACATCTGTGTAGTTAATAAGTAAAATATAAAATCTCCTTTAACAGTGGAATATTACTTATTATGTTATATATACCTTTTTCTTGAGCTACTTGGGTGGGTAAGGAGAGTTCCCATGGGATAAAAAGCTTTTTAACCTACCATCCCTGGGTCTCAAGACCAGGCACCTAAGTGGCTCTACTCTACTCTTTTCTACTCTCCTATTTTACTCTTCCTTTTCAGATATTTGTATATACCTTTGTATACTGGCATAGTTCAACCTTAGAAATGGAATATAATATATAAGATATACCTTACTGAATTTTCACACACACACACACACACACACACACACACACACACACACACACACACACACACACACACACACACACACACACACACACACACACACACATATATATATATATATATATATATAAAATCATGCTTCTATGAAACCCACCTTAAAAAACGCTGGTGCCGTCATTAACCTATTGGGCTTACTGCCGTTTGATGCAAGGTTGCAGTCCACTGATTCCCTTCTAGTTTATTAGTAGTAGTAATAATAGTATTTTATATACGTGTTTCTTTATTCATTTATTTATTTATTTGATGAAGTACAGGTGAGGTTTTGCCACTAGTTGTCGCCAGGGGGCGACACCGTTGTTGAGCAGTGGCTGAAGCAGGTGCACGCGCTCCTGTAGTTAAACTCTGTGCAAGCTGCTGGATTTAAACAACTTTTAGCTTCGTTAAAGTCTATTTTTTTTGTCACAGAATGAGAAGCAGACAGAGCGAGTCATTTCCGTTGTGTGTGTCGGACTGACAATTGTCGCCTGCAGTGATTTAGCGAAACAAGCCGCTGGATGCCGCGTCATGGAAGTAAAGAGCAGACTTCGAGCCGCGCTGGTTTTCTTATGGATTTTTCAAGGTGAGCTTCATCGAAATAAATGAAATAAATATAAAACATAATAAAAATAAAACAATCTCCACGTCATTACGACGGCAAACATGTTTTTAACGAGCGCAAAGAACAATTGCTTTATCAATCAATCAATCAATTTTATTTATATAGCGCCAAATCACAACAAACAGTTGCCCCAAGGCGCTTCATATTGCTTCATATTTATGTCATGCCCCTGTCAAAAGTAAGACTTTCTGCGTCGATACCAGAGCCGATAGCAAAGGTTAAAAAATAAACACCTTAAAATCTATGTAATAAAATCATCAATATGTGGTGAAGCTAAAACTACAAAACACTTATTGCATATTGATATTCAATGAATAGCATTGTAAAGTTTTCAAAGGTAACTGGCTAATTTTTATGACTTTATCTAGGTTAATTTACCAAAATATGATAATATTTATATATCTGCACTCAGATCCAAACATCAATGTGTACTGCGTTCCTGAAAAAAAATCTTAAAACTAAAAGTGTCACCTTGAGATGCCTCATTTTGTTCAATATCCATAACACCAAACAATATAAAACAGAAGTGGGATAAATTATTACATTTGTCAGTCAGAACAGCCAAATTTTACTTTACCCATAAATAAAGCTCTTTCCTGATAAATTAATTGCCAGATTGATAATCTGATAAAAAGTACCTTAGATCTTGTGTTTTCTATGGGGATTATGCTGCTTTCAGTGTACCTCAAGAGAAAAGGCAGAAACAGAACTTAATGTTTTTATGTCACATTAATTACCAAATATGCAGTAATGATCTCTTGGAGGGGGGAGCTTCAGAAGTCTGTAATTTATCTTGACCCTATGGTCCAGTGTTACAAGAAGCAAACAAAAATCACAATATTTTGTAATACGAAATTGCAGTACGTGTTGAATCACATTTGTTAAATATCATGATATGTATCGAATAGGCACCCAGGTATTGTGATATGTATCATATCGGGAGCTAAGTGTATCATTGCAGCCCTATAGATTACCAAAATTATGTGTTTCTTTTAGTGCAGCAGATAAGTGTAAGAATTGTTCAGTTAATGATACAAGCACCAAATTTGGTATAAATACTTTGGAGAAGTCCTTTGCTTCAAAAGAGCAGTTAGCCACATGAAATTTTTAAATGGTGGGTTTTTTGGGGGTATAACGTTGAAGTTATTGTTTCGTCTGTTCAACAGTCCAAAAGTGTCCAGTCTTCATGCACTGGTATGAGAGGAAAGCAAACTCCATCACAGAGAATCTCTCATTGTGCTACCGAAAAGCAAAAGTACTACTATCTCTACTACTAAACTGTTACAACCCAAACACTGTCGTACGTTCTGCAGCATACACATTCTACAGCATGAATGTACACTAATTAAAAGCCCATACAATCCATCTAAAAAGCATGAAACTATAGTCTGAAGTTAATTTCAAATCCCTCCTCGTCCACAATACAATATTTAACAGGTACAGCATTGAAATAAATTAAAAAATGAACAAATATATGATAAAAATCCAGATGGCTCTGTGTAACTCTTGCTCATGTTCATATGAGCCAGTGCCCAGTAAATAATTAGCGCCTGTTTAGATGTCAGACCAGATTCTGTTTTAAATGTTGGAGGAGTGTACAAGCGCTCAGTTATACAAGAGTCCGTGTATATTTCTGAAAGACATTAGCAGGAAACAATGACATGACATGAAGAATTTGTGATGCTTCTGTCTTCCTTCAGGAACATTTTCCATTCAGATGCCAGAAGCAGCTCAGACAATTCATGAAATATGTAATTTTTATTGCTGTCAGAGCCGCTGTGGCTGCAGCCCGTGTTTTCAGCAGCGGTCTACTTTTAAGTGGAGTGCGTCCGTCTTAAAAGGGCGTAATGTTGCTCCATGGTTGAGTGGTCTGAAACGAATTTCAAGGAAGTCAGATGTTGTTGCTTTTGGATGTTATTGTCCCTTGTGAGATTGGAAACAGTATTAAAGCTTCAGTTAAGTGAAAGAGCCTGTTGGGAGTTTTTGGTTTAAGAAGTCACAGCTGTCAGCGAGGTGAGAGTCAGTTTAATTAATACTTTCACTGGGCATTTATTGGAGCACAATCAGTTATTAGTGATCAGTTTCCATCGTTGTGGCTGGACGTGAACACATTTCTACTTGTGTGATGGGAAAACTGACTTGTGTTGAAAGTGTGGAAAGGTCCAGAAGGACATTTATGCAAGAAAACAGATCAGATCTAAGCTCAAGTCTCCTACGTGCCTACGGGCAAACTGTAGCTATCATTTGATGTCTTCTTTTTAAGAAATTCATACTCTCTTCCACTTCATCCTGAAGCTGTATGAAACAGAGTAAAGTTGCAGAGTTTCTCCAACTACAGTCACAGAAACCTATAGCTAAAGTTGTCATGTGTGTCTTGGTGGCTTCCCTGAGTAGTTTCCTTCTTATACAAGTCACATTCCCAGATTTGTCTCAAGAAAGCTGCTGTGAGAGTGAAGATTTGTATTTTAAAAAAATGTTTAATATTTCCTATATCTTCAGAAGGACAAGCGTTTTTTTGTTGTTGTTTGTTTTGTTTTTAGTTTTGAAGGTCCTGTAACATATACTCCTGTGCAATGTACGAGATCTGTGAGAAAAGTATCCGACCTTTTTATTTTTTCAAAAACTATATGGATTTGAATCATGTGCGCTTGCATCAGACAAGCTTGAACCTTCGTGCGCATGCGTGAGTTTTTTCACGCCTGTCGGTTGCGTCATTCGCCTGTGGGCAGGCTTTGAGTGAGCACTGGTCCACCCCCCTCGTCGGATTTTTATTGTCAGGGAAATGGCTGAGAGGCTGCCGCTTTGCTCTATGAAATTTTTTTCAGAAACTGTTAGAGACAGCCAGTTGGAAACAGTTCGAAAGATTCAGATGGATTTCGGTGAAGATTCTACCGGTGTCACACGGATTAAGGACCATTTAAACTGGATTAAAAACGGCCCACGGCGGCGGAGGGCGCACCGCGCCCCGAGCGGCCATCGACAGGCTGGAACAAGAAGATCACTTCAAAATTTAAGGCTCTGTTGATGCAGGACGTCGTTTGACTAGCAGAGAAGTTTCAGAAGAGGTCGGAATCAATCAATCAATCAATCAACTTTTTTCTTGTATAGCGCCAAATCACAACAAACAGTTGCCCCAAGGCGCTCCACATTGCAAGGCAAGGCCATACAATAATTATGAAACACAGTCTACGTCTAAAGCAACATAACCAAGGGATGGTCCAGGGTCACCCGATCCAGCCCTAACTATAAGCCTTAGCGAAAAGGAAAGTTTTAAGCCTAATCTTAAAAGTAGAGAGGGTATCTGTCTCCCTGATCTGAATTGGGAGCTGGTTCCACAGGAGAGGAGCCTGAAAGCTGAAGGAATCAGCACTTTATCGGCACAATCCACTGTTAAAGGAGATTTTGTAATGAAAGACGTGCGGACGGATTTGCACATCGCGACGCAGCCGCTCATGGCGCGGGACAAACAACACCTCTGTGTTGGAAACCATTCGTAAGATTCAGACGGCTTTCGGTGGCTTTTCAGTCGAATGAGTATCCGAGAAATTGTTTAACAGCTGGGCATGTTCCAACTTGTCCTGTGAGACTTCCAACACGGAGGTGTTGTTTGTCCCGCGCCATGAGCGGCTGTGTCGCGATGCGCGAATCCGTCCGCACATCCTTCATTACAAAATCTCCTTTAACAGTGGAATGTGCCGATAAAGTGCTGATCCCGACCTCTTCTGAAACTTCTCTGCTAGTCACACAACATCCTGCATCAACAGAGCCTTACATTTGGAAGCCGCCGTGGGCCATTTTTAATCCAGTTTTAATGGTCCTTAAATCATGTGATACCGGTAGAATCTTCACCAAAATCCATCTGAATCTTTCGAATGGTTTCCAACTGGCTGTCTCTAACGGTTTCTGAAAAAAATTTCATGGAGCAAAGCAGCAGCCTCTCAGCCATTTCCCTGACAATAAAAATCCGACGAGGGGGGTGGACCAGTGCTCACTCAAAGCCTTCCCACAGGCGAATGACGCAACCGACAGGCATGAAAAAACTCACGCATGCGCACGAAGGTTCAAGCTTGTCTGATGCAAGCGCACATGATTCAAATCCATATAGTTTTTGAAAAAAATAAAAAGGTCGGATACTTTTCTCACAGACCTCGTATATATTGAAGGTCATGTGTTTAATAATGGGCAGCACGGTGACTTAGTGGTTAGCATTGTTGCCTCACAGCAAGAAGATCATGGGTTCGATTCCCACCTGTGGCCTTTCTGTGTGGAGTTTACATGTTCTTCCCATCTTTCCGTGGGTTTCCTCCAGGTTCTCCGGCTTCCTCTCACATTTAAAGACATGCAGGTTAGGTGGATTGGAAACACTATAATTGTCCAGGTCTCCTTTGCAAAAGAGGTCTTGATCTCAATGGGACTAACCTGGTTAAATAAAGGTTAAGCTGAGCTGACACGTTGCTCTGCCTTGTCGTCAAGTTTAACCCAATCCAACTTCCACTGTTGTGCGCTGTGATGTAGCTTCGCACTGTCCATTTGAAAGGAGGCATCAAGCCAAAATACGGAAGACTACAGTCTACGGTGAAGAAATATGTCACAGGATTGCTAATGTTTTTTTGTTTTTGTACCTCAAAATTAATTTCTAATTACTGTAAAAAAAAGTTTCTTACATTAGAACACTTGTAATTAGTAAGTCCCTTCGGCTGCTCCCTTGTTTGCACTTGGGGTCGCCACAGCAAATCCAAGGTGGATCTGCATGTTGAATTGGCACAAGTTTTACGCCGGATGCCCTTCCTGGCGCAACTCCACATTACATGGAGAAATGTGGCAGGGGTGGGATTTGAACCCGGAACCTTCTGAACTGAAACCAAGCGCATTAACCACTTGGCCACCACCCCTGCAGAACACTTGTAATTAAAATAGTAAAAATTTAAAACAAAAGATTCTTTAGAAACCTTTCTTCATCTGTAAATTAAAACCATAATTTAACTGTTGTTTCAGATGAGATGATTTCTTGATTAGCATTACTTAATTAACATTATAAGGAACCTTGGACATTTAATTTTAGACAAATAAAAGAGCATGAAAATTAATGTGTACATTTTTCAGTCTGGTAGATTATTAGGGCCAAAGTAGGACAAAGTCTTATGAGGGCCCTATTGTAATTTTGCTTTTTACTCATCATTTTCAACTGCTTATCCGAGATTGGGTCAACAGCTCTAGTAGGGGACCCCAGACTTCCCTCTCTCATGTCACATTGACTACCTCTGACTGGGGGATCCTGAGGCATTCGCAGGCCAGTGTGGAGATATAATCTCTCCACCTAGTCCTGGGTCTTCCCCGAGATCTCCTCCCAGGTGGACGTACCCGGAAAACCTCCCTAGCAAGGCGCCCAGGAGGCATCCTTACCAAATGCACGAACCACCTCAGCTGGCTCCTTTCAACAGGAACGAGCAACGGCTCTACTCCGAGCTCCCCACGGATGACTGAACTTCTCACCCTATCTCAAATGAAGACGCCAGCCCCCCTCCTAAGGAAGGCCATTTCAGCCGCTTGTACCCGCGATCGAGTTCTTTTGGTCATGACCCAACCCTCATGACCATTCAGCTCCCTTTTCATCACAACAGTATATTAGAGCGAATGCAACACCGCCCCTGCTGCGCTGATTCTCCGGCCAGTCTCACGCTCCATTGTCCCCTCACTTGTGAACAAGACCATAAGGTACTTGAACTCCTTCACTTGGGGCAAGACCGTATTCCCTACCCATAGTAGGCAATCCATCGGTTTCCTGCTGAGAACCATGGCCTCAGATTTAAGCCCCTTTCACACCGGGCCCACTTCGAGTTGCTTTTCCCTTCCAGTGTTTTTGCAGGAGAATTAATGATCAGTGTGAATTCTCCATTTTGGCTCATTTCCTCAGCAGCTGCCAGCGTGTGGAAATGAGGAATCTCATGGAGATACGATGTGAAGGAATAAATACAGCTGCTGTACGCCACACACTATGCTTTTAGGTTATGACTGGCTCTTGACAGTTTTCATTTTAACTACTGCAGCATGTTAAGAGTCGAAAAGCAAACAGCGACTATGAGCTCATAGTGTGGACGGCCAGCTTTAATTTTTGGGTAATTACCCCAAATACTGGTGAATATGTTTGAACCGATGCACTTTATTAAAGGACTAAAATGATGCGTTGAGTTGTCTGTTGTGCTGATTTCACAGCCAAGTGAGTGACACTCGTTTATTATTTCATCAAAAGGCTGGGCAGCGCGGCATAATGGGGCAGCATGACGGGCAGCACGGTTTTGGAGTGTAAATAATTGAGTGTGAACTAAATTTGATCAGCCCTGTTATTATTATTGTTATTCATTATTTATTGATTTATTTAATCTTTTAGCTCAATCGGACCAATAGTCTGATGAGGTAGTGACATGGCGAGACACCCGTTGTACATCCATCTGTCTATCCACAATTCATAAATTTTAATTCTTTGTGTTTGCTTCTTTTAAACACAGTTCACAGTTCATCCTTGCAGAGTTTTGACATTTTAAGGAAAACATGGACTGTGGTGAAAATTGTGAAATTCACCCAGAATGCTGCTTCTCCTTCAGTTCTTGATAGATTGGAATCCAGTGGTTTTTGATTAATCAAAGCACAGTTCAGAAATCTTGCAAAATTTTCAGTTTTGGGGAAAACTTTTTGTGGTGAAAAGAATGACATTCACTCAAAGTGGAGAAAAAAGTCACCAAAATAACACGATGCTAAAATGCACACATGGTCGTAGATTTAAGAAGAGAACCTCAACTACCAGGAAAATATTTACAGCTATTATATTTACAGTGTGTAAGCTACTACCCCCAAGACAGTTTATTCACCACTAGAAACATCTCACCTGGTAGTTCATTTTTCATTCAAAAGTGGTAAATAATTATTTTTTTTACAGTTTGTCGTCATTTTCATCTCTGGGGTTGAGTGATGTCTACTTAATTGGGAAACTGCCAGTGGTGGGCACAGTTCCTCTAATTAGCGAAGCTAACTTTTTGGTTAGCGGATTAACTTTTCAGCTAACTTTGAAACCATCAATGGACCAATTAGCTTCTGCTAAATTTAGTTCCGCTAACTTTCAGTCTGCTACCATTTTTTTTTTTTTGCTGGCATAGTGAGTAAAGCTTAATAGTCAAAAACATTTGTAAACCATAAAATCATACATGTTAGTTCCTGTCTGTTGTGTGTTTTGCAACAGTCAGGCCGTTGTGAGGAGCTCAGCCCTTCCCAGCCGAAGGGGGCAGGGCGGCTGCCGGCTGCTGCAAAAACATGCCATTTACTTTTCACACACTACAACACACACTCATGGTTTCATTTATAAACAAAACTAATTCCGGACAGTTTATCAACATTTATGGCAACTGTGTCATTTTTGCAAAGTGAAAATATCGCACATATCTTTTAAAGTAATGCGCTAAAGTAATGCGAGTGTTAACCAACACACGAGTCTCCTCTCATCACTTCTCAACACTGGCATCCAGTAGATGGCAGTGTTCTATGCATTTTGTTGTTGTGTATGAAAAGTAAAGCCCCTGTCAAAGTGGCGTATTCGTAGAGCTGCTCATTGCGGTGTTGTTTCATTTAAATACGCCCGAAATACGCTTGTACTCAGCCTTTAACAGTGTTTGTTCATACTTGCAGTTGCGTGTGTTCGCGTTTTAGTGTGCACACAGTCGCGTGTGCCATGCTGCACCAGTTTCAGTGCTATTTTCTGCCTCTGTGGAAGTGCGCTCTATTCTCTACTGCATGGTGTGGTGCGGCTCAAAAACAGAGTCATTTAACATTATTATTATTTATTTATTTTTTTTTGTCTTGGTGGATCACTTTCATTGTGTCCAGATGCTGGTGAGTCTGGCTGTAGTAAAGGCTGCCCTGAACAAAAAGCGGTGACTCGTTAAACTGGGAGAGAGCGCTTTTATTGATAGCGCTCGCGGTCTTTCTCTCTCTCGCTCTCTCTCTCTCTCTCTGAGAGAGAGCGAGAGCGCGCTTTTATGAAACGATGCAACACAGTGAAACAGTCCTCATATAATGAGTCCAGTATGATAAAGTGAAGCAACAATCTTCCAGTATTTATAGCTCCAGAAGAACAACAGGGAGATGTGAAATGGCGTACAGTACCGTGTTTAAGTGTGGGCGGGCTCACAACAGCAGACAGTAGCACGGCGCTGCGTGTACTCGAGTGAAGGCTCCATGCTGTGCTGTACGCCGAAGAAAATTAAACATGTTTAATTTCTTCTGTCCTACGCGCGTAGCCCTCAACATACTGCTGTGTATTGAGAAAAAACTCCTCGTGAAGTGGGCGGAGAGCTGCTCATTACAGCGTAGACCATACGCTGTACTGAGCAGCTCTACGAATACACCACTGTGACAGGGGCTTAAGTATCACTTCTTTGCAGTAGCGGGCAGGGTGCATGAAGACAAAATCTCTGGCTCGTTGTTTGTTTTGGTTTTGTGATCACCTAGAATTTACTCAGAACCCCCTGCAGTACTTAAACTGGAAACTAGCTTATTCGTAGCCCACAGTGTACTGAGTCAATACTAAAAGTTAGCGTTTTGCTGTCATTTCTGCAAACTTTTTTTGCAGTTTATCGGTTTAGCATTATTAAAGTTAACTTTTCAGTTAGTGGATTAGCGGTTATCGAAGCTAACTTTTTGGTTAGCTGTGCCCACCACTGGAAAATACAATGCAGTAAAATGTTTGTTTTTCACTCTTTAATGGCTCTACTCAAATGAAATAAGTTACTTTTTATTGATTTATTTACTAGTGCAGGTTTAGTAGCTTACCATAACAGACTGAGTACTACCACACCTCAGCTGATTTTCCCAAGTAGCCATCACCTAGCTGCAGTCAGGTGATTGCTCTAATAGCAGTCATCAAGTATTTTTACTTGATTTTATTTATTTATACAACCCCAATTCCAATGAAGTTGGGACATTGTGTAAAATGTAAATAAAAACAATACAATGATTTGCAAATCTTCTTCAATCTATATTCAATTGAATACACCACAAAGACAGGATATTTAATGTTCAAACTGATAAACTTTATTGTTTTTGTGCAAATATTTGCTCATTTTGAAATGGATGCCTGCAACACATTTCAAAAAAGCTGGGACAGTGGTATGTTTACCACTGTGTTACATCACCTTTCCTTCTAACAACACTCAATAAGCGTTTGGGAACTGAGGACTAATTGTTGAAGCGTTGTAGGTGGAATTCTTTCTCATTCTTGCTTGTTGTACGACTTTAGTTGTTCAACAGTTCGGGGTCTCCATTGTCTTATTTTGTGCTTCATAATGTGCCACACATTTTCAATGGGCAACAGGTCTGGACTGCAGGCAGGCCAGTCTAGTACCCGCACTCTTTTACTACGAAGCCACGCTGTTGTAACAGGTGCAGAACGTGGCTTGGCATTGTCTTGATGAAATAAGCAGGGGCGTCCCTGAAAAACACGTTGCTTGGATGGCAGCATGTGTTGCTCCAAAACCTGGATGTACCTTTCAGCATTGATGGTGCCATCACAGATGTGTAAGTTGCCCATGGCATGGGCAACTTGCACACCCCCGTACCATCACAGATGCTGGCTTTTGAACTTTGCGCTGGTAACAATCTGGATGGTGTTTTTCCTCTTTTGTCCAGAGGACGCGATGTCCATGATTTCCAAAAACAATTTGAAATGTGGACTCATCAGACCATAGCACACTGTTCCACTTTGCGTCTGTCCATTTCAAATGAGCTCGGGTCCAGAGAAGGCGGCGGCGTTTCTGGATGTTGATGTATGGCTTTCGCTTTGCACGGTAGAGTTTTAACTTGCACTTGTAGATGCGGCGAACTGTGTTAACTGACAATGGTTTTCTGAAGTGTTACTGAGCCCACGGGGTAAGATCCTTTACACAATGATGTCGGTTTTTAATGCAGTGCCGCTTGAGTGATCAAAGGTCACGGACATTCAGTGTTGGTTTTTGGCCTTGCCGCTTACATGTACAAAGTTCTCCAGATTCTCTGATTGTTCTGATTATATTATGGACTGTAGATGATGGAATCCCAAAATTCCTTGCAATTAAACATTGAGAAATATTGTTCTTAAACTGTTAGACTATTTTTTCATGCAGTTGTTCACAAAGTGGTGATCCTCACCACATCTTTGCTTGTGAACGGCTGAGCCTTTTGGGGATGCTCCTTTTATACCCAATCATGACACTCATCTGTTTCCAATTAAACTGTTCACCTGTGGAATGTTCCAAACAGGTGTTCTTTGAGCAGTCATCAACTTTCCCAGTCCTTTGTTGCCCCTCTCTCAGCTTTTTTGGAAATGTGTTGCAGGCATCCATTTCAAAATGAGCAAATATTTGCACAAAAACAAAAAGTCTGTCAGTTTGAACATTAAATATCTTGTCTTTGTGGTGTATTCAGTTGAATATACAGTAGGTTGAAGAGGATTTCCAAATCATTGTATTCTGTTTTTATTTACATTTCACACAACATCCCAGCTTAATTGGAATTGGAGTTGTACTTTTAAATTCTGATAAGACTGAAATGATGGTTGTTGGTCCAGTGAGACATCAGCATCAATTTGACCAGCTAACGCTTGCCCTAGGCTTGTGTATCATACATCACACTGACAAAGTGAGGAACCTTGGGAACCTTCTGATCCTACATTGTCCTTTGACCTCCACATTAGAGATATTACGAGGGCTGCTTTCTTCCACCTGCAAAATATAGGGAAGATTCGTCCCATCTTGTCTATGGCTGATGCTGACACCCTGATTCACGTGTTTGTCTCTTCTCGGTTGGACTACTGCAATGTGCTGTTTTCTGTTTTAAAACAGTCCAGCATTAGCCGTCTCCAATTGGTTAAAAATGCTGCTGCCAGACATTTGACACGAAGCAGAAAGTTCGACCACATTACACCCATTTTGGCGTCTCTTCACTGGCTTCCTGTCCTTGTCAGATCAGATTTTAAGGTTCTGCTTCTAGCCTATAAAATTGTTCACGGACTGGCACCTCCCTACTTAGCTGACCTAATTAAACCCTACGTACCAGCTGTGCATTCTCAGGGTTCAGGACTACTTTGTGTCCCTAGGGTGAATAAAAAATCTGTGGGTCATAGTGCTTTCTCTTATCATCCCCCTGTTCTGTGAATGATCTCCCTGCATCAACAAAAGAGTCAGATTCTGTAGAGACTTTCAAGTCCAGACTTAAGACACACTTATTTTGGCTAGCATACTGGCATAGTATGTTACTCTGCTTTTTACCATTTTAAATTCATTTTATTAAGAAACGGAGCATGCTGTGGCCTCAACTTTATCTAAATTCTGGGTCTTTTAGTGAAGCTTTGGGCTAGTGGCCAGTGATCACCTTAGTATTTCTTCTGTTTTTCTTGTTGCTTAATACTGACAAATTATACTGTATTTGTTGTCTTTCCGATGTCTGATTCTGTTTTTTTTTTTCTCTGTTTGAGGTGCGGCTCCATCTAGAGGAGATGGGTGTGATATTTGCTTCTGCTACCCTCCTGTCCTCTGCACTGGCAAAATTTCCTGTATATTTGTTTTGTAAATTGTTTTGTAAAATGTCGGCCCAAGCAGGGGGTTTTTCCTTACCACTGTTCCTCTGGGGGTTGGATAAGGTTAGATCTTACTTGTGTGAAGCGCCTTGAGGCAACTTTGTTGTGATTTGGTGCTATATAAATGAAAATAAATTGAAAATAAATTGAAATTGAAGTGACCCCACAGGGTCTTTCACAGACTTGAATGTAATGTCACAGGTGGTTCGATGGTTGAAGCCCCAACGTAGCGAAAAGACAGGTTGGTGTAAGAAGCAGTTTTATTTGCCAGGGACAGAGCAGAGGTTGGTACACGGGAAAGCAATCAGTAACAAGCAACAGTGTTCAATATGTAGCAAGCAGTCTAAAAAATACACAAGGGAAAAAAACAGGTTCGCCAACAAGAAATCAATGCAAGACAAAACACTAGAAATCTCAGGGCAAAAAGAGGACAAAAGCACACAACATTCAAGCGACACACAGGAGGAACACAGGGGTATAAATAGACACTGAGGTCAATTAGACAAATGAGGCACAGGCCCACCTGTGGTAAAAAGTAATCACTAATTGATCACAGCAGGAAGAAAGCTAACAAAATGCATAAGGAAACTGGTGGAGTCAAAATAAAACAAGAAGTGGTTCAAAGACACTGGGAGTAAATAAATACAAAAGTATAGCAAATAAGAAGCGGAATTGGCACAGGGCAATCATTTATAAATTAGGGAAGAAAATTGCACTAAATAAAACCCAACCCCAAGATGAAAACTAGACGGAAACAGAGGACAAAGACAGACACAAACATGAAAACCCACAAATAACAACACACCAGGAGCAGTCACAAGGGGGAGCCAGAAGACGAGGACAGACACAGACAGGGATCATGACAAGAACTCATCAAATGCCGCCGGAAATGCACATTTCCAGGGCATAGACCCCTTTCTCTGGCCAAACCCATTCCAGTGCGCCCTGCCCTTCACAAAGAAAAGAGAACTCTCCACGGGACTCCTGCCACATTCTCCGGTACCGCATTCATTCTGCATTGGATGCCTCATGCCTTTCTGCAACACCAGATTTTGAGATCTGAACCCAGCTCCCTTTCCATTGGCCGGGGCGATGTTAGCCATTGGCCTGCCCTTGTGAATGGCGTTCATCCATCTCTTAGGACCGACTGACCTGTGTTCAACTGTTGTTCACATGGAACCCTTTTCCACATTAGCCTTCAAAGTTTTTGTTTGACTATTTGCTACAACCACCAAGATCTCCACTCGGGCCTGCGCCCTGGGCTGCTCTCCATGGCGACTCTCCTACTTATCGAGGCATAGCCCTTGTGGCCCTTGTCATCAGCGACAGCTGAGTTATGGGCCCGACGCTCCAGCACCATACATTTTCAGGGCTTGTTGATTTGGCAGGTGAGTGGCCGCTTTTCAGCTAGGCAGTATATTCGTCCCCTCATTATAGTCTCGGCAGACGTCCATGTCCAGAAAGAATCACTCAGACATACCAGGTGCATCTCAGTTGTCCAGTTACATCTGGAGCTGAGTGTGGGTGGAACCGATGTGACTTTTTTCCTCTAATTTTTGCAGAGTGATGTGCCTGCTTGGGATGTCTTAAACCTAAACATGGCTAGACGGAAGGTGTGCCGAGTTGTTACCCGGCGTTGTTGTTATGGCGTGATGTGATGCCTACATGTCCAGTAACCGCAGCGTAGTGGTCTTGAATGAAGACGTAAGAGTTTACACTTTGTGTGTGACATTCCAGTGGAGGCATGGAAATGTCTAGGAGAGATGGCAGTAGAGTTTCTAACCAGATTGTTTAATAAAATTTTGGAAAGTGAGAGGATGCCTGAGGAGTGGAGACGAAGTGTGCTGGTTCCTATTTTCAAGAACAAGGGTGATGTGCAGAGCTGCAGTAACTACAGAGGCATAAAGCTGATCAGCCACAGCATGAAGTTATGGGAAAGAGTAGTAGAAGCTAGGCTTAGAAAACAGGTGAAGATCTGTGAGCAGCAATATGGTTTCATGCCGATAAAGAGCACTACAGATGCAATGTTTGCTCTGAGAATACTGTTGGAAAAGTACAGAGAAGGACAGAAAGAGTTACATTGTGTGTTTGTGGACTTAGAAAAAGCTTATGATAGGGTGCCAAGAGAAGAGTTGTGGCATTGTATGAGGAAGTCTGGAGTGGCAGAGAAGTATGTTAGGGTAGTGCAGGACATGTACAAGAATAGTGTGACAGCGGTGAGATGCGCAGTCGGAATGACAGACTCATTCAAGGTGGAGGTGGGATTACACCAAGGATCAGTGATGGTGATGGACAGGTTGACAGATGAGATCAGACAGGAGTCCCCATGGACTATGATGTTTGCAGATGGCATTGTGATCTGTAGTGAGAGTAGAGAGCAAGTTGAGTCTAGTCTGGAGAAGTGGAGATATGCTTTGGGGAGAAGGGGAATGAAAGTCAGTAGAAGCAAAGCTGAGTACATGTTTGTGAATGAGAGGGAGCCCAGTGGAATAGTGCAGTTACAAGGAGTAGAAGTGGTGAAAGTAGATGAGTTTAAATATTTGGGGTCAACTGTTCAAAGTAATGGAGAGTGTGGTAGAGAGGTGAAGAAGAGAGTGCAGGCAGGGTGGAGTGGGTGGAGAAAGGTGGCAGGAGTGATTTGTGACCGAATAATATCAGCAAGAGTGAAGGGGAAAGTTTACAAAACAGTAGTGAGACCAGCTATGTTGTATGGTTTAGAGACAGTGGCACTAACAAAAAGACAGGAGGCAGAGCTGGAGGTGGCAGAGCTGAAGATATTGAGATTGTCTTTGGGAGTGACAAGAATGGACAAGATTAGGAATGAACATATCAGAGGGACAGCTCAGGTGGGACGGTTTGGAGACAAAGTCAGAGAGGCGAGATTGAGATGGTTTGGACATGTGCAGAGGAGGGACCCAGGGTATATAGGGAGAAGGATGCTGAGGATGGAGCCACCAGGCAGGAGGAGAAGAGGGAGACCAAAGAGGAGGTTCATGGATGTGCTGAGAGAGGACATGCAGGTGGTTGGTGTGACAGAGGAAGATACAGAGGACAGGGTGAGATGGAAACGATTGATCTGCTGTGGCGACCCCTAACGGAAACAGCCGAAAGACAAAGAAGTGTGTGCTGCAAACTACTATGTTTTGAAAGATTGCTTCAGTCAGACAATTTCCAAGCCGACTCACTTTTAAAAGCAGAGTCTTTGTCCTTTTAAAGAGAAGTAGCATCATCTTCATAGATGATTTTTGTAATCATGTGGTGATCTTTTATTCCTTTTTTTAATCTAAGATGTAAGATCATTTTAAAATGATTAATTCTTTTCTTCTGTCTGGCATTTGTAAGAATCATCTCCCATCATCACCCATGCAACTTAGCAGTGATTCATAAGGATGTTTATAACTTATCAATAAATACAATGTCACATTTCTATTTGCAAAATCACTATTGAGCTGCCATCCATCAGTTTATCAATAGAAAGTGAAAAATACTGTCTCCAATTATTTAGAAGTTGCAGTATTTATTATTATTATTGTTATTATTATTATTATTATTATTATTATTATTATTATTATTATTATTATTCCTGAAAGAATAAGATTAATTTGTGATGAATGCAGGATATTATAATGTCCTGGAATTAAAAAAAAAACAACAAAAAAAAAAAACTGCAGTTACAAATGGCTGCCATATGAAAGTGATTTCTCTCTGTTTTCTACCCTCCTGTAGACTAATTGGCCCATCTCAGTCACGTTAAGATGCCACCTCATTAGCTCCTGGTGAATGTCTCCACTGAGCTTAATTTATCTTCACAGGTGGATTGCTAACAGTTTTGTGCACCTTCGCCTTTGTTAGGCTGACATGTTGCTTCACGTGGGCGTTCAATACATGAGCCTCAGTGGCCGCAGACCACTGTGTACTGTGTTAAACATCTCAAGTTAAAGGTGGTCAGTTTAATTGTTTTAAAAATAAAGTGAGTAATGCGCAAAATCCTTATAATTTTATTTCCATACATGTAAATGCAGTGGGAACACTACACATTCTATTCCAAATCAAAACATGAAGAAAAATGTATCACGTTAATTACTTTACAAAAAAGTGAAGAAAAAGGAACATTAGGCTGTTCAAAAAATAGCAGCGTTTGCATTGTTACCCAAGGCCAAAATATGGCCACTGGGCATCGCGTCCGTCTGTCTGTGCTCAGCATTACTCTTATTACTGACAGGGTCTTCAAATTCACAGGGAGTAGGCTTGGGACACAGACCTTGGACAAGTTCAAAAATGGCTAACCTTAACCTATTTTAAGAGGTCAAAAGATCACATTCTGTTTGCTATTGTTATGCCTATACGGCTGAGGATATTTTAGCATTGCATTATATTTCTTTCTGTGACCCTTAAGGACAAAGGCAGGAAATGTTATTCATTCTGCTTGTCGTACATTTCTCTCTGAAAATCTGTGTAAATCTGTGTAAAATGGGTCATTCAATACATTGTTCAGAAAAGCATACTTTGATTTTCATTAAAAAATCTCCTTTAACAGTGGAATATCCGGATAAAATGCCTAAACCGACTTCTTCTGAAACTTCTCTGTTCTCTCACGACATCCTGGATCAATAGAGCCTGAAATGCGGAGGTTTTCAGCTTGAAACAGGCTAACGACAGCACCTGGCAGTGCTGCACGACGTCTCGCTCCGTGGGAAGTCCTTAAAGCGACAGTATCACCTCAAAATCTCTCATCAGCCGTTAAAATTTTCACCGAAAACCAGCTTAATTTTTCGAACCGTGTCCACTTTGATGTGTCTCACAGGTTTAGAAAAAAATTTGATCAAACAAAGCGCCAGTCTCTCAGCAACTTCTCAGACAAAGGAATTCCGACGAGGGGCTGGACGACTCCTCCCACAAGGAGTGCTCACAGGCGAATGACGTCACCGACAGGCGTGGAAAAAACTCACGCATGCGCACGAGGGTTCAGGCATGTCTGACGTAAAAACATATGAATGAAATCCATATACACTCAACAAAAATATAAACGCAACACTTTTGGTTTTGCTCCCATTTTGTGTGAGATGAACTCAAAGATCTAAAACTTTTTCCACATACACAATATCACCATTTCCCTCAAATGTTGTTCACAAACTAGTCTAAATCTGTGATAGTGAGCACTTCTCCTTTGCCGAGATAATCCATCCCACCTCACAGGTGTGCCATACCAAGATGCTGATTAGACACCATGATTAGTGCACAGGTGTGCCTTAGACTGCCCACAATAAAAGGCCACTCTGAAAGGTGCAGTTTTATCACACAGCACAATGCCACAGATGTCGCAAGATTTGAGGGAGCGTGCAATTGGCATGCTGACAGCAGGAATGTCAACCAGAGCTGTTGCTCATGTATTGAATGTTCATTTCTCTACCATAAGCTGTCTCCAAAGGCGTTTCAGAGAATTTGGCAGTACATCCAACCAGTCTCACAACCGCAGACCACGTGAAACCACACCAGGCCAGGACCTCCACATCCAGCATGTTCACCTCCAAGATCGTCTGAGACCAGCCACTCAGACAGCTGCTGAAACAATCGGTTTGCATAACCAAAGAATTTCTGCACAAACTGTCAGAAACCATCTCAGGGAAGCTCATCTGCATGCTCGTCGTCCTCATCGGGGTCTCGACCTGACTCCAGTTCGTCGTCGTAACCGACTTGAGTGGGCAAATGCTCACATTCGCTGGCGTTTGGCACATTGGAGAGGTGTTCTCTTCTGTTCAGGGCAGATGGCAGACAGCGTGTGTGGCGTTGTGTGGGTGAGCGGTTTTCTGATGTCAATGTTGTGGATCGAGTGGCCCATGGTGGCGGTGGGGTTATGGTATGGGCAGGCGTCTGTTATGGACGAAGAACACGGGTGCATTTTATTGATGGCATTTTGAATGCACAGAGATACCGTGACGAGATCCTGAGGCCCATTGTTGTGCCATACATCCAAGAACATCACCTCATGTTGCAGCAGGATAATACACGGCCCCATGTTGCAAGGATCTGTACACAATTCTTGGAAGCTGAAAATGTCCCAGTTCTTGCATGGCCGGCATACTCACCGGACATGTCACCCATTGAGCATGTTTGGGATGCTCTGGACCGGCGTATACGACAGTGTGTACCAGTTCCTGCCAATATCCAGCAACTTCGCACAGCCATTGAAGAGGAGTGGACCAACATTCCACAGGCCACAATTGACAACCTGATCAACTCTATGCGAAGGAGATGTGTTGCACTGCATGAGGCAGATGGTGGTCACACCAGATACTGACTGGTATCCCCCCAATAAAACAAAACTGCACCTTTCAGAGTGGCCTTTTATTGTGGGCAGTCTAAGGCACACCTGTGCACTAATCATGGTGTCTAATCAGCATCTTGATATGGCACACCTGTGAGGTGGGATGGATTATCTCAGCAAAGGAGAAGTGCTCACTATCACAGATTTAGGCTGGTTTGTGAACAATATTTGAGGGAAATGGTGATATTGTGTATGTGGAAAAAGTTTTAGATCTTTGAGTTCATCTCATACAAAATGGGAGCAAAACCAAAAGTGTTGCATTTATATTTTTGTTGAGTGTAGTTTTTGAAAAAAATAAAAAGGACCTATACTTTATTGACAGCCCTCGTATTCTCCACAGACGATTCGCGCGCACACGTAAAAAATAAGAAAAGGAAAAAACTCCGCTCCCCGCTGCTGCAAGGCTGCTGCTCACTCCAAAACTCTGTCATAATTGTGTTTAGAAACCAGGCACCATTTGTGTTATTATACATCTGTGTAGTTAATTAATAAAATATTCTCCACAGACAATTCGCTCGCGCACACACGTAAAAAAAAGAAACTCCGCTGCTTGCTGCTCCTCGCTCTTTCCCAAAAAACCACTGTCATAATTGTGTTTAGAAACCAGTCACCATTTGCTTTATTATACATCTGTGTAGTTAATAAGTAAAATAATCTCCACGGACGATTCACTTGTGCGCGCACGTAAAATAAAAATAAAAAGAAACTCCGCTCCCGCTGCTGTGGTGCTGCTGCTCCCTCCAAAAACTCTGTCATGATTGTGAAATAAAGGACAAAAGAGACATAAGTCCTGCTCACAGGCTACTAGCAGATACAGGACATGTTCACATCTTCAGTCAAAATCCAGACATCTCCACGTCACTACAAATTCAGTCCCTGATTGGTCATTGCGGCGCGAAGAGACAAAAAAGTAAAGCTTTTTCAACTTGGGGAGGAGGGCAACGCGACGTGATGCGATGCAATATCGCGCCACAAACGCGCATAACGCTCCAAATTGCTTCACTCGCGTCACTTCACTCACATCCATCGCGTCTTGCTGCGCGGTTTGGCGCCAAAACGCATCCTTACATAGGGATTACATGGCAACCTGTGGCTGCAGTCGCTCGTGTCAAGCCCGGTGTGAACGCGGCATTAGAGATAGGGTGAGAAGTTCAGTCATCCGTGGGAGGCTCGGAGTAGAGTCACTGCTCCTTCACGATGAAAGGAGCCAGCTGAGGTGGTTTGGGCATCTGGTAAGGATGCCTCCTAGGCGCCTTGCTAGGGAGGTGTTCCAGGCACATCCATCTGGGAGGAGACCCCGGGGAAGACCCAGGACTAGGTGGAGATTATATCTCCACACTGGCCTGGGAACGCCTCGGATCCCCCAGTCAGAGGTAGTCAATGTGGCACGGGAAAGGGAAGTCTGGGGTCCCCTGCTGGAGCTGTTGCCCCCACGATCCGAACCCGGAAAAGCGGTTGAAGATGAGTGAGTGAGTGAAAAACATCTGAAGCATTTCCTGCATTTTAATGTAAATAGATGCATATACATTTGTTTTGGCTACCCTTTTAAACATTTTTGAAAAGTACAATTTATTTGCATTCTAAGTTACTATAAAATGGTTTGTCAAACATGTTTTTGGTTTTCACAGTAAAAAAGAAATTTTCTTCCAATTCGCATTTTATGTTTTTATGTGAATTTAGGTTCACTGTGCTAATATACAATGTCAGAATGAAAGAAAAACTGTAAAGTCACACAGGTGAGGTTGTGCTGAAAAAAAAATCACACCAAACAAGGCAAAATAAACAGTTTTTAAGATAAATTATGAAGGTAAAACCAAAAGTTGTCAAACATACCCTGGACTCCAAAGGGTTAATGGAGATGTTGCACATGTTGCAAATGTTTTATGACTCAGTGGTCTCCACTTTATCTTCTATGCTGTAATGTGCTGGGGCAGCAGGCTGAAGGCAGCTGACATGAACAGACACAACAAGCTCATCAGGAGAGCTGGCTCTATCGTGGGTGTTGAGCTGGAATTTATGGTGGAGGTGTCAAAGAGGAGGATGCTGAGGAAGCTGCTCAGCATCCTGGACAACAACTCCCATCCCCTGTATGCCACACTGATGTCCTGTCAGAGCACCTACAGTCATAGACTGAGACCACTGAGGTGCACCACAGAACTCCACAGGAGGGCTTTCCTACCTGTGGCAATCATACTGTATAATTCCTCCCCCTTGTGCAGGATAAATACATAAACAGAGCTATTCAGAGTTATTCAGAGTTATGTGCAATATTGTCAAACATCTTGTGCAATATATCTTCGTCATTTCACATAAATGTGTTGTACTTATTGTAAAAAAAAATTAAATTGATTTCTATTTAATACTAACACTTTCTGTAATTGTGTATTTAACATTAGTTAAATACACAATTACAGAAAGTGTTTGTTGACTGTTTCTGTACTCTGGCAAAATAATTTCCTTCAGGATAAATAATTCAAATGATTATTGTACAACCTTTACAGTGCAGTATTATATTAGTGCCTGGCCCTGATATTGCCTTTCATTGCTTCATGTTTCAGATTCAGTGGAATGACAAACTGACAAACACTTTGTTGCACTTTAGACCTAACACTGTTGAAGTCAGAACCATGATTCAGGGTGTGCTGAAGCTACAGTTGTTGCCTTCTGAAGATTGTGCTTCCCCAGCACCTGTACATCCTCGTTCTGGCTTCCTCCGACTAATGATGTGGAAAGTGTTGACCAAACTGATCTGCCCACAAAGGAGACAACACTGTTGGAACATTTTATTCTACCCCAGTCATCCCACACTGCCAATTAGAGCGTCACTGCGCTCTTTACTTTGTCCTCCGCTCAGTCTTACCTCCGTTACGGGATTTATGTGAAGTTCTGCAGAGGAAAAGCAAATGAGATGTACTGCATTTATTCCAGCCTTTGGCTTCTCTGCTGATTGTAAGCCAATAAATGATACATCTCAAAGGAGTGTGTCATTTTCACCTGAGGCGTAGGCGAGGGTTGTGGTGATTTAGACCAGGTGCATCCTGGGAAAAATGGCACACACTAATGAGCTATGCTTCCTTGGTAAGTGAGACCACTGTGAATTTCAGAGACACTAGACTTAAACCACACTTTAACTGCTGTTTCCAATGACATTTGATTTGGAAAAAAAACTTATTCATGGGAGTGTTGTGAAAGTGTAGGAACACGGACCCACAACAGGGGGCGCAAATGAACGGACAATGGAGGAAGTCAAATAACAACACTTTACTGTTGTGAATGAGCACAACAAACACGGCAGGTCACAATAGTATGCAATGAAGTCAATTTACAGAACGTGTCATGTGGGCAGGCTCGAAGATAAGAGACGTCTGTCCAAAGCAGAACCGGAACCACACGATTTCCTCCGCCACCGAACCCCGGGAATACTGGAGCCGCCAAGTCCCGAACTCCCAGGTGGCCACTGCCTCCGCTTGTCGGATCTGGTACTGGTGGCGAGGAACAAAAACAGTTAGATGTAGGTGTGTTTATACCCAGCAACACGTATGGTGGGAAATCCACCTCCACCTCTCGTTGAAAAGTCTGCTGTCAAAAAAACACAAAGCAACAATATTCTTCTGTCGAAAAGACAACTTGATTGGCTGAGCTCGTTACCTCCTAAGCATAGCGATATCTCGGCAAAGAAGTGGAGATGTCGTCCTGCTGATATACGATTGAAGATCAGATGATTGGTGACAGCTGTCACAGGTAATAAGTGACAGCTGTCACCCCGGCTGCTCCTGTGAGGCGGCGGCGCCCTCTTGTGCCTGGAGCCCACACTCCAGGCAGGGTGCCCTCTGGTGGTTGTGGGCCAGCAGTACCTCCTCTTCAGCGGCCCACACAACAGGGAGGTTTGGATTGAAGATATTCTGTATATGTGGTGAGAATCCATTTGGAAGCTGATAAAAATGTTTTCAGGTTTTCACTTTGTATGTCACAGTTCTAATTGTGAGGTGGTGTTTGAGCGATTACTGTGATGGGGGCTTTTTATAAACATCAAATTTGGTTAATCAACATTTTAATAAAGTTTGCAGAGCAGGTGAGATTGAACCGTGGCAAGAGATGGGACGCATGTGCTGGTCCGCACATGCTTCCTGCCGTGACCTGACGAAGTGGTAAGCGTCACTCATCGTAAATGAAGCTATCCGGAAGAAGGAAAAGCTTGCAGTTTCTTGACTGGCCGCTTAAGGGTGGCTCCAAAAGGAAGCACATTCCCAAAGAAACCCAAATTTATAGGAGGAAAAAACAACCATGTTTACAACCCTGGTGCAAAAACAAACAAACAAAAAACCAACAACAAAACAGTTTTGGTGTTCCCCCACGACAGCTGCATGAGGGTATGTATTTTGACATGGAATTTTCTAGGGCTGAAATGATTACTCGAATAATTCTATTACAAAAAATGATCGAGGCAAATTCTGTGCCTCGAAGCTTCGTTTAAACGTTGTAGTACATATGCTAGGCCTGTGTGTGGCGCTGTAATGTCCCCAGAAAAACAACAGAAGACTAGAGCATGTGCTCAGGCCGTGTAACAGCTAATAATTTAGCCCTTAAAGCTACCGCTTTCCAATGCGACACAGAGTAAAATAAAGCCTTCTAAGAGAAAGAAGGTCCACACTGATCATCTGAAATAGACTTACTGCACATTTAAAGCAAAACAGTGTGTTTGTCTATTTTTAAAAAACACAAGATCTGCTCGACGTGGTGAGTGACTATTGACCCGACGGCCGGGTACCCACAGTCGAAGCCGGCTGCTGTTCAGACTCGCACTAAGTATTTCGCTTTTTCTGGGCAACACACAATGCTTAACAAACATGGTGTGTTTACCGTGATGGGTAAAAGTAAAAAGATCTCTCAAGAGCTGCACAACCTTATTGTTGCATAACATATTGATGGCATTTTTTGCAGAAGGATTTCTGAACTTCTGAATGTTCCAGTGAACATTGTTTGGGCTATAATCCAGAAGTGGAAAGAACATAATTTCACCATAAACTGGCCATGACCAGGTGCTCCATTTCCATTACCATAACCGTTACCAACAAAGGCTTTTGTACGAAGTATTGAATAAATTTCAGTAAGCCTGTTCAGTATTTTTTTCATTACATTTTATTACACATAATTTATGCACTTTTGGTTTGGTTTGCTTGCATGTGAGATTACTTGGGTTGTTACTGACATCTAGTGAAAATTTCATGTTGGTAGGACCTTTAGAAATACATTTACTGAGAAAAATTGTGACGTGTTCAGTAGTCCGACGTATTTTACACCAGCTGTGTGTGTGTATAATATGGTATTTTAATCCATAAATGTATGCATAATTAGGGGCGTGGTCTCTTTGATTGACAGCTAGCCTATGCATCTGAGCAGTTAGCTGTGGCTGCTAGCTGCTATGGACGACTGTGTCTGTCCTTTCTGAGCATTTTATTACAAATATCTGTAATAATATAGCTTGTTGCATGGTTAGTTGTCCTAATGGATCACGTAAGACGTCTGTGCTTTGTTTTTTCTTTCAAGTGAGATGTTCATCTTGCTTAATGTTATATGCTATCGGCGTTAGCACTTTTAGCAGGTATTGGTAGCTTGATGACATTAGGTCTGGTTAATTAATGATTACTGAGGAAATAAGTTGGTCATAAATAATGCCCACACCAAAGCAAACCATTATGAAAACAATCGCCCAGTCCCCAAAAATATGATTTGGAAAAACACTCGAACCAAGGTTAGCTTGTTAGCTTAACTTGTTGGGTAACTCAAAGATAATCGTGTGTTTGGGGTTGATCTGTCCAACTCAGGTCACACATGGTGTCACCCACACTCTACCTCTTTATCCATTTGTGAGTTGATCGTGACATAGGCGGAGTAAGTGCAACCAACATGGTAACGCCCACAGCAGCAGTTTTTGGGGATTCAAAATGGCTTTTCGGAGTCTCAATAGAAAATAGTTTTTGTGTCAATAGAAGGTTTGTCCAGTGTATCTCTATATATGCAGTCTATGGAAACAAATATGGAGTTGTTTGACCTCATTGACCAGAAGTATGTTAAGAGGAACAGTGGTGATGTGTTTAAGCCCAACAACATGGCCAACTGTTCATCAAAAAAAACATCTGAGGGTGCATTTCTTTACCACTGACACCACTGTGCTTGCTGAGAGGGTGGACTGTTTAAACTTTACTTGCATTTAACACCTTGGGCTGACTTCAAGCTGTATAAATTAATTTAACTAAGCATGATGGTGGGCAGAATAATGTAAAGTAAAATCTCAAACCATCAGTTAGACTGTTGAAACTTGGACACACATGATAGCTGGTTATGGAATGGACAAAGTAAGCTAACATTAAGCTTTTGGAATGTTCTTCCCAAAGTACTGACCTCAACCTCATTGAAAACACTTGGACTGTGCTTAAATGTTTGGTCTTTGCAAGGAAACCAACAGTTATCAGAAGCGTGGTCAAATATCCAACCAGAATTCTGTCAGAAGCTTGTTGATGGTTAACACAAGCATCTGGTCAAGATCTATTTCAATCATTTAGGGACATTTAGCCAAATTTGTGTGCTGCTGTATGTATACTTTTGACCATGTGTTGATTTGAAAGAGCCGAAATGAGTTGAAAAAACAATAGGCACCAGATTCTTAGATTTTTTTTTCCTCCCGCATTTGTATGTTGAACAGTGAAAATACATTTTTGAAAACCCCTAAATTGTCGACAGATGTGTCCATGAAGTGTATGTTAACCTCTGATCAGCTGTGTGGTCTTAAATAAGATGTTAGTTCTTGTTTAAACCTCTGAAGAATTCAAACGTCACATTGTTCTATTCAGGCTGTGTCTTTTCGTAACCCTAGCCTAAAGGTGTGTTCAGGCAGAACACAAACTGGATTTTAAGGGCGTCGCGTTCTTCCCGATCTTTTGGAAGAAAGTGTCGGCACGCTGTCACATGTTAACTCATAATATAAGCATCTATACAGTGAGTATTGTGGATTTTTCCAGGTTTCACAGAGGCATTTTCTCATTTATATTTCAGACCCTGTGGTTGGTTGGTTGTCTAAATTGATCCAGTGAAAAGTCATTTCTCAGAAACCTGTTCGGTCCTGATAAGAGCAGTAACCACGGTACCTTTAGAGGCAAAGCCTAGATATCAAAGACGCCTCATTTCACATAGCATGTCATAAACCTTCTCTTTTACCAAGTCTACCCCCAAAATATTTAATTTATTCAAAAAAGGTTGTTATTGGCGGTGTCTTTAGCCCTGCGCTTCTCTGAAACAAACACTACTGCCCGTACGGTCACTGCTGACCTTTGATTGAAATTCTGCCAGTACAGCATGTGATCAAAAATTACATTTTTCATAATGCAGAACGCACTTCCTCAGTAGTCAACATACATTAAAATTAGTTTTAAAAAGTGTTGTTTCCTTTAATGTTCTAGTTTCTTTCAGGGGAGATATCGGTGTGAAGCTGTTGATTCACAGATAAATCTAAAAGGGCACTTCAGAGTAAACACCTCTGCCGTGGTCAGTAGTAAACAGGAAATGGACTCCATTTCTGCAGAGCTTTTCCAGCTAATGCATATGCTCAAACCATGTTGCATTAATGCTCTACATTAACTCACAGACCAGAGGCACTTGACTACACACCAGGAGCAATTTGGGAATTGAGGACTTTGCTCAGTGGCACTTTAGAGAGTTTCCTTTCTGATGGGGAACTTGGGATCCTCAGATTAGAAGCCCACCTCCCGAACCTCCAGGGCACCACCTCCCCAATACAGGTTTCTGACCTTATTGCATACTGAAGTCAGATGTGGGCACTTGCCCTGGTGTTGTGCGTCACTGCGTCCACGCTGGGCCCTGGATGGCAACCACCCAGGCACACAGATTCAGGCATCAGAAAGACAAGAAATACTGTATAATTTGTGAATTATACAAATCCACAAATTGTGAATTTGTTGTTGCATTTGTAATGACAATGATAACTAGAAGCACTCAGAGAGTGCAAACCTCCACCAAGGCCATAGGGTCACTGACCCTAAAGAGATTCCCTCCTTGGCACAGTGATCTATTCAACAATTCAGTGTTACAATCAAAACTATGATACATACACTTTTCTTTTCTGTATATTTGACATCCTTGACCATGAAAACATACCACTAGAACTTTGAATCACTTTTATGTCTTTATTAGTTGAAAAGTTATTGTATAAAAACAATTTTTCAGTAATGGCGGTTTTCTTCTGGATCTAGCTCCATAACATTTGAAGCTACATCAAATCTGATGACACCTTACTGATCAGTACAGATTCACCTACAATTTGGCGTTAGTTGTGCATCTCTAGCTTCATTTGTCACCTCACACTGACACATTTTCTATTTTCCCTATATTTTTGCATATTCTGGATCGCCAGATCCGGAATCCGGATATGATCAACAACAAACTTTGTTGTTTGATAGAACATTTGACTATGTTACACCCTAATTTTTTTCAAGCTTTTCTGCCTTGTTTTTGTGGAGTATAGAAACTAGAATGTCAAAATTCCCCCTATCCCGCAATGGTGAAGAATCCTTTAAAAAATTCCTGGATCCGGATTGTGATCCGGGTCACCACTAAAATTTAATCACTTGTTCCTTTTGTCATTTCCAACCACTCCACAAAATTTCATCAAAATCCATTCAAAACTTTTTGAGTTATCCTGCTGACAAACAGACAGACAAAAAAATTTCTTTTTGTCTCTTTCTCTAAAATTGTATATAATGATCATTAGATTATTAATATATAAACAAAAATAAATTTAAGAAATATTACAATTTGAAAACAAATGCACCCGAACGTGATGACAGCTGCAACTGCTTAATGCTAGGTTAACACGTTAGCATCAGGATCCGGATCATGATCCGGATCAGCACTAAAATTTAATCAAATGTTCCTCTTGTCATTTCCAACCACTCCACAAAATTTCATCAAAATCCGTTCAAAACGTTTTGAGTTATCCTGCTGACAGACAGACAAACAAACAAACGCGACCGAAAACATAACCTCCTTGGTGGAGGTAATAAATCTCATTCCATTCCAGTCTATTCCATAATTTTCCAACATTAATCAACCAGCAAAACAGAAGAAATACTAAGGTGATCGCCGGCCAGTAGCCCTAAGCTTCACTAAAAGACCCAGAATTTAGGTAAAGTTGAGGCCATGGCCCACTCCGTTTACTAATAAAGTCAATTAAAAGAGTAAAAAGCGTAACACAAACCTATACCAGTATGCTAGCCATACGAAAGGCAAACTAAGTGCGTCTTAAGTCTGGACTTGGAAGTCTCCACAGAATCTGACTGTTTTATTGACGCAGGGAGACCATTCCACAGAACAGGGGCATGATAAGAGAAAGCTCTGTGACCCGCAGACTTCTTATTCACCCTAGGGACACAAAGTAGTCCAGCACCCTGAGAACGCAAAGCCCGGGCCGGTACGTAAGGTTTAATTAGGTCAGCTAAGTAGGGAGGTGCCAGTCCATGAATAATTTTATAGACTAGTAGCAGAACCTTAAAATCTGATCTCACTGGGACAGGAAGCCAGTGAAAATGGGTGTAATGTGGTCAAACTTTCTGCTTCGTGTCAGAAGTCTGGCAGCAGCATTTTGAACCAATTGGAGAGCCCTAATGCTGGACTGCGGTAAACCAGAAAATAGAACATTGCAGAAGTCCAATCTAGAAGAGATAAAAGCATGGATCAGGGTCTCAGCATCAGCCATAGACAGGATGGGATGAATCTTTGCTATATTTTGCAGGTGGAAGAAAGCAGTCCTCGTAATAATTCTAATGTGGAGGTCAAAGGACAATGTCGGATCAAAAATTACCCCAAGGTTCCTCACTTTGTTAGTGTGATGTATGACACACGAGCCTAGGCTGAGCGCTAACTGGTCAAATTGATGCCGATATCTCACTGGACCCTGAACCATCATTTCAGTCTTATCAGAGTTTAAAAGTAGGAAGTTTCTAGGCATCCAACTTCTCACTGATGCAAGGCAATCTTCTAAGGATTTTATGTGAATGAGATTACCAGCAGTTATCGGCATGTATAACTGAGTATCATCAGCATAGCAGTGAAAGGTAATCCCAAAACGCCATAATATGTGCCCAAGGGGTGCTATATAAAGGGAGAAAAGCAGGGGTCCTAACACGGACCCCTGTGGAACCCCAAATTTCATGCCACTAAGGTTAGAGGTAGTGTTACTGTACAAAACACAGTGAGAACGACTAGTCAAGTGTGACGTGAGCCATGCAAGGGCACTCCTAGTAATCCCCAAAATGATTTTCCAGCCTATCAAGTACAATATGATGATTCACGGTATCAAATGCAGCACTGAGATCTAACAGCACCAGAACCGTAGTGGTGTCCGAATTCATTGTAAGCAGAAGATCATTCACCACTTTAGTGAGAGCCGTCTCTGTGGAATGATGTTTTCTAAAAGCAGACTGCAGTGGCTCAAAGAGATTATTCTCAGTAAGATAGTCCATGAGCTGCCGTGAAACCACTTTTTCCAGAATTTTAGAGCAAAATGATAGATTTGATATCGGTCGATAGTTTTTCAATACACTAGGGTCAAGATTAGGTTTCTTAAGTAATGGTTTAATCACTGCAGATTCAAAACACTTAGGAACAAATCCAGAGGTTAATGAGAGATTAATCATTTCCAGCACAGTTGGCCCAAGAGTGGACCACAGGTCCTTAAACAGTTTTGTTGGTATAGGATCAAATAAGCAGGTTGTGCTTTTTGTTGACGTTACGAGTTTCGTCATCATGCCTAGTGAGATACTAGCAAATTCTATAAATCTAGGTAATACCTCAGTAATGGTGCCCACCTCAATAGCAGGGTGTAGTGGCTGGGTTAAGGCATGCTGGAATATGTTTAACCTAATGTCTTCTATTTTCTTCTCAAAGTAATCCAGGAAATCTTGTGCTGTAAAATGAGGCCGAACTACAGGTGGTTGTCCATGAATAAATGTTGCCACCGTGTTGAACAAGAACTTTAAGTTATGCTTGTTTTTGTTGATCAAATCAGAGTAATAGATCTGCTTTGTAGCCAGAAATGCATGCTTATAGTGTAAGATAGCATCACGCCAGGCAAGGTGAAATACTTCTAATTTTGACTGACGCCATTTCTGTTCTAGACCTCTTGCCTTAAGCTTGAGATCACACAGGTAATCATGGAACCAAGGTGACTGTGATTTGGGGGAGTGTGATTTTAACACAGGTGGTGCAATCATGCCGAGTGTAGTTTTGAGCACTGAGTTTCAACTATCCACAAGACTGTCTACTGATTGGGTATTTGCCAAATGTGAAGCTAAGACATCAGGCAGTCTAGCTTCGAGTTCAGTCTTAGTTGAGGAGTTGATGCATCGCCATAGTGATATATAAGGTTGTTGGCGGTGAAACTGTAAACTTAATGAGTGATCAGAGACGACTTATGTAAGAGGCATGATGTCAATATTTGTGACACCACTAATGTGCAGGCTAATTCTTTGGCTTATTAGTTCCTTTCTTTAATGCAGATCCATTTCAAAATATACCATGGGGATGGGCGGATGCAGGAGTGGGGCCGATAATACCATTGCCGGAACGCCTATTTCATTAAATTGTCTGATTTCATCACAAAAAATTATCACAAATAACTCACTTGTTTGTGTACATTTTTGTCTTGTACAAGTCCTTTTTTCATGTGTTAAAGGCGTTCCTTGTCAGCTGATGTCCAGTGACTCTGTTGGAATGTTTTGTGTGTGCTCAAAATTTGGAGTGGACAGCAGATGGAGGGCTTTCTCAGTGATTATGCGTTTTGATTGTTTTGTACTTTTTCATTAGCTTGTCAGGGGATGTCCGATAGATGTTAGATTTATGTCCGTGCGTTATCTGTTTTGTGTATGGATGCACTGCGCACCCATATTTGATCATTTTCCCCTTATTCTTTCATAGCCCAAAATCCAACAGAGACTGACGCATTACGGAGTTTTTGCCACCGGACAAATTAATTTAAACCATTTTAATCAGTTTACTCAATCCGTCACAGTGTGACTCATGCCAGATCCATTCCACATCGTGCGCAACTCTCGTACTACAAACTCTCAAACTGGCATCGTCATATGACTACACTACCAGCACACACTGATGATGTCATCAGAGGTAATATGCAGGATGAGTTGGGGTCAGAAAATAAATTTATTTTAGGATGAGCATTTAACCAACTTTCATTTTTAAGAAAGGGGGTGAGCCTATGCTTGAGGGGTGCAATTCCAGTGTGGGGATATGGTAAGCTTACCTTTTGTTTTATGTTGCATGGGAGTTCAGGAACACTGAGTCCTCAGTTATCTGAAAACTCTTTTAATGGTGTGCATACCTTTGTTAGCTCAGTTTACTTTTCGAAAGGCACATTTTTTCTTTGAAAACTCTTTACAGCAAACGTTAAATGGGCTCATTATCGGGTTATCGCTCCTTTAACGTGGTTCACGCCTCTGTTGAAGTGTCAGGAGAAGACACACTGCCACACATGCAGACTGTTCCATCCCCATCTGTTTTAATGAGATTGTGACCAGAGCCAAAGGACAGTTGTCATGTTATGATGCGTTTCTTCTTACGTACAACTTTTGTCTCCCCACACCTCCCTTGTTTGTGAAGCCAGCTGGGGTTGATAATAAGATTAGAGTGTGGAGAAGCAGTTTAGCAACCTGGCCCTAGAAACAGAGAAGCAGGATAGTTTATCTTCTAGAGTGATGCAGATTAGACGCGAGTGAGAAACATGGGTTCAGAACAGCTGAAGTGCAACAGGTGCTGTTCACTGCATAAAAGTGCTTTATGTCACCTTTAATACTGGGTGGCTGGCAAAATGATTGGTACCACAATTTGGAATAATTTCCAACATTTTAACAACGAACACTGTTTATTCTGTCCATCCGTAATTACCATCCCCGTAAAAAAAAAACAAAAAAAAAAACAGACGTTTCACCCCATTACTGCTCCCATCCATCCAGGCTAATCAATGCTTTGTAGAACTGTGGCAGAATTAAAGGCTTAATCCCTTTACTGCCAACTGTCCACACAGATCTTAACAACGGCAGTGCAGATTTTGGGGTCACTGCAGACCTACAGCAGCAAGGATTACTGCCGTCATTGGATTTCCAAGGTTCACATTACAGTAGCATTTGTGGTATATCAAGGCTGATTCTTATTTTTTTTTTTAAAGCAACACACCTTCAAGCATGAAACAGCTCTTGTTTCAGGCACTAGGTCAAGAACGTTATAGCAGGATTACTCACAAGGTTGTGGGCCTATCGCCACCAAACCTTGTGAAAGTAATTGTTACTTTTATCATCAGAAAATCATTACATTTTGATGCTTTAAAAAAATTCTGGAGCGTTTTTCATCATTTTGATTTCTTAAAGTTTTCATCTGATCACCACACTAATTGGCAGCTCACGGACTGGATTGCAGAATAGTTTGAGTTTCTGCAACATTTTAATGAGAAGAAAAGTAAGCAGAGCTCACTAATACCCCTGAGCTGCCAAAATTCACAACTCTGTTTGGTCAGAATTTATGAATACTTTAATTTGTGCAGTCAAAGATTGTGAGCCTTGTTCTCACTTTCACAGATATGTATCCTGGAAACTCATAGAAACTTTTTCTTGAACATGGAAAACTTTAGAGAGTCCACGAGGGTGTCCATAGTGAAATATTCTTCCATTGTGTGGTCTTGTTTTAACTGGAACTGTGTACCCGGCCTCACGACCTATGATTGCTGTGATAGGCTCCAGACCCCTTTGTAACTCTTGATTGGAATAAGCAGGTATAGAAAATGAATGAATGAATTCTCAACATGCTCTAAATTTTTTTCCCTGTTATGACCTTTGACATACTTTGGTAATCCCTTGCATTTGTATATAAGGGATATGAATGTCACAAGATAAGTTCAACACTTTCGCCACATACAGATACACTTCTGGTAGCTGAATCCAGTAAGTTATTGAAAGCCTGGATCTTAGTCTTGATCCAGGAAACCGCAAACCCAGGTGCTCCTGTTCCTCACTCAGCTTCTCAAACACTGTAATCAGAATATCCTTTGATTCAACTAAAGATCACAGCATCTTGCGCAAAGTCAAGGTCAGTAGAAAGACTACATTTCTGTAGGGCATTTCCAAGTAGCAAATGTTCAAAGCAATTATGCGTTACATTTACTTCTCCTGCTAAGGCCGGACACATTTTACAGCTGGGTGGACTGAGACAATGCTGATTTTAAGTGTCTTGTCCAATGACACAGATGGGAAGCATGAGCAGGATTCAAACCCAAGTCCACATATTAGCAGGTCAGCTCCTTATCCACTGAACTACCTGCTCTACAGTAAACCTTTCCTCTCTAAGAAAAGCACAGAAGTCACTGGTTTGCAGAACCAGACACAAAACCCAGTCCATGCAAGCACTGAACAGTGGAGAAGTTATGCCGCATTCACACCGGATGCTGCGCGAGCGATGGCGGCGACTGGTTGCCATGTAATCCCTAAGGACGCGTTGTGGTGCCACAAAAGTCCAAGCCACGCAATGCAACGCGATGGACGCAAATGAAGCGATTTTGAGTGATTGGCGCGTTTGTGGTGTGATATCACGTTCCGTTCCATCGCGTCACGTCACCCTCTTCCCCAAGTTGAAAAATCTGAACTTTTTCGTCTTATCACGTCGCAATGACCAGTCATCGACTGGATATGTAGTGACATGGAGATGTCTGGAGTTTATACTTGGTGTGGACATGTCCTGTCTCTGGCAGCTAGCCTGTGAGCAGAACTTGTGTCCCTTTTGCCCTTTATTTCACAATTATGACAGAGTTTGAGGGGAGAGCGAGCAGCAGCACTGCAGCCAGTTTTTTTTTTTTTCATGTGCGCATGCGAACGAATCGTCCGTGAAGATAATTTTATTAGCTACACAGATAATAAAACAAATGTTGACTGGTTTATAACACAATTATGACAGAGTTGGAGGGGAGAGCGAGGAACTGCAGAGGCAGAATTTTTTTTGTTTTTAATTGTTCACGTGCGCGTGCGAACGGGACAGGAGGTCCTCAAACTGGGTCCTGGAGAGGTGGAAGTACCGCTGAAAGGGGCCGTCATCCAGATGCAGCTCCTGTGAACCCAGGGACGGCGCTGCTGGCGATGTTTGTCAGCTTTCGACAACAAATAGAGCACAGCAACTTGCTCTGTGTGATCAAGGTCTGCCATGTTGACTTGACGGCAAGCAGAATGGAAGCTCCTCCTATTTGATGACACATTTGGGTGAATTTTCACAGCGAAAGCAGAGCGACACACCGGGCGATGGTGGCGTGTCCATCACCAGGTGAGGGATGCGAATTTGTGGCATTGCATGGCGTCTGGTGTGAACGCGGCATTAGAACACATCCCTGAGGAACACCAGTTTTCATTGAGGAAAAACTCAGGAGCTCTTGTATAGGCTGGCTGTCCAGTAATTGCTTGGAGATTCCACTTCTATAGTGACATGAAGGGAACCGGAAGAAGTGTTTCTATTTGTTGACCTGGAATGAGGATATTTTGATATTTCACCCATTTCATTGCGGTTTGCAACTCAGCTTTAATTCCACTTTCAGAGTCTGTCAACAATGAAGCTTCTTATCTATAAACTTACAGGTTTTGAGCAAAGTAAAGTAGCTCAGTGAGATGGTCTATCTCAAGAGAGCAACTGTCCCATGTTTAATCCGAAACACTGAGGGGAGCACTTTTACAAAAGCACAGTTCATGATGCTTTCGCAAGCAGCCCCATGAGAGGTCTTAAAAGCCTCTCTTGCATAATATGTCATGTCAGATTGCGGGGGCCATTGAATCCTTTAACACTTTTATATAATCCGTTGATTACAATCCTCTCCACGCTCTTAAGATGCTTCTCCTCTTAATTGCGTGGAATGGACCCGCTGCAGGGTCTGTAATCATTGTAGAGAAATGATCATTTTCCTGACAAACACCCCCCAAAACAACGGCCACTTTGAAGGACCGATGACAGAATCGTTAAGCACAAAGCTTATTGATGTCGGTGGATCGAATAATTTCTTAACGATACCCGAAAGGAACCGGTTCTCGATACCCATCCCTAGTCAAAACTGTCTTCCTTTCTCTCTGGTAGCCAGCTCTCCTCTGCTGACAGAGGATTGAGCTCTGCCTCTCATACCTGTCTGTCTGCTACAAAACATATAACAGGCAGGTACTAAAATGTATGATTTCAGGCTTTACAAATGTGTTTAACTGTTAACATTTATTCACTATGCCTGCAAAAATATGTTAGCGGTCTAAATGTTATTGTAACGAAAATAACTAAATTTAGTGGAAGTTAATTTGTCTGCTGATGGTTTTCAAAGTTAGCTGAAAAGCTAATCAACTAACAAAATGTTAGCTTCGTCAATTAGCGGTTAGCGGATTAGCGGAACTGTGCCCACCACAGGTTCTCTGCAGTGCTGACTGATGCATTCCAAGGTGGCCATGTTGGAATCAGCTGTTTATCCTCAGGAGGCTTCAAGTGAAACCAAAGTCAGGAACGACATCATTTTGCTCGCTGATGATTGTGCCTGCATTGTGTCGGGTTTTCTTTAGATACGGCAACAGTCACAAATTCTTGAATGTGAGATGTGCTTCACATGACCAGTGCCTCTGTGAGACAAACAGCTGTGTCGGAAGAGAAGAACAGAACACAATGAGAGTGAAGGCTTTTTTACAGAAAAGGATAAAATCTTTACATTTGAGAAAATGGTAAAGTCTTGATGGCTGATTAATTGATCATCATTTTTCACTGATTGATCAGCTGTCATCATGATACCTTATGCTGTTGTCTGCAGTCTTCATCGACAGACGTCATGATGGTAACGACAGAACTGTGGCTGTTGAGTCAGGTGACCGTCCATCCACAGTCGTCTGGTTTAAGCCTCTGTCTCGGAAATCATCCTTCACAGAATCCTCTGTTACTGACCCTGCAGTTGTCAGAACACGATTTCCCTGCAGGGATCAATGAGGTGTCATGTTGGCACAGTAACAATACGCAGCAGGCAAATAAAGCCGCGGTGAAATCACCTTGTTCATCATATCTGTGGAATGTGAGCGTGTCAAATGGATGATTACAGCTGACTAAATTCACCGTTAAATGTCACAAGCGCACAGCGCTGCCTGCAAACAAACCATTATATGAGTGCCACATCTCTCTGTGAGCAGTGGAAAGTCTTCCAAATTTTTCCTGGGTTAGGGAGGAGGTTATTACCCCCATGAAGAAGGTTATGTGTTCAGTATCATTTATTAGTTTGTTTCTTAGAGGAATATGCTAAAACCTTCATGAAACTTGTCAAGGTGGAGAAAGCCAAAATGAAGGATCTACTAAGTTTTTGAACAAATCCAGTTCAAGGGGCAGGTTAAGGAGCATTAATTTAGCAGGAAATACAACATGGGTGCTTTTTATTTAAAAAAAAAAGGCACATTTATAGTTATAATATGCATGAATATGTAGGATTTGGTGCAGATCTGGATAAAACTGCTCTTGTGACAGTCTCAGATGTAGAACTGCCAAAACCTGCCATTCTTTCAATGATCAGCTGAGGCTGGCTCCAAAATCAGGTCAATCCCTAGAAGCCTATGTTAAAATGTCCAACTTTACAGCAGAAATGAACATGTTTATAGCCTGGTTCTAAAAAACAGTTTGGTCTTGATAACTTGCTTCCCTGTTCATTAAACCATATGTGGGGTGAATTTTTATATGGGTGTTTCCATATGTTTAGAGCATGGCAGTAAAATGGATGGTTGCCAACTTTCCAACGTGATTTTTTTTTTCCCCAAACTGAGCTGTATTTACTAAAATTTGCGTGTCTGGTATGTAAAATGCCATGGACGCCATGGTACATGTCAAGGGCGTTGACAGGGAAAATTTAAATTCCAGTTTGTTTGTTTGTTTGTTTGTTTTTACAGGAAATATACACTGAACAAAAATAAAAATGCAACACTTTTGTTTTTGCTCCCATTTTTCATGAGCTGAACTCAAAGATCTAAAACATTTTCTTTATACACAAAAGACCTATTTCTCTCAAATATTGTTCACAAATCTGTCTAAAGCTGTGTTAGTCTCCTTTGCCGATATAATCCATCCCACCTCACAGGTGTGACATATCAAGATGCTGATTACACAGCATGATTATTGCACAGGTGTGCCTTAGGCTGGCCACAATAAAAGGCCACTCTGAATGTGCAGTTTTATATGACAGCACAATGCCACAGATGTCGCAGGTGTTAGTTATTCGTTGCATTTTCAGTCCTGTTTTCTGTCAAACTACAACTTTCGTGTCCCACAGGATTTCTTTCATTGTGAGCAAAGTTTATAGCACTTTCAGCCCTGCAGCTCCAACGCTCTTCTAGTCGCACCCAACTCAGGTTCTTTTTTTTTTTTCTCCTTTCCTGCTGTGCACGTCATGTGCAAGTCAAATATCTGTTCAACCACTTTTCTCAAAAATGTATCTGGCTTGAAAGTGATTTTCAAATAAAAACATAGCAGTGGAAATATAAAGTCAAATATTTTTCTGTTGTCTGAGCCAGCGGAATTTTGTGCTGTGTATGTGCTCGTTTAACCATTAATAACATTTCTTAAGCACAGCTCATTTTTGTTCAACGTAAAACTATAAAAAGTATGAATCACAAAGACTTGCTTACAAGGGCCAGATTTGAAAAATAAAATAGTCTTGTTCAGATAAGATCATCTTAAAGGGGTCTTAGTGTGCAAAATCAGTTTTTATCTACCTTATCCATTTAATTCATTAAAGTAAAAAATAGCTTATAAATTAATCAATAGAAAAATCATCATCTAAGATGTCTGTGCTCCAGTATTTCCGTTGAGTGAAAGCTTGGGATTGTGTCTTTGTGATTAGGACCGTTAGCACAAATTCACAGATACGGATAGCTAGCTGTCAGTTACATAGTGCCACAGTTATTTTGGCTGTATGCCTGTCATAGTTTTTAATACCTGCACCCAAGGCACCCGTTATTAGAGCCACCGCCCAATCCGCAAAATAACAGATAATCACAAGAACCCAATCTACTTAGCCTATTAGCCTTAATGAGCTTAGCATAGTTGGGTGCATTCTAGCTTCTTTTGTCCTGCCTGTTCATGGCAGTATTTACCATGCTCCACTCTTTTACTCATTTGTAAGTTGGTCGGGAGTGAGTTGAAGCTGAGTATTGCCAAGATGGCGACGTCCTAAACCAACCCGCTTGAGCTTCAAGTGGTCGTCTGTTGCCTGTATTTGCAGTCAGTAAAACCTTTCTTGTCACTATGTGTGAATCTCAATTCTGGATGTTTCACATCCCATTAAAGCAGTTTAGTCTGTCAGCGAAGCATCTGTATGACATCATTTAAGGAGTTGATGTCTTCTTCTGATGGGTGTGTTGATCAGCTTGACTCAGCCTGGCGGATGCCAGTGGCTCTTTAATCCCAGCTGTCCATCAAAGATGCTACGATGCCCATCTTTACACGCCCTCCAAGTAATGGGTCCTGGTGATCAGGAAAGAAAGGCAAACTGAAATCTGAAATTGGTCTGCTCTATTACACCGCAACAGAGCCTGGAACCAGCCTGCCACCCTTTCCACCGTCTCGGTCCTTTGAAGAAGATATTTATAAACCGTTCTTGTTGCAGCGAGGCGAGCGTTGGCTGTTTTAGCTCCCAGATCTGTCACGTGTTACCATGCAAGAAGCAAGCTGTGCTGACAGAGTGACATGGTGAGCCCTGGTAGGGCTGCTGCACGAGTCCAGCAGCGAGCACGGTGACTTGGCCCTGTACGCCTCACCACTTCACTGCCTGGGGGACTCTGGGGCTTAATGCACTGTGACTGTAATTAAGAAGTTGAGTGATCTGATTTCAGATTTGCACTCAACTCTTTTCAGAGAGGAATTAAAGGATGAGGCCAATAATCTGCATGTGCAACACGGGACACTTAAATTCTTCCAAATTCATCATGGGAGATGTAATTTACAAAGAGTCTTTAATATTTGAGGCCCAACTCATTAAACTGTGTACAGTCAAACGTACTGTGTAGCTATACTACACGCCAGTGCACTGATTTGCTGGATTTATTCTGCATTTCCTGTTTGTGAATTGTGAAGCACAATTTAATACAATGAACACATTTATTCTTGTGAAGTGACAGATTTATTCACACAGGGATGACAATCTGCACTCTGTCATTCTTATTCTTCAGTATCTTTATTCCACGTTTATGTGGGGTTAAAAGGATCAATGTGCCCCAAGGTTTTAGAGGTTCATTGTCTTGCTCAAGGACACTTAATCAGCTACACTTGGGGATTGAACCCACAGACTATGCACTCTACCAGCTGAGATGCTGTTTCACTTTACTTCAGTCCTGAGAGGCAGTGTGTGAGGAAGATGTGAAAGGTAAAATATATGATTGTTTTCATTATTGATTAAGCTGTTATTACCTCTGCCAACAAAGTTGGAGGAGGTCATGTTTTCGCCCCAGTTTGTTTGTATGTTTGTCCGTTTGTGAACAGCTTGGAGCCCACAATTTTTTATATATTGTTATCAAATTTTTACTGAAGATTCATACTCTAATAGGCAAGAAGTGATTCAGTTTTCAAGGTCAAAGTCAGGAAAAACCTTGGAAAATTGGAAAAATCCCTGTCTTTAACATTGAATTCAGAAATTCATAACTCTGCCAAAAAAGATCACATTTATTTCATATTTGAGAGTCTTGTGTAGGATGGTATCCTTTATCAACTGACAAAGTTTGATCCGGATCTAATCCAGGTTACAGAGTTTGTGGCCATTTAAATTTAACATTGAAAACCCCATTTGATGTATATTTTACATGATATCGTAATCAGATGTGCCCCAGTCACTCTCACATTTGAAATTGAGGTGCAGACTGTCACTCACTATCACCTGATAAAGTTTGATTCAGATCTGATCCAGATTGTGCATTTTATGGACTTTTGAATTTAATATTGAAAAGTCCATTTGCTGCATTATATCTAAATCAAAAGTGCCTCAATCACTCTCATTTTTCTGTTATGGATTTATCTACACCACCAAAATTGGATGGAGGTTCCAGTTTTATGCCTGTTTGTCTTCCTGTTTGTCTTCCAGTTTTATGCCTGTTTGTCTTCCGGAAACCACATGCCAAAAAGCAGTGACAAATTGTGCACAGCAGAGATGACCAATGTTCTGTGAAAATTATCTGAAAAGGAATTCAGAAACCGAAAAAGTTGAAAAAAAAAAAAAAAAAAACCTGACACCACCACAAAAAACTTTGATTCAAGTGCATGAACTAAATGCATACTCCTGACATTTGATCACATCTCATTTAAATTATGAAAAACCACTTTGAACAGGACTTTGACCTTGAAAATTTTTTCCAAGGGAAAATTTTCTGGAATTGAAAACTAGTGTTAGCAGTGCTCTAGTTTGGTTTTTATTGTCCCCTGTTGCCCCAGGATATAGAAATGCTGTGCATGCGTGCATGCGACCGGACCAACAGATTACCAGCAATAACATCACACATGCAGGGGCACCGAATTTGCACCACATATGCACCTCTTGAGTATCTTTATCAAGTGATGAGTGATCTTTTTTCTGTGTTTGTTTACCAATATGTGTGCCTCTTTCCCACGTTGATTTTGTGATGTTTTCAGAAAGATGAACCCAACAAAGGCAGAGGCTGGGCATCCCCCACATGAGTTTTATTTCATTGAGGATTTCTGAATTAGTTTGTTTCATCATGTTTCCACATTTTGGATAGGATTTGTGAAATTGTGAGGCAGTGAATTCATGTTATTCTGTTCTAAATAAGAGCATGTTGGTGTCACCGTCTTTGATCTTCAGACCTCGTATTTCGATACTGGAATTTATTCGTGTTGAATGATACTAAATGTCAGAGCTTTGAACCAGAATTTTTTTTCCCAGCTGGTTTGTTCTGAACATAAACTGTATTTTAATGTTTCCGGCTTTGGATTCCATCCCAAAATTGATGTTCCCCAACCGGTTAGAACAAAAATTATTGTTCTCGAACCAGTCAGTAGTGCTCCATGTCACCTGTGGGACACTGAAAACACTGTATATGCCAGACCTGTATGTGGCGCTGTAACGCTCCCACGAAAAATGGAGAAGACGATATGGCGTGCTGTTGTAGACAGCAGGAACTAGAACTTTTCAAAGCGGGACACTAATTATAATAAAGCCTTTTAAGAGAAAGAGGGTCTGCGCTGATCACCTGAAATATAATTACTGTGTATTTAATGTGAAGCAGTTTGTTTGTGTATTTTTAAAGACTCAGTGTTGTGTTGCTCTCAGCCTCGCAGAGAAGCCATTAGTACCACAATAATGGACCGAGCGTTAACCCACTGCTGCGCATTGATTGACTCAACAGCTAAAGCTACAGTCCTCACACGACCATTCATACAGTTTGACTCTTTAAAATAATAAACCTATTCACACACAGAGTAAATATAAACTGTTAATCTGACCTGTTATGTCGTTTCATTCGGGCCGACACGGTGCATTACCGTCACTAAGTGTTTGGGCGTAGAGCATTAATGGACTCTGACGTCCTCACCGGGCCATTGTAAATGAAATTTTTTTTTTCAAGAACAAAAAAATAACAGTATTAACCAGTTACCATTATTTTAAATAAACAGTTCTGTTCCAGGATATAAAAAATATAAAGTTTCTGGTTTTGTTTTCATTCTATGAAACAGTTCAAAGCCTTCCTGGATTGTTGTACTTCATTAAAATATTACGTGGTGCTACTGCAGTTTTACTCATGTACCAAGTAATTAATGGATTGACTGGTATGTTGTAATCTGGGATGATCTGAAGATGATGCAAACAGATGATATTTTGTGTGTGTGTGTGTGTGTGTGTGTGTGTGTGTGTGTGTGTGTGTGTGTGTGTGTGTGTGTGTGTGTGTGTGTGTGTGTTAGGGATGTGAATCGTACAACAAGTCACGATTCAATTCGATTCCGATTCTTGGGGTGACGATTCGATTCAGAATCGATTTTCGATTCAAAGAGCTCTGAGAAATAGTTATATTACTTAAATAATGTTTATGTTTAAGAAAATGCAGCTTTACAAGGTTAATCAAGTGATTATAGATGTAAATTTACTTATCTGCTTTGCTCGTACGGAGTTGACTGGCAGTTTAGCGAAGCGCTGGTCAGTAGTCGGCAGAGACCGCTGCTCCACTCTTTTAGCTCCGGGTGATAGCGTAGCATGTGGGCTTGCGGATTTGAAGTGTTTCCGAAGTACTTGACTTTCATTTTGCAGATTTTGCACACTGCATAAGTCATAAGCACACTTTCCTTTTTGCTAAAGCTTATAGTTAGGGCTGGATCAGGTGACCCTGAACCATCCCTTAGTTATGCTACTATAGACGTAGACTGCTGGGGGGTTCCCATGATGCACTGTTTCTTTCTCTTTTTGCTCTGTATGCACCACTCTGCATTTAATCATTAGTGATCGATCTCTGCTCCCCTCCACAGCATGTCTTTTTCCTGGTTCTCTCCCTCAGCCCCAACCAGTCCCAGCAGAAGACTGCCCCTCCCTGAGCCTGGTTCTGCTGGAGGTTTCTTCCTGTTAAAAGGGAGTTTTCCTTCCCACTGTAGCCAAGTGCTTGCTCACAGGGGGTCGTTTTGACCGTTGGGGTTTTACATAATTATTGTATGGCCTTGCCTTACAATATAAAGCGCCTTGGGGCAACTGTTTGTTGTGATTTGGCGCTATATAAAAAAAAATTGATTGATTGATGTCAAGCTCCTTACGCAGCAAATAATGAAATCCAAAATGCATCCAGACATTTGCCTTCAGCAAAGACGGTGCTGGCTGAATTAGCTCTTCGTCCGCCATGCTAAGCTGCAGCCACTGAGCTCTGCAGCTCATGAGTGTTTGAAGCACGGTGGACCACCCCCCTCACGGGGACGCTGTAGTACGGAAGCCGTTGCCTGACAAACAGTACACGCAGTGAGTAAGAAAGAAAATGTTTAAAATAATGCTTTTTAAAACTCGATTCTTGGACATTTTGGATCGATTCAGAATCATAATATATAAGAATCACGATTTGGACGTGAATCGATTTTTCCGACACCCCTAGTGTGTGTGTGTGTGTGTGTGTGTGTGTGTGTGTGTGTGTGTGTGTGTGATCCAGCGTGAGTTTGTGAAAGTTTGAAACCATATGTGCAAGGAGAATCAATTTGAACACAATCAGAAAGTTAAGAGGGATTAAAGCCACTGAGATGAGATAGCGCACTCAAAATGGTTTAAAATAGCTGCAGAGATTACACTAATGTAATCCAATTTAAAGGAGCCTTCCCCAAATATTTATTATTGAAGCTCCATCTGTTTGAAGCCTGTAGGTCAGTTCTGTGTGCAGTTTGACACCAACAAGTCTATTATGTTGTCCTACATTCGTCTCTGTCCACTCTGTGAGAAAACTCAGAGGATAACCCAGTTTTTATCTCCATTTGACATCACAAATCTGGAAAAGAGAGTGCAGTAACTTTACAACTGGTTCTTATCTCGTTAAACGCCTTATTAAAAGTAAAATGAGGTCATTCCCATTTATGAAGCAGTCAAATCAATCATGGATTGTAATGAGGGAAAGAAGATCTGATTCTTAAATAATTGATTTTGGTGTCTGTTTTTGCACAGTTGACCGTTTATGAAGTCGCTTTATTATCACAGATCTCAACTAAAAAACAGGCTGTCAAGTTGAGGGTTCATGCACATTTCTAGCAATATTGAACATTTCAGGGAAATTTTGAATTTGAATTCACAATAAACGGGAACAATCCGGACAAAAGTATTAAATTGGTCACCTCAGAAAAGGTAATTATGGTTGTGCGCTTATACTCAACATCCCGAAAGTCCTGTAACGTCAACATCCCGAAAGTCCTGTAACGTCAGTGAGAGTGACAGCAATAAGTAGCACAACAAAACACAAAACCTATTACAGTAAACACGAAAGGTGTTGAAGTGTCCCAAAGAAGGGGCTCATTATTGTCCTGGTACATACAGTAAAATGTGACCTCTGCATTTAACCCATCCTAATTACAATTAGACACAGTCCAGCCACTAGGAGCAGTGGGCAGCCACAGTCCAGCGCCCAGAGACCAACTCCAGGTGTAGAGATGTTACCTTAGTCAGGCGCATGGGAATCAAACCCACACCATCTTGCAAAACTTGACAAAGAAATGAAAATGTAAGCAAAGCAACCTAAATGTTTTATGCAAAAATGTAAAATAAAAAAATACTTTGTAAGTTAACAAAATGTTTGTAAAAATAAATAAATAAAAAAATGCTGTTTTGCAAAATCATACAAAACCTATTACGAGATAAAGTAAAAGGTTTATGAGGAATAATCAGGCTTTGTGTGGAAACCCAACGTGTGTCAACTGGCATAAGCATTTTGCAATGAAATCCAGTCGAAAATCGAGTTTCAAATAATAGATACGACCATCGAAACAAGACCCTGAATCAGTTTGGAAGAAGAAGAAGTGAACTAAATATACTATGAAGCGGTTGATGGGGCAATTTTAAGATTATGAATCTGTGATGCCAATTTTGATACTGCTTCTGTGTCTTTAAATTCTTGTAGAAGTTCAAAGGTCAGCACTACGCTGTCATGAGACTGCTCACAGGAATGTTTAACTTTGCAAAGTCAACCTGTTCGATAGTGGTAGAGGGTATAACGGAAAAATGTACTTGTTTGAACTTTACCTTCAGTTCACATTATGTTATGTTATGATTCAGAAAAAGTGCAAAAACTTGATGAAACGGCGTACTCCAGCATGTCTTCTATCAGGCTGGCTTATAAAGTGCATACCTGGCAACCTGCTCGAAAACGAAAGTAAAGCTGCGCCTGGCTGCATTCACAGCCAGAACCACAACAAACGCTGATTTTGCTTCAAATTTTTATTCCGATGGAGCACAATCAAACAAGGTTAAAGCTGTACTCACTAGGACTACCCCGTTTAAAAATGTTTGAGCATGAATGAGGCTAAGACTACGAACCCCCAGATGTGACCGCTTAATGACAACGATTTGGTGAATTGGGATGAAATTTTTTGAACATCTCAAATTTCACCCTGATTTCAAAACTGATGTTGATGATGGCTGTAAGTACTGCGTATGCCACGTTTGTTCAAGATTGACAAAAGATTTATCAAGAAGTTACTCTGATGCTTCAAAACATGCCCCGACTTGATATTTGGGATGAAACGGAAGGAACGACGCTCTGTGGAAGAGGGGTATTATTGTCATACTGGTTCAGAATAGGAAAGTTCACTATGCTAACAACAGCTGGCTTCTTCTGTGCTGTGCTTTCTGCTACTAATGTAGCACTGCCCCTAGTGGTGAACATATCATTATGTAAGAGATACATGAACACCCCAAAAAGGAACTCAGTATTTTTGAAGGAAATGTAAAAATTTTATGTGTTAACCCAGCCATTTTACAATGGGCCGGAACTGCATCGAGACAATGAAAAATAATGGCAAGAAAAAAAGGAAAGGCAGCGTATCCCATGAACTTTATGAGGAAATTCAAAAGTGTTGCGAAGAAATTACAAAAATATTTGAAGGTTCAAATTGAACTCAGCCACATGGGGTGTGCCGCCAGTACATTCTGAGTGCCGGTCCCAAGCCCGGATAAATGAGGAGGGTTGCGTCAGGAAAGGCATCTAGCGTAAAACAAGCCAACCCAACTATGCAGACTAAGAATCGAATTTCAGTCGAGGCCTGGGTTAACAAAGTCCGCCACCGGTGCTGTTGCCCAACAGGGTGCCGGTGGAAATTGGGCTACTGCTGGGAGACGACGAAGAAGAACGTTTCCACAAACAGCGGGAGAAGAAGAAAACTAGAAGGATGGAAATGAGAGTGGGGACTTTGAATGTTGGTAGTATGACTGGTAAAGGGAGAGAGCTGGCTGATATGATGGAGAGGAGAAAGGTAGACATATTGTGTGTGCAAGAGACCAAGTCGAAGGGAAGTAAGAGCAGGAGCATTGGCGGTGGGTACAAGTTGTTGTACCATGGTGAGGACAGGAAGAGAAATGGTGTTGGGGTCATTTTAAAGGAAGAGTATGTTAAGTGTGTTGGAGGTTAAGCGAGTGTCTGACAGGGTGATGAGTGTGAAGTTGGAAATTGAAATGGTGATGATGAATATCATCAGTGCATATGCCCCACAGGTAGGTTGTGAGATGAAGGAGAAAGAAGATTTCTGGAGTGTGTTAGATGAGGTGGTGGAGAGTGTGCCCAAGCATGAAAGAGTGGTGATAGGAGCGGACTTCAATGGTCATGTTGGTGAAGGGAACAGAGGTGATGAGGAAGTACAGTAGTGTTCAGAGTAATAGTAGAGCTATGTGACTAAAAAGATTAATCCAGGTTTTGAGTATATTTCTTATGTTACATGGGAAACAAGGTACGAGTAGATTCCGTAGATTCTCACAAATCCAACAAGACCAAGTATTCATGATATGCACACTCTTAAGGCTATGAAATTGGGCTATTAGTAAAAAAAAAAAGTAGAAAAGGGGGTGTTCACAATAATAGTAGTGTGGCATTCAGTCAGTGAGTTCGTCAGTTTGGTGGAACAAACGTGTGAATCAGGTGTCCCCTATTTAAGGATGAAGCCAGCACCTGTTAAACATGCTTTCTCTTTGAAAGCCTGAGGAAAATGGGACGTTCAAGACATTGTTCAGAAGAACAGCGTAGCTTGATTAAAAAGTTGATTGGAGAGGGGAAAACTTATACACAGGTGCAAAAAATTATAGGCTGTTCATCTACAATGATCTCCAATGCTTTAAAATGGGAAAAAAAAAAACAAAACAGAGATGCGTGGAAGAAAACAGAAAACAACCATCAAAATAGATAGAAAAATAACCAGAATGGCAAAGGCTCACCCATTGATCAGCTCCAGGATGATCAAAGACAGTCTGGAGTTACCTGTAAGTGCTGTGACAGTTAGAAGACGCCTGTGTGAAGCTAATTTATTTGCAAGAATCCCCGCAATGTCCCTCTGTTAAATAAAAGACGTGCAGAAGAGGTTAACAATTTGCCAAAGAACACATCAACTGGCCTAAAGAGAAATGGAGGAATATTTTGTGGACTGATGAGAGTAAAATTGTTCTTTTTGGGTCCAAGGGCCGCAGACAGTTTGTGAGACGACCCCCAAACTCTGAATTCAAGCCACAGTTCACAGTGAAGACAGTGAAGCATGGTTGTGCAAGTATCATGATATGGGCATGTTTCTCCTACTATGGTGTTGGGCCTATATATCGCATACCAGGTATCATGGATCAGTTTGGATATGTCAAAATACTTGAAGTAGTGCAGCAGATAAGGAGAAAGATACTTCAGTTATACAAAGAAACATAACATTTGGCACACTTGCTCACTAGGACCAACTCTTTTGAAAAGTTTGGATAGCCGCGCAAAATTTCAATATGGCCACCATTTTTTCAAGATGGCTGCCAGTTGTACCGATTTCCATCATTTTTGGGTATACATATAAAAAAAATACACATTCAAGTGTTCCATTCCTATACCACTTTGCAGAACAGTTAATTTAATGTCAGAAGTAATATATTTTTCATTATGATGAATTATATTTAACAAAATGACCATCGAGGGACCCTTTTGCTATGAGAAAAATCTCTAAAATCCCTTTCGCGATAGAAAACTTCTTTTTTGTTTGTAAGAGAACTTGGTTCTAGAATTTGTACTGCTATATATGATGCACAAACGTATGGTGGTAATAAAGAAGATAGAAGCAAATCACAACAGTGCATTGAAAACTCCAAATTATAAGGCTGGAATTTTAGTTCTGTTACAGCTTTGACGTATCCTAAATTATTTTGAATGCAAGATTTGTGAGATACCTATAGATGCAATCTCTGCCTGTCATGAAATATTTTCAGAATTCATGAATGAAAAGATGGACTATAGATATCTAGGGAAAATAGAACTGATCCAGATGTGCATCATTGTGACACTGGCTCAATTTTGCAGTTACAAGCTGGTAAATATGCACTGTATGAGTGGCAGTCTTGCCGGACAATGATTTGATTTAGTGCACCTTTTGGAAGAAAAATATATTTACCACTTTCACTTTGTGCTATTTTAATTGTATTCTGTAAGTATAAGCAAATGAAGATCAATAAAAAAGTATGAGCTAATTTATGTGGCTTGTGGGTTTGCAGCTGAAAAAACTTCAGGCCAGATGGGAAGAAGATGTGTCCTTTTCCAAAAGACATTAGGCCGACCAACTCAGCAAACCCATACAAAAATCATAAGCTCATTCAGGAGACAGCTTATAGGTCATATTTGCAACTGCACAAAGCTGTACAAGCTAGTCTGAGCCTGTAGCATTTGCACCTGCCACGGCAGCCAGAGTTGCAGCCACATTTGATGAGTTGTTCACAACTCTTTGCAGTTGATGACTTGGCTGTCCAGTAGACCTTCCACTCATCACCTGCTGTCTCCCAGCCCCAATCAGATGGACTCTCTGCTTCTGGCTGATGTAGTATTGCCTGAGCCCATATGCATCCTGCCTGGTATGCTGCACGTTTGGTGTGTTGAAGTAGAGCTGCACTGGTAGGAGGGATGGCTTCATACGACCTCTGCTTCCTGGCAAACAGGTCAAGTCTGGCTTCATCTACACTGTCAACAGTGCTGGATCTGTCATACATGAGAACCACAAACTTCTCCAGAATCTCCATGTCTGCATCCTCAATGGACGGAGGGTACTTGCACAGTTTAGAAAATACTGGGGTAGCCTCTGGGAACATATCCCAAGTTTGCCGAGCTGTCTTCTTCCCTTTGTTTCTAAAGGCTGAGACCACATCACAGCCAGTGAAGGCATGGAAAAATGGCATTCCTGTGGCCCTCTCGTGGCCTACATAGTCTGACAGGTCGTGGATGGGAATCCAGCGAAGGCTCGAACCTTGACCTAATGCCAACCACAACTGCTGCACACCCATACTATGTAGAGTTGAGAAGACACTCAAGCAATGACCAGCACATCTGTATCATTGGCTTTGATCATGACAGACTTGCTGCCATGGCTCTATAAAACCAACAAAGAAACTCAAATACATGGCCAGGAGGGCATAATTGACATGATTAAAACTTCATGGTGGCCATCTTGAAAAAACGGTGGCCATCTTGAAATTTTGAGTGGCCATCCAGTGAAAATGATGACTTAACCTATGAAGAAGATGTGTAGAAAATGTCATGTTTCTTTGTATAAGTGAAGTATTTCACTGAAAAAATGAATTTATCTGCTGCACTAAAGAGGTCATGTTGCCTTATGCTGAAGAGGACATGCCCTTGAAATGGGTGTTTCAACAAGACAATGACCCCAAGCACACTAGTAAATGAGCAAAATCTTGGTTCCAAACCAACAAAATTAATGCCTCGCAGATGTGAAGACATCATGAAGAACTGTGGTTATACAACTAAATACTAGTTTAGTGATTCACAGGATTGCTAAAAAAGCAGTTTGAACATAATAGTTTTGAGTTTGTAGCGTCAACAGCAGATGCTACTATTATTGTGAACACCCCCTTTTCTACATTTTTTTTACTAATAGCCCAATTTCATAGCCTTAAGAGTGTGCATATCATGAATGCTTGGTCTTGTTGGATTTGTGAGAATCTACTGGTACCTTGTTTCCCATAAACAATAAGAAATATACTCAAAACCTGGATTACTCTTTTTAGTCACATAACACTACTATTATTCTGAACACTAATGAGTAGATATGGTATCAAGGATAGGAATGGGGAAGGACAGATGGTAGTTGATTTTGCAAAAAGGATGGAAATGGCTGTGGTGAATACCTACTTTAAGAAAAGGGAGGAGCACAGGGTAACATATAAGAGTGGAGGAAGGTGCACACAGGTGGACTGCATTCTTTATAGGAGATGCACGCTAAAAGAAATCAGACTGTAAGGTGGTGGCAAGAGAGAGTGTCATTAGACAGCATAGGATGGTTGTTTGTAGGATGACTTGAGGTAAAGAAGAAGAGGGTGAGAGCTCAACAAAGGATCAGATGGCGGAAGCTGAAGGACGACTGTTGTGTGAAATTTAGCGAGAAGGTGAGAGAAGCACTGGTTGGATGGGAAGCAATTTTGGACAACTAGAAAAGTACTGCAGATGTGGTGAGGGAGACAGCAAGGACAGGAAGACAAGGAGACTTGGTGGTGGAATGAAGAGGTCCAGGAAAGCATATGGAGAAAGAGGTTGGTGAAAATGTTTTGTGATAGTCAGAGAGCTGAAGAAAGTAGACAGGAGTACAAGGACATGCAGCGTAAGGCGAAAAGAGAAGTGCCAAAAGCGAAGGAAAAGGCATATTGTGAGCTGTACAAGAAGTTGAATAGTAAGGAAGGAGAAAAGGACTTGTACCAATTGGCCAGACAAAGGGACAGAGCTGGAAAGGATGTGCAGCAGGTTAGGGTGGTAAAGGATGCACATGGTAATGTGCTGACAAGTGAGGAGTGTGTGCTGAGAAGGTGGAGGGAATATTTTGAAGAGCTGATGAATGAAGAAAATGAGCGAGAGAAAAGGCTGGATGATGTGGTGAGAGTAAATCAGGAAGTACAAGAGATTAGTAAGGAAGGAGTGAGAGCTGCTATGAAGAGGATGAAGAGTGGAAAGGCAGTTGGTCCAGATGACATTCCAGTGGAGGCATAAAAATGTCTAGGAGAGATGGCAGTAGAGTTTCTAACCAGATTGTTTAATAAAATCTTGGAAAGTGAGAGAATGCCTGAGGAGTGGAGACGAAGCATGCTGGTTCCTATTTTCAAGAACAAGGGTGATGTGCAGAGCTGCAGTAACTACAGAGGCATAAAGTTGATCAGCCACAGCATGAAGTTACAGTACATGTGTGTGAATGGGAGGGAGCCCAGTGGAATAGTGCAGTTACAAGGAGTACAAGTGGTGCAAGTAGATGAGTTTAAGGATTTGGGGTCAGCTGTTCAAAGTAATTGAGAATGTGGTAGAGAGGTGAAGAAGAGAGTGCAGGCAGGGTGGAGTGGATGGAGAAAGGTGGCAAGAGTGATTTGTGACTGAAGAATATCAGCAAGAGTGAAGGAGAAAGTTTACAAGACAGTAGTGAGACCAGCTATGTTGTAAGCTTAGAGACGGTGGCATTAACAAAAAGACAGGAGGCAGAGCTGAAGATGTTGAGATTCTCTTTGGGAGTGACGAGAATGGACAAGATTAGGAATGAACATATCAGAGGGACAGCTCAGGTGGGACGGTTTGGAGACAAAGTAGAAAGGCGAGATTGAGATGGTTTGGACATCTGCAGAGGAGGGACCCAGGGTATATAGGGAAAAGGATGCTGAGGATGGAGCCACCAGGCAGGAGGAGAAGAGGGAGGCCAAAGAGGAGGTTTATGGATGCGCTGAGGGAGGACATGCAGGTGGTTGGTGTGACAGAGGAAGATACAGAGGACAGGGTGAGATGGAAGCGATTGATCTGCTGTGGTGCCCCCTAACAGGAACAGCCAAAAGACAAAGATTTTAAGGTTCAAATTGAGAGAAAACTGTAAAGGTTTGTGAGAGAATTGAACAATAGTTCACTAAAAAATAAGAGGATCCATTAAACCTTTATGATTGTAAGATTCAAGGTTTCTGACTTTAGCCATTTTGCAGAGAAGCTTTTATAATTCAACACACTAAAAGTTGCAAATGTAACGCAAATGTAACATCCATTCATCTTGCAGTCGAGATTTATTAAAAAGGCTGCTGCATAAAAAGGCTGCTGCTGTTATTTGCTTCAGGTTTTGATTTGCAGTTGTGCTGATGGGGGGGAAAGGGCGTGAAGTGCGAAGTGGAGTAAATCTGAGCTTCAGATAAAAACTCACATGGTAGAAGGAGAAATTACTGCAGGAGATAGAGTGGCTGGTTAAAGAGGATCAGTTTATCTTCACACAGGCCTACATGCTCCCTGAGGGAGCGACTCCATCCTTCACTTAATCTCACACACTCTGAATGAAATTAGAATATTTTGCTGCAGATTACATGTGATTTAGTAATAAATGATAAATATGTCTGTTTAATCGAGGTTCTATAAATACATAAGATCAGTTTTTACAGTTTTATTTGTGTTGAATCTTACATGTGCGAATTTCACTACTTTTGAAGACATGAATTCACTGATTTATAAAAAAACAAAAAAAAACAAAAGGGGGGAGGGGGGAGTAATCCTTGTCAGATGAACTATTGGATTATGTGAGTGTGCTGCCACCTATGAACTACTTGCAGTACTGCAACAGGTTCATTTGGGCTCTTCATTGAGCTGCAGCTCAGTTGGCCGTCTGATTATTTTGTGCAGGTGTCACCCTGTTTGGGTCCCCGTGAGAAAACTCCAAACATTGTTTTTGCTAATTATGAAGAATCCAATTAGCAGATTAAGAAAGTGTAACAATGCAAAAGCGGCTTTTGGCAAAATCTAAATAGGACAGATATTATATTATCACATCTGCCTCTCATTTATGCTTTGTGTTATTTTTCTTGTGCCGTATTTGGGTTGACTTCATGCACGTCTTGAACTCTGCAGCCCAGATGGAAAATTGAGGGATTAGTGGCGATTTTCCTTCATTTAATAAACGGTTGAATGACGTAGCGGTGGGGATAAACCTGCTCAAAGAAGCACAAGAACAGTGTGCAGCGAGGAGGAGGAGGAGCGAGGAGGCTGCAGGGCATTATCCCACTTAACCATGCAGTATCTGTGCATCTGCATCCATCATCACAGCTGTCACTCATTCACATCAACAAAGTGCATTCACGTTTGCAAACAAGTATACAATGTCGACACAGTGTGTAACTTTACACACTGTGCTGAGAAACACAGCTAGCTAGCACGACCAAGTCTTTGATCCTGTCCATATATGTGTATTTGTTGTTAAATTACCAATGTAAATATTCCAGTATGTGGTAGCAGCAAAGCACTTGCATGGCAAAAATGTAGGTGAGTGATTTAGTCCATCCCACCTAGATTGTGTAAGTCATAACTTAAAAACAGTAAATGCCGTCTTCTCACAACTCTGTAGAATAAAAGAGCACATAATGATGGTGAAGTGATTTGATGGTGGTTAACTTTGATGCAGCAGCTCAACTGAAGAAGAATCTTTGCTTTGCTTCGGTCAGTGGTTTCCAAACTGTGAGGCGTGACCCCCTGGGGAGCACCAGACTTCTTCAGGGGGCGCGAAAAATCACTGTAAACAGCATTAACCAACAAAAGAAGAAGGCGAAAAAAGGAAAAAGAAAAACATTGTTAGCGAACCTGCTAGGAGCAAAATGGATCAATTTTTAGAGCGTAAATCTACCAGTGAGAAGACAGAGTTTGTGGGAACCAAAAAAGAAGAAAGTAGAGGACGATCTTCGTTTGCTCCTCTCCACAGTACATCCCCCATCAGCCGCCTGTGTGCGTCAAAGACCCAGACTCATTGCTCATATTAAGATCTGAAATCTGTAACTTTCAAATGGGTGGTGATATATAGTGAGGAAAAAAAGTATTTGAACACCCTGCGATTTTGCAAGTTCTCCCACTTAGAAATCATGGAGGGGTCTGAAATCTTCATCTTAGGTGCATGTCCACTGTGAGAGACATAATCCAAAAAAAAAAAAAAAATCCGGAAATCACAATGTATGATTTTTTTTTTATATTATTTATTTATTTATTTATTTTTTATTTGCATGTTACTGCTGCAAATAAGTATTTCAACACCTGCCAATCAGCAAAAATTCTGGCCCTCATAGACCTGTTAGTCCACCTCTAAAAAGTCCACATCCACTCCACTTATTATTCCAAATCAGAAGCACCTATTTGAGGTCGTTAGCCGCATAAGGACACCTGTCCACCCCACACAATCAGTAAGACTCCAACTACTAACATGGCTAAGACCAAAGAGCTGTCCAAAGACACCAGAGACAAAATTGTAGACCTCCACAAGGCTGGAAAGGGCTACAGGGCAATTGCCATGCAGCTTGGTGAAAAAAGATCAACTGTTGGAGCAGTTATTAGAAAATGGAAGAAGCTAAACATGAGTGTCAATCTTCCTCGGACTGGGGCTCCATGCAAGATCCCACCTCGTGGCATATCAGTGATCCTAAGAAAGGTGAGGAATCAGCCCAGAACTGCACAGGGGTAGCTGATCAATGACCTGAAGAGAGCTGGCACCACTGTTTCCAAGGTTACTGTGGGTAATACACTAAGACGTCATGGGTGGCATGCATGGCATGGAAGGCTCCCCTGCTTAAATCAGCACACGTCCAGGCCCGTTTTAAGTTTGCCCATGACCATTTGGATGATCCAGAGGTGTCATAGGAGAAAGTTATGTCATCAGATGAGACCAAAATAGAACTTTTTGGTCTTAATTTCACTTGCTATGTTTGGAGGAAGAAGAATGCTGAGTACCATCCCAAAAACACCGTCCCTACTGTGAAGCATGGGGTGGAAGTGTCATGCTTTGGGGGTGTTTTTCTGCACATGGGACAGGATGACTGCACTGTATTGAGGAGAGGATGACCGGGGCCATGTATTGCGAGATTTTGGGGAACAACCTCCTTCCCTCAGTTAGAGCGTTGAAGATGGGTCGTGGATGGGTCTTCCAACATGACAATGACCCGAAGCACACAGCCAGGATAACCAAGGAGTGGCTCCGTAAGAAGCATATCAAGGTTCTGGAGTGGCCTCGCCAGTCTCCAGACCTAAACCCAATAGAAAATCTTTGGAGGGAGCTCAATTCTGTGTTTCCCAGTGACAGCCCAGTAACCTGGCTGATCTAGAGAAGATCTGTATGGAGGAGTGGACCAAAATCCCTGCTGCAGTCTGTGCAAACCTGGTGAAAAACTACAGGAAACGTTTGACCTCTGTAAAGGCTACTGTACCATATATTAACATTGATTTTCACAGGTGTTGAAATACTTATTTGCAGCAGTAACATACAAATAAATTATTAAAAAATCATACATTGTGATTTCTAGAATTTTTTTTAGATTATGTCTCTCACAGTGGACATGCACCTAAGATGAAAATTTCAGACCCCTCCATGATTTCTAAGTGGGAGAATTTGCAAAATCGCAGTGTGTTCAAATACTTATTTTCCTCACTGTATCATTTTTCAGTAGGCCACTGAAGTATTTTAGGGGAAGATGTATTGTCGAAATGGACAAAAATTACATTTTTTTTTTAAATTCAAAAATTCCTTCCGGAGGAAAATTATGGCCCTTTTTAGGGTAGGGGTTAAAGGGGCCAAAACAGTGACATAGTCGATGTGGATTATGACAGTATCTTTGTGCGCCTTCAGTAAGCCTCATTGATCTTATGGTATATGAATGTATGGATGGAGTTCTCCCATTTAGCTTTTTATTTTTTTAAGGCTAACTGAGGGCGCTGTCTATAGGTGGCACTTCAAGTCACAACGTTTGGTATTTTGGGCTACATTTGGGACCCTCCCAGGGCCTGCGCCCTGAATAAGCCTTGCTCATTTATGCATATTTGGATACACTGGGACAAGTTCTTTCCAAATTTGCATGAATGGCGGTGGCTTAGTTAGGGCGCTTTTGAATAGGTGGCGCTCTTTATGTTAAGAACGCTATATTTGGCGATTTTCATTTGGCCATATCTCGGTGCGCGCTCTATGGATTTCAGTGAAACTTGTTTTATTACGTTCCTCTATATCTCTGCTATTCAGGAGAAAGATATCAGGAAGGAGTTTTTGCCTCATTAACCCAGTGAGCCAAATTGATTTTCATTTGTGCTAGTCTACCGGGTATGGACTCTCCAAAAACGTGAAAAATTTGGTGGCTAATTCAAGGCACAGCCAATAGGTGGCGCTGCAAAACAAAAATTTTTTTGTAATTGTGCACATTTTCACAGGAGCAGTGCAGCATGCGCTCTTAGTCAGCCAAGGTCTTTTATGCATGTGATGATAGATTAGGACCGCTTACTTTGATTTTAATGAAAATTTTGGTGGCTGACTTTGGGCGCACAAGTATAGGGGGCACTTTTTGCCGCCAAAATGCAAAATGACCACTTTTTCGGAAAGTGATTTCTCCATGCACCCTAAGTCAAAAGTGATGAAATATGGCTCTTATTGTCACTCAGCATCTCTAGTTTCAGTGGTAAAGAGAGTTTTTGGCTGGTTTTGGTATTGACTCTTTTTGCATTGTTCGTTTCTAACATCCATAAAGAAAATTTGGGACAAATCTGAAGGGGTCATGAATCACCGTCTAACCTGCCTAATTCTTTTAAGAATTGGCTCCTAAAAATAGCCAATTTTTCAAAAATGGTCTTCAAAAAATAAAGAAAATCAAGAATCAAGCTGGGTTTTCTGCATAAAAACATTTTAATCTGTATCCAGTGTTCAGGAGAAGAGGTTCATTTGTGTGTTTGATGTTTACATGTCTAACATGGAGAAAACAAACACAAGAAATGCTCTAATGGCCATTCTGAAATGTATCTGTGTCCAGCTGAGCTCGTTTCCTCACTTGAGGTGGGAGATATGGTTCTGGGATTGTTTCAGGATTAGTCAGCAGGACAAATTAAAGCTCAGGAGCAACGCTGCGGCGAGGTCAGCATGTCACAGCAGGAAACCACGTCTGTCTCTCATATCTTCAGCCTGGTTTGTCTCTTTCTCACACACTTGTTCCGCCTCTGCACGTGCTTTCACCAAGTCGTGGTCCCTGTCAGTCTGAAAAGGGAGAGGGGCGTGGCTGAATAGATGTGGGAGGTCTCAGCTTCCTGTTGATATCAAATGCTCTGTCTGACCATCTGAGTGAACGAGGGGCACGGCCACACTGCAGCTGAAGGTGTTTAGAACTGACCTTCAAACTAGAGATGCACATGGACTCTGGCCGCTGGGATCAGGTGATCCTGCTCCAGCAGTCCACGACAGGTGATCTGGTACCATGTGAGTCATGTGACTGCATTTCCCGCCTTCCCAACCCCATCATCAGCATCATCATCGTGTGTTTTCTCCATCTTCATCAGTCCTGGCACATTTTCTTCATCTTGACATGAGTGAATAACCTGCTGAGTGTTCGATTTATTAATCAGTGTATCTGTGATTTGCTAAAAGCCTTTATTCTTTAATCTTTGGCTCAGATGAACACGAACACGGTTTTTCTGTCTATTTTGGGTTTTTGGGAACTCCAGCAGTTTGATCAAAAAACAAACTACGTGAAACTACAGCAGGTTCCTTTTGGCTTCTGGTTTTACGCTGGATGGACTTCATGAAGTAACTCCAGATGAGCACAGGTGGCCTCGAACCAGGGACCTTTTTACGTAATTCTTTTAAAGCAAGTGTACTAATGTACCAGTACTAATGTACTATAACCTATAGCTTCACTTGATCTGCATTTTTATCCAGATCCACACAAAAACTACATGATTACAGACATTAAATGATACATACAAGTGGAACCCCAAAGAAGTTTCATGATTCAGAGCATGACAAATATTTGACACCGTATAATATGATGTCATTCCCCTCGTGTCTATGATTTTTCTTTTGTTTTTACTGAGGTCCATGTGTTACACAATGACAGATGGACTAAAGTGCAGAAAACTGGCCTGTACAAAAGTACAAAACTGTTTGTACTGAACTGTTTGGGATTCAACCCCTACATCTGGATCAATAGCAAAAGTCAACATGGTCTTTCTTGACTCGCATAATCGACTGATTAGTCTAAACAAATTTTTTGCAAGATATTGTATTTTCACAGATTTTTAAATGTTTCTTATTAGTTAAATTATAAGATTATGGGTAGGTGTGCAATCCATTAGCCTAGCAGGGAAATTAGTGCAGTGTCACTATGGTGACAATGTCGTTTATGTGCCAGAGAGAGTACTAGCTAAGGCCTGAAGTGGCAGGCCAAGAATATCTTGCTGCAGATAGTGTCTCTGTGCATCGTTCAACTATACAGCACACTTTACACAAGGAGTTGTAATGTAATGGATATTTATTTATAAAAATGCTATCGGCTCACACCAGGGATCTAGTGCAGGGGTGGGCAGTCATGTGCCATGAAGGGCCGAGATGCTGCAGGTTTTCCTTGCAACCATTCACCTCAGCAGGTGATGTCATTATGTCATTCCTACTAACTTAAAGGCTGTGCTGGCTTAAAACATAGCACGACAGGTACAGAAAGTCTTGCTTCTTCTCTTGTTAGACAGGAAGTGACATGTGGCGTCACTTCCGGTATGATGCCAAAATAAAACGGACAATGCAAAAATATTCCAGTGAACAAATAAAGGCTGTGTGAACCTATATAACACCAACATAATATCTGTGGTGGCTCTTAGGGAGCCAGAACATCAGGTGTCTCAGCAGGTGATTTCTTTGACGATCAGGTGTTTATATTTAGGGGAGAAGCTCATCAGCAACCCACCTGATGAAGTGATTGGTTTCAAGGAAAACCTGCAGTGTCTTGGCCCTTGTTGCCCACCCCTGGTCTAGTGGTTAAGCGTTGGGCTTGAGGCCAGATGATCCTCAGTTCAAATCCCAGCCTGATCAGAAAATCACTAAGGGCCCTTGGGCAATGTCCTTAATCCCCAAGCTGCTCCTGGTGTGTAGTGAATATCTTGCATGGCAGCACCCTGACATTGGTGTGTTTATGTGAATGGGTGAATTTGAGGCATAATTGTAAAGCGCTTTGAGCATCTGATGCAGATGGAACAGTGCTATGTAAATGCAGTCCATTTTCCATTTATGGTTCTTGGTCCAGAGAGACATCAACATCAGTTTAATTGGCTAATGTTTAACTTAGACCCATGCATCACACATCACTCTGACAAAGAGAGGAACTATGGGGTGATTTTTGATCCCACGTCCTGTGACCTGCACATTAGAGATATCACAAGGACTGCTTTCTTCCACCTTTGTAACATAGCGAAGACTCGTCCCATCCAGTCAATGGATTTGTCTCTTCAAGACTGGACTACTGCAATGTTTTGTTCTCTGGTTTACTGCAGTCCAGCATTAGGGGTCAGCAATTGGTTCAAAATGTTGCTGCCAGGTTTTTGTCTAGATGCAGAAAGTTTGACCACATTACACCAATTTTGGAGTCTCTTCACTGCCTTCCTGTCTCTGTGAGGTTTGATTTTTTTTTTTTTTTTTAAGGTTCTGCTATTAACTTATAAAGGTATTCGTGGATTAGTGCCTCCCTTCCGAGCTGACCTAATTACACCCTATGTACCGGCCCATGCTCTGTGTTCTTAGGATGCAGGACTACTTTGTGTCCCTAAGGTTAAAAAAAAAAAAGTCAGCAGGCCACAGAGCCTTCTCTTATCATGTGCCTGCCTTGTGGAATGATCTCCCTACAGAGATAAAACAGTCAGATTCCATAGAGACATTCAAGTCCAAACTAAAGACACATCTATTTTCCTTCTCGTATGACTAGCATACTGGTGTAGTATGGCACTGTGCTTCCTCTCCTTTTAATTCATATTATTAGCAGCAGAACAGGTCTCTGCCTCATTTCATCTAAGTTCTGTTAGTGAGGTACAGGGCTAGCTGCCAGCAACCACCTTAGAAATCTCTTAGAAATTTCTCTTTGCTTCCCTGTTGATTTACTGCTGGTGAATTAATTCCTCAGGTGCAGTTATTTCCAGCCGACTGATTTTGCTCTTTTTCTCTCTATCCGGGGCACTGACAACACCAATGACTGATCCTGGCCCTGCACCCAGGGAGCCAGACTAACCTCGTGATTCCACGCCTGTTGTACCACTGACCGGAGGTCCTGCTCTGCAGTCTACCGGTGCTGGACATGGACGCCTTTGTATTAGAGACTCGGGATGGCCTCTTCTGTATCTCAAATTAAGGACTCTGTTTTTGTTGCTCTTTTGTTTCTTCTGTTTGTAAAGAAACTCTTGTGCAATCTGTAAAATCCTTGTAACTGTTGGAATGGCCCAAGCAGTGGGTCACCCCTACGAGTCTGGTCTGCTTGATGTTTCTTCCTCATTATCACCAGAAGGAGTTTTTCCCTTACCACTGTCACCTCTGTGCTTGCTCAGGGTGGTTGGTAAGATTAGACTTTACACATGTGAAGGTTTGTTGTGATTTGGCGTTAATAAAATAAAATGAAGTTAATCTTTTTTTGTTTAAATATTTTGGGCTTTTGGTTGAACATACACTTTAAGGTTTAAAAGGCTCCCCCCATGTTTTTGAAAAACTTTAAAGCCCAAAGAATAAATTAAGTAACATGAGAAAAAAAAATCTGCAGAAAATTCACCAAAAAAAAAAAAAAAATAAATAAATAGATGTGACACTATAAGTAAATGTGTTAATTCACTCTGATTCATGCACAATCAGGACAGTTTGTGAAACCAGCAGCAATATTTATGCTGCCAGAAATACAAATAAATCAGTAAAAGAATTAAATGTGGAAATACAGAGTTGAATTTAAAAAATTGTGTCTCCAGCTGTCAAAGCTTCGGTCGTGTCCGGGCTCACTGACGGCGCAGCAGTTCGTCCATGTGTGTGTTTCCTGCTGAATGCCCGTTTGTGTTGCTGTTCCAGGTGACGCTCACAGAGTGGAGATCCCCAGGAGAGAGATGGAGGTGGTCCGGGGCCAGATGGTGGTGCTGCAGGCGTGGTACAGCCCCAACTCAGACATCAGCATGAACTCTGTGGTTTGGTACTTTGTGGGAAACGATTCCAAGCAGGTGAAAAGATCAGAACGTGAAATCTCCTGATGACACTCGTATTAGTTGGTATTATTAAAGCCGCAGTTTCATTGTTGTTTTGTCCAGAGAATTAAATGTGCCCTTGAAATCCACATGGCTAAAAAAGTGAAGCAGCTTGAAACGGTTCAGCATCAGATTTGGTGACTTGATTTAAAGCATTTCAAACATTAACCAGATATACAACCATTAAAAATCAGTTAATTAAATTTTATCCTTAATAAAGCAGTTACATGGTTACAGTTGACAAGTAGAGCATGACACGGGAGTGTATTTTCACTCCCGTCCAATCCCGCTCCTTGAGAAGTAGAGCATGACACGGGAGTGTATTTTCACTCCCGTCCCATCCCACTCCCAGAAAAAAAAAATCCCATCCTGTCCCAATCCTGGACTGGAATAAAAAAATAAATCCCATCCCGTCCCACTCCTGTAAAGATGACGCCCAATCCCATCCCGCTCCCACTCAAAATCAGTCCCACTCCCATCCCACTCCCGTATGTCTTCGTGGCTAGGATGCGGTTTGACATCTCCCAATTGTGGATGTAGTGCACGGTGACCGTTATGTAATTCGTGTTGGTTCTCTCTTCTAACCACAGATCTGTGGTAAACGCATGGTCTTAGCGATTTTGAGCAATTGGCGCGTTTGTGGCGCGATATTGCATCGCATCACGTCGCACCGGCGTGAAGTTAGACAGTGGTTCATTATTCAAACAGTAATTCGCTATGAAGCAGTTCTGGGTGTATTATGGGCAAGAAATGTTTTTAAAATGGAAATAAACGTGCCCAGTTGAATTCTACCTTTAAAAAATCCTAAATAAAATGATGATTTGGTTTTGGTGCTTAAGCAAAATACAGTGACAGAATATGGAAAGCAAAAACAGACATATACAACCCCTGGCAATAATTATGGAATCACCGGCCTCGGAGGATGTTCATTCAGTTGTTTAATTGTGTAAAAAAAAAAGAAAAAAAAAAAGCAGATCACAGACATGACACAAAACTAAAGTCATTTCAAATGGCAACTTTCTGGCTTTAAGAAACACTATAAGAATCAGGAAAAATAATTGTGGCAGTCAGTAACGGTTACTTTTTTAGACCAAGCAGAGGGAAAAAATATGGACTCACTCAATTCTGAGGAATAAATTATGGAATCACCCTGTAAATTTTCATCCCCAAAACTAACACCTGCATCAAATCAGATCTGCTCGTTAGTCTGCATCTAAAAAGGAGTGATCACACCTTGGAGAGCTGTTTCACCAAGTGGACTGACATGAATCATGGCTCCAACACGAGAGATGTCAATTGAAACAAAGGAGAGGATGATCAAACTCTTAAAAGAGGGTAAATCATCACGCAATGTTGCAAAAGATGTTGGTTGTTCACAGTCAGCTGTGTCTAAACTCTGGACCAAATACAAACAACATGGGAAGGTGGTTAAAGGCAAACATACTGGTAGACCAAGGAAGACATCAAAGCGTCAAGACAGAAAACTTAAAGCAATATGTCTCAAAAATCAAAAATGCACAACAAAACAAATGAGGAACGAATGGGAGGAAACTGGAGTCAACATCTGTGACTGAACTGTAAGAAACTGCCTAAAGGAAATGGGATTTACATACAGAAAAGCTAAACGAAAGCCATCATTAACACCTAAACAGAAAAAAACAAGGTTACAGTGGGCTAAGGAAAAGCAATCGTGGACTGTGGATGACTGGATGAAAGTCATATTCAGTGATGAATCTCGAATCTGCATTGGGCAAGGTGATGATGCTGGAACTTTTGTTTGGTGTCGTTCCAATGAGATTTATAAAGATGACTGCCTGAAGAGAACATGTAAATTTCCACAGTCATTGTTTCTGTGTAGGCTCTCAGTTGTCCAGGTGGTTTCCATAGTAGAGAAGCTTGAATCTTCGACTGGACTGGGTTGCTTGACGCGAGGACGTTTCGCTTCAAATCGCAGAAGCTTCCTTAGCTAAAATTCTTGCTCTGGAAGTCTGACTTCTGTCTGACTCTTGTAGAGAGGAATAAAACAGAAGCCAACAAAAACTGGAGTTTTAAACCTAACCAGACCCCTCCTACTGAGAGGCAGACTGCTATAGGCTAGTGATTAAACAATAGCTCTAATTAGCAACTATTGTGCTGTAGTTAGCACACCTAATGGCAGGACAGCTGTCCCTCTAATGATGGGATGGATGCCTTTCTGATGGCTCCCTTGATGACGTGAATGACTCATTACCATGAACAAAAGACTGAAACTCCTTGACCTGAGTACCCCATTGTAAACAGGGGATAAAGTGTGTCTCAGACCCCCTCCCCGGTTAAGGCTGGGTGTCAAACGTTTGACAAAGAATGCCTCCTTGATTGACCCCTCTCTCAAACCATTTCTTCTCTCTGACTAATATTTTAACTTCCTTGTCCTCAAACGTGTGGTTAGTGTCTTTAAGGTGGAGGTGAACCGCAGACTGAGGTCCACTGGCGCCCTCTCTGCGGTGCTGGTATAGCCTTTTGTGTAAAGGTTGCTTCGTTTCACCTATGTAGTGTTCGTTACAGTTTTCCTGACATCTGATAGAATACACTACATTGCTCTGTTTGTAACTAGGGATCCTGTCCTTAGGGTGAACTAATTTCTGTCTCAAGGTGTTAACTGGTTTAAAGTAAACTGGGATTTTGTGCTGTCTGAAGATCCTCTGTAGTTTTTCCCCTACTCCTGCTAAATAAGGGAGAGACACTCCTCTTCTTCTTGTCTCCGTCTCCTGTCTATCTGGTCTCTTTGTTCTCTGGGACTTCTGCACTTTGTCCAGGGACCATTGTGGGTACCCACATACTGTGAGGGCTTTCCGGACACGTTGTTGTTCTTTAGCCCTTCCCTCTGCAGTTGTGGGCACCTGTAAGGAATTCGTTGTTAACAACGAATAAGAAGAAGAAAATCATTACCTACCTCCAAAACTTGGAGAAAGAGGGACTCATCGATAGGCAGACATACTACAGACTGTACCCTGGGGACGCCACTCCGTGCATCTATGGACTGCCCAAAATCCACAAACAGGACGTGCCACTCAGGCCTATTGTATATAGCACAGATTCCATCACGTACAATTTGGCCAAGCACCTCAAGTGGATTTTGGCTCCTCTAGTGGGTAACTCAGACCACCATGTGGAGAACACACAAGATTTTGTGAACAAGATCAAGGACCTACAGCTGGAGGCAGATGAAACTGTGGTGTCATTTGATGTGACATCGTTGTTCACCTGCATCCCCACTGCTGAGGCCGTCTCAGCTGTGAGGCAGAGACTGCTGGAGGATGTGTCTCTACTTGAAAGGACCAAACTCACACCAGACCACATCTGCCAACTCTTGGAGAGCTGTCTCAACACCACGTATTTCCTGTTTAGGGGGAATTACTACAGGCAGATTCATGGTTGTGCGATGGGGTCTCCAGTAACCCCCATTGTGGCCAATCTGTACATGGAGCGAGTGGAGAAGACAGCCTTGACGTCTTTCACGGGCATCTCTCCCAGTCACTGGTTCAGATATGTTGATGACACATGGGTCAAAATCAAGCAACAGCAAGTTGAGGACTTTACAGAACACATCAACTCGGTGGACGCCAATATCAAGTTCACATGTGAGGATGCCAGAAACAACCATTTAGCCTTCCTGGACTGTGATGTAACGATTGGAGAGAACAGGCAGCTCCAGACAAGGGTTTACCGAAAACCAACTCATACTGACCAATATCTGCTCTTCGGCTCAAACCACCTCCCCTGAACACATGCTCGGGTTGATTAGGATGCTTCAACACAGAGCCCTACAGGTGCCCACAACTGCAGAGGGAAGGGCTAAAGAACAACAACGTGTCCGGAAAGCCCTCACAGTATGTGGGTACCCACGATGGTCCCTGGACAAAGTGCAGAAGTCCCAGAGAACAAAGAGACCAGATAGACAGGAGACGGAGACAAGAAGAAGAGGAGTGTCTCTCCCTTATTTAGCAGGAGTAGGGGAAAAACTATAGAGGGTCTTCAGACAGCACAAAATCCCAGTTTACTTTAAACCGGTTAACACCTTGAGACAGAAATTAGTTCACCCTAAGGACATGATCCCTAGTTACAAACAGAGCAATGTAGTGTATTCTATCAGATGTCAGGAAAACTGTAACGAACACTACATAGGTGAAACGAAGCAACCTTTACACAAAAGGCTATACCAGCACCGCAGAGAGGGCGCCAGTGGACCTCAGTCTGCAGTTCACCTCCACCTTAAAGACACTAACCACACATTTGAGGACAAGGAAGTTAAAATATTAGCCAGAGAGAAGAAATGGTTTGAGAGAGGGGTCAAGGAGGCATTCTTTGTGAAACGTTTGAAACCCAGCCTTAACAGGGGAGGGAGTCTGAGACACACTTTATCCCCTGTTTACAATGGGGTACTCGGGTCAAAGGAGTTTCAGTCTTTTGTTCATGCTAATGAATCATTCACGTCATCAAGGGAGCCATCAGAAAGGCATCCATCCCATCATTAGAGGGACAGCTGTCCTGCCATTAGGTGTGCTAACTACAGCACAATAGTTGCTAATTAGAGCTATTATTTAGTCACTAGCCTATAGCAGTCTGCCTCTCAGTAGGAGGGGTCTGGTTAGGTTTAAAACTCCAGCTTTTGTTGGCTTCTGTTTTATTCTTCTCTACAAGAGTCAGACAGAAGTCAGACTTCCAGAGCAAGAATTTTAGCTGAGGAAGCTTCTGCGATTTGAAGCGAAACGTCCTCGCCTCAAGCAACCCAGTCCAGTCGAAGATTCAAGCTTCTCTACTTTCCACAGTCATTGATGATATGGGGCTGCATGTCAGGTAAAGGCACTGGGGAGATGGCTGTCATTACATCATCAATAAGTGCACAAGTTTACGTTGATATTTTGGACACTTTTCTTATCCCGTCAATTGAAAGGATCTTTGGGGATGATGAAATCATATTTCAAGATGATAATGCATCTTGCCATAGAGCAAAAACTATGAAAACATTCCTTGCAAAAAGACACATAGGGTCAATGTCATGGCCTGCAAATAGTACGGATCTTAATCCAATTGAAAATCTTTGGTGGAAGTTGAAGAAAATGGTCCATGACAAGGCTCCAACCTGCAAAGCTGATCTGGCAACAGCAATCAGAGAAAGTTGGAGCCAGACTGATGAAGAGTACTGTTTGTCACTCATTAAGTCCATGCCTCAGAGACTGCAAGCTGTTATAAAAGCCAGAGGTGGTGCAACAAAATACTAGTGATGTGTTGGAGCATTCTTTTGTTTTTCATGATTCCATAATTTTTTCTTCAGAATTGAGTGATTCCATACTTTTTTCCCTCTGCTTGGTCTAAAAAAGTAACCGTTACTGACTGCCATAATTTTTTTCCTGATTTCTTATAGTGTTTCTTAAAGCCAGAAAGTTGCCATTTGAAATGACTTTAGTTTTGTGTCATGTCTGTGATCTGCTTTTTTTTCTACAAAATTAAACAACTGAATGAACATCCTCCGAGGCCGGTGATTCCATAATTTTTGCCAGGGGTTGTACTAATTTATTAGGCTTGTGCTTTTAATTAAATCTGTCAACTCCTTACACCTCACTCTAGTCACAACTCACCTCCATCCTTGTGTCCTCCCTGCGAGCGCTGAGGTGCTCACGGCGTCCCGGATGTGTGAGGCAAGCAGCGGGACGGAGCCATCGAAGCCCAGGAGCGGCGTGTCTATCTGGGACAGACCACGCACGCTAGCTTCGCTGCAGCTACATCCCGGGCCGGCACATCATCCCCTGGAGGCTCCAGTCAGCGATGGGGAATGCAGACCGCACCACCATCAACCCCCACACGCACGCAGATCGCCCATATTCCACAAATTCGGAGATTATTCCACCAGCTCGTCTCCACCGGGACCCCACCATCTCCACCGGCTGCATCTCCGTGGCGCTCACTCAACACGTCACCGGCTGCGTCATCAGAGCACGACCAACACAAGGATCAATAAACCACAACACCGGAGGTCTGGAAAACGTGGGGTGGATTTCCGCCTTCTCCGCACTTTTCCAAAATCCAAGTCAATCTCCAAAATAAATATAGAACTCTTCAACACCCAATCACTAACAAATAAAAGCAGTCTAATCTTTGATCATATACAAAAAAGTTGATATTATGTGCCTTACAGAAACTTGGCACAAACCAGGGTTGTATTTGGCTTTAAATGAAGCCTGTCCTCCAGGATACACCTACCTGGAGAGGGCTCGGACCACCGGCCGGGGTGGAGGTCTCGCTGTCATCTACCACAAGGATCTAACTGTAACTCCCCTTCCACTGCCAGAGCTGACAACATTCGAATGTCTTCATTTCAAATGCAAACCACATACAGAAACAATATCAATACTTCTCATTTATCGCCCTCCAAAACCACACCCTGGATTCATTAATGAATTGCAGGATTTTCTTACATCACTCTGTGCAATAACCTATAACTCACTTATACTGGGAGACTTCAGTTTGCACATAGACCCCCCCCCACAAACCGCCCTGCTGCAGAATTCCTTGAACTCCTGGATTGTTTGCATCTCACACAACATGTCACAGTACCCACTCACACTAAAGGTTACACCTTGGATCTGGTTATTACAGACAGTGCTTCCATTACCAACCTGCAAGTAAATGACTTAGGCATGTCAGACCATAAGAGCATCTCCATGGAACTGCCTTTAGCAGGCCCATACAATAAAACAAAACGCCAAATCCATTTTAGAAACATAAAAGCAATAGACAGCAACCTTTTTATCCAGGATATACAAGACATCTCACTAATCACACAGTTCACATCAGTTAATGGATCTGTTGACTATTACAATTCTAGCCTCTACAATATCCTTGAGTCTCATGCACCAATCAAAACAAGAACAGTTACATTTTCCAAGTCAGCCCCCTAATACACTACTGAGCTCTGCAAAATGAAAACCGCTGGCCGTGCCCTGGAGCGGAAATACACCTCCAGTGGCTTACAAGTATTCAAACAGGCCTACCGCGATCATCAAAAATCATACACCAGAGCACTCGCCATAGCCAGGTCCCAATATTTCTCACTAAAAATCTCAAACAGCACTGGAAATTCCAAGCAGCTATTTTCAGCAATAAATTCTCTGCTCAGATCTCCCACACACGCACATGCCGACAGCAGTACAGATCAATGCAATAGGTTTATGGAATTCTTCACAAATAAGGTGGCATCAATCCGGTCAGCCCTCCCTGTTACAGCCCCATCTCCCTCTGACATCACTCTCTCAACTCCACTCAACAGTTTTTCTGTCTTTTCAGGCGTCACTCAGACAGAGGTGGAGAGGATCATAAAAAGCATGAGGCCATCCACCTGTTTGCTGGATCCTCTCACCACAACATTATTAAAATCTCACATTACAGCCATCAGTCCATTAATCACAGCAATAATTAACCAGTCATTACACGCCAGTCAGGTTCCTCCAGCTCTCAAAACTGCTGTCATTCGCCCCCATCTGAAAAAGCCCTCACTCAACCCCAAAATCCTTGCCCACTACAGACCCATTTCAAACCTGCCGTTTCTTTCCAAAGTCCTATAAAAAGTTGTAGCAGCCCAACTCCACAGTCATCTTCACATCCATAACGTGTATGAAAAATTTCAGTCCGGTTTTCGATCAGCTCACAGTACAGAGATAGCCCTGGTCCGCGTCATGAACGACTTGCTTATGACTGCGGACCAGGGCTCACCATCACTCCTCTTACTACTGGATTTATCATCTGCTTTTGACACCGTGGACCACACCATCCTACTTCATCACCTCCAGTCTATAGTTGGACTTACTGGGACCACACTCAACTGGTTCATGTCATACCTCACGGGCAGGACAGAGTTTGTGACCCTAGGACAGTCCAAATCATCACCTCATACTGCTGCCGAGTGCCTCAAGGGTCGGCCCTCGGCCCTCACTATCTACATGCTCCCACTCGGTCAGATAATCAATAAACACAAGGTTTATTTTCATTGTTACGCAGACGACACACAGCTGTATATAAAAATGGACCCCACTCCCACCACAGTTCTGCCATCTGCACTTCACTGTTGCCTGGAGGAGATAAGGGCATGGATGGCTGACAACTTTCTTCAACTGAACAGTAGCAAAACAGAAGCCATCCTTATTGGTACCCCTCACCAAACCCAGTCCTTCTCAAACTTAAACAGTATCTCGATCTTTGACCATAACATTTCCCTGTCCTTATCCATTACAAACCTCATTGGGATCCCCGGCAAAAGTCTACAAAAGCTGCAGCACATTCAGAACTGTGCTGCCCGGGTCCTGACGAGGAGGCGCAAATATGACCACATCACTCCAGTCCTCAGATCCCTTCATTGGCTGCCCATTCAACAAAGAATTCAGTACAAACTCTGTCTCCTTACACACCAATGCATACATGGAACTGCCCCTGCCTACCTTAGTGAACTACTCATGCCACACACCGCCCCAAGAACCCTCCGCTCCACCACGTCCACCTACCGCTTGTACCAGCCCAGATCCAAGCTCTCCACCATGGGAGACAGGGCCTTCCAGGTAGTCGCCCCACAGCTCTGGAATGCCCTTCCAGAGACCCTGAGGGCCCCACAGAGTGTGGGGGCATTTAAAAAAGGCCTCAAGACATTTTTATTTAAAAGGGCCTTTTAAAATGTTAAAAATGTTAAAATGTCTAGCACTTTGCGATTCCATGGAATGTAAAGTGCATTACAAATAAAATGTATTATTATTAACTTTAGTAAAAAATTGCTGCAAAAACAATTATGAAAAGAACTGACAGTTACACATCAAAAAACAACTAAAAATAAAAGAATGACAATTTAAAAATTTAAAAAAAGTCAAGATGACAACTGACTACTGTACAAATAATATTTTGAAAATTCTGATTTTTCTCCCCTCCCACCCCTCAATTTCACTGTATTTAATGACATGACGAACTACTGTCTGGAATTTGAATCACTGTCCAGAATCTGAATAACTGTCCACACTTAAGCAGTAATAGCGTTTACATGGGCAAGTGTATTTTGGTGCCACCTGCCCAGATATGTTGAGTGCCCTTGCCCCATGCCCACCAAGCTCCATTTTATTCATATTCTGGACAGTTATTCATTTTCCAGACAGTAGTTCGCCATATCATTAAATACAGTGAAAATAAGGGGTGGGAGGGGGTGAAATGGAGGTTGGTGGGCATGGGGCAAGGGCACTCAACATATCTGGGCAGGTGGCACCAAAATACACTTGCCCACGTAAAAGCTCTTACTGCTTAAATGTGGACAGTTATTCAGATTCTGGACAGTGATTCAAATTCCAGACAGTAGTTCGTCATGTCATTAAATACAGTGAAATTGAGGGGTGGGAGGGGAGAAAAATCAGAATTTTCAAAATATTATTTGTACAGTAGTCAGTTGTCATCTTGACTTTTTTAAAATTTTTAAATTGTTTGCCATTCTTTTATTTTTAGTTGTTTTTTGATGTGTAACTGTCAGTTCTTTTCATAATTGTTTTTGCAGCACTTTTTTTTTTTTGCTAAAGTTGTGACTAGAGTGAGGTGTAAGGAGTTGACAGATTTAATTAAAAGCACAAGCCTAATAAATTAGTATATGTCTGTTTTCGCTTTCCATATTCTGTCGTATTTTTGCTCAAGCACCAAAACCAAATCATCATTTTATTTAGGATTTTTTAAAGGTAGAATTCAACTGGGCACGTTTATTTCCATTTTAAAAACATTTCTTGCCCATAATACACCCAGAACTGCTTCATCGTGAATTACTGTCTGAATAATGAACTACTGTCTAACTTCACGCCGGTTCACGTCGCGTTGCCCTCCTCCCCAAGTTGAAAAATCAACTTTTTCGTCTCGTCACGCTGCGATGACCGATCAGGGACTGAATATGTAGTGACGTGGCGATGTCTGGAGTTTGAATGAAGATGTGAACATGTCCTGTCTGTGGTAGCAACCTGTGAGCAGGACTTATGTCTCTTTTGTCCTTTATTTCACAATTATTATTATTATGTTTTTGGAGCGAGCAGCAGCCCCACAGCAGGGGGAGCGGAGTTTCTTTTTATTTTTATTTTACGTGTGCGCACGAGCGAATCGTCCATGGAGATTATTTTACTTAACTACACAGATGTATAATAAAACAAATGGTGACTGGTTTCAAAACACAATTATGACAGAGTTTTTAGGGGAAGAGCGAGCTGCAGTCCCACAGCAGGCAGCAGTTTCTTTCTTTCTTTTTTTTTTTTTTTTTTTTTTTTTTATTGTTTACATGTGCGCACGTGAACGGGACAGGGGGTCCTCAAACTGGGTCCTGCAGAGGTGGAAGGACCACTGAAAGCGGCCGTCATCCAGACACAGCTCCTGCAGCAAATAATGATACTCCCTGTATTGGGAGCTTTCCACAACAACTTGCTCCGTGTGATCAAGGTCCATCATAGTAACTTGACTGACAACCAGGGCCGGTGTTCTGTTGAGCGGAGATGCATCGTCGAGATGAGGTGCCTCGCGGAACTGCATATGTGTGCACTGAAAAAAATTACTTGACGAAGTTCGCTTATTTTGATGGGCAAGTAAATGTAGAAATTGTTCATCCGAACATAGTAATGTATAAAATCTACTCACTATAAAACGATAAGTATTTTTAACCTGGAGTTAGCTTATTTCGACAGGCAAAATATACATATACATACATTTATGCTCCTAACGTAAAATACAGAAAATGTTTTACTTACTAGGCTGTAAATACACTGAATACAATTAATAAATAAAAAGAAACTTTGACGGAAAAAACAAAAAAAAACTAAATGCGCATGCGCAGTTGCACGTCAAGCGAGTTACATCATCTCCCCATGTGCAGTTGCACGAGGCACCTCATCTCGACGGGTGACATCTTCAAGTCCGGGGTAGAGCGATGTGCGCACGCATGCGCAGTAGCGCGACGCACCTCATCTCGAAGTTCACCTCATCTCGACGGGACACCAGTGAGCAGAATGGAAGCTCCTCCTATTTGATGATGCACCGGGGCGAATTTTCGCAGCAAAAGCAGAGCGACACACCGGGCGAAGGAGGCGCGTCCGTCGCCACGCGACCCCCGCAACTTTGTAGCGTCTGATCGCGCCTGGTGTGTACGTGGCATAACAATGGACGGGTGTAATTTTGGTTGTTTTAAATAGATGAAAATTATCATCTATTTTTGGCATTCCCTCTCCTGCCCGCTCCCGTTCATTTTTATTTCCACCCCATCCCAATCACGGGATTGATAAAATTTTGACTTCCATCCCGTGGGAATCATGCAGGAATCACGTGACCCACAGGAATTCCCGAAAAATGTCATCCTCTATTGAGAAGTTGGAACAATTGAAACATTTATTTTCTTGTGATAACTTGAATCAATAAATTGGGAATCAGTTTATTTTGAAGCAGTTTTCTTGTCAATTAACTGATTAATTTCAGTTGTATAGAGCAGGTAAAATAAGTTTTGAACACGTCACCATTTTTCTCAGTAAATATATGTCTAAAGGTGCTGTTCGTATGAAATTAATCCAAGTAATCCAGACCTACAGTGCCCTCCAAAAGTACTGGAACACTTCATATTTCGCATATTTTAATTTGTTTATGCTATTTCAAATACAAAAAAAAAAAATTCTAAAAATTGTCTTCCTCAAACTGAAAACAAATCTCTACAGCTATATATATAGTTGTAATAATATAATATAATAATATAAATTAATTAAAAATATAAAAGCCAAGATGATGGGTTGCATAAATAATGGAACACCTTGGTATAATACCTGTAAATAATCAATTTTATTGACATTTTTCTTCAGACAAGTCAGGGGATGGATACACGAACATTTCCAAGTCACTGAGTATGTCTTGGACTTTATTTACATAAATTATGAAGAAATACATACAGTATGGCACTCTATGGTAAATCTGTGTGGAGTAAACAGTTCTCAAAAACTGAGTGACTGTGCAAGAAGGAGAACAGTGAGGAAAGCCACCAAGACACCCAGACAACCCAGAAATAGTTGTAGGCTTCTGTTAAAGAAATTGTGCATGTTTTGCATTTTGTGTCACCAGTTATACACGTTCATGATGAAGAGGTTTAGAGGAAGATTTTCTTATAAAGAAGACCTGAAAGTTCAGATACAATTTGCCAGAAGGTACATCTCAGATGCAATCCTAGATTTTATGTTTTGGTGAAAGAAAATCCTCCTCTATACCACTTCATCATGTCAAGCTGTAGAGATTTGCTTTGAGTTTGAGTTTAAGGAAGATCATTTTTAAAAATACTTTGTACGTGAAATGGCATAAACAAATTGAAATGTATGAAATACCTTGTTTCAATACTTTGGAGGGCACTGTATAACGAAACCAAAACAAATAGGTACAGAAATTAAGTTATGTGTAATAATGTGAAATGACACAGGACAAAAACATAAAGGAGGTTCAAAAGGGCATGCAGAGCCAAGACATCAGCTGAAATCTATCAGTAATTGGAAAGCAATCCTGCCCCTTGTCAGGCCAAATTAATATCAGCTGGTTCAGTCCCAACTGATGGCCAATAAAAAAACCAAGGTGTCATACAAGAAACATTTCATGATGGGTAAAAGCAAAGACCTCTCTCAAGATTTTCACAACCTTATTGTTGCAAAACATACTGATGGCATTGGTGACAGAAGGATTTCTAAACTTCGGAATGTTCCAGTGAGCACTGTTGGGGCGCTAATCTGACAGTGGAAAGAACATCATTTCACCATAAACCGGCCATGACCAGGTAGTCCTTGCAAGATTTCTGACAGAGGACTGAAAGAATTATCACTTGCGGAAAGCTTCAGAAAGACCTGGAATTAGCAGGTACAACTCTTTCAAAGAAAACAATAAATAATGCACTCAACTGCCATGGCCTATATGCAGGCTCACCACGCAAGACTCCGTTGCTGAAGAAAAAACATGTTGAAGCCCATTTAAAGTTTGCTGCACAACATTTAGACAAACCTGTGAAGTACCGGGAGAATATAGTCAGGGCAGATGAGAACAAAATTGAATTCACACACCATAAATGGCACTGCACATCACCCCCAAAAACATCACACCAACAGTGACGTTTGGAGGTGGAGCATCATGGTGTGGGGCTGTTTGTCAGCATATGGCACTGGCAAACTTAATACAATTGAAAGAAGGATGAATGGGAAAATGTACTGAGACATTCTTGATAAAAATCTGCTTCCATCTACCAGGATGATGATGAAATGAGGGTGGGCGTTTCATCAAGACAGTGATCTTAAACACACAGCCATGGATCAGAGTTCATAGAAGCGGTTCCCGGAACTGTCAAGATTTGAAGGCTTTTGTGGAAGATTGAGTTAATATCACACCTTTGCAAACCATGTGACTAGTTTCTTCATACAGGAGGTGTCTTGAAGCTTCATTACCAACAAAGGCTTTTGTACGAAGGTGTCATTCTGTTTTATTACACATAACTTAATTTCGGCACTTATTTATGTATTTATTTTTTTGCTTGTATGTGTAGATTACTTAGGTTGTTACCAACATCTGGTGAAAATTTCATGTCAATAGAAATGTTTACTGAGAAGAATGGAGACATGTTCAATACTTATTTTACCCGCTGTATATATTTTTATAATAATGAGCAACTGGTGAATTGCAAATTTTTCTGTTTAAAAACATGCCTGTATGACTGTCCATGTGGTTTTATTGTCTTTTGTAAAGTGTTTTTGGTTGCGTGCAGGTGATAAACTTCAGTTCGGGTGAAGTCGGACACGGCCAGAACGACTTCACCAGCAGAGTCGGTTTCAGCGCCACCATGCCATCGGCCAACCTCTCCATCTATATCAACGACACCCACGAGTCTGACTCCGGACGCTACTTCTGTACCGTCATTGTCCCAAAAGGTGCTGGCATTTCTGGAGAGATACTTCTTAATGTCAAAGGTAACGACAGCAGAATTTTAAAGGTTACAGCTAATCAAAATGTTTTCAAATGATATTTTTGACACTGTTGGAACTTGAAGGGTACTCTGTTCTGCACAAACAAAATGTGACGTTAAAGAAAGTGGAAGGAGACAATCCTAGATGCAGCCCAAATGTCCAAAAAAAATTATCCAGAATTTTCTGTTTGGTTTGAAGTTACTGTTTCTTTTGGCTGCCGTGATGGTCCAGTATTCCAAGCAAATTTAAATTTACCAAGCGGGTCCTGCACCCAGTTTATCGTTTTATGCAAAACTTCATCTGTAACAGACAGACATGTCAGAAAGGCATTTTCAGTAAGTCTGGACAGGCTTCAAACCAAACCTCCCCTGGATTCAGGAGGGTACTAATGAATCATTATTATTATTATTATTATTATTTTCCTCACTATAGGCTGTGTCCCAATTCAGGGTATGCATCTGTCAAAGCCTACATCCTTAGTACGCATGTGTCATCGTGGTGTGACTAGGTTATTCAGTTTTGAAGGCTTCTTGGAATGCAGCTGATAAATGCAGCCTTCTTTCCCTTGAAGACGTAAGATACAACCTGTGTATCCTATGTGGCCCAAACAATCCCAAGCGTCATTGCATGATCCCCACCAGGTCCCCCCGATAAATTGTTTCTTAAATAAAATTGTTTAAAAAAAGAGACAATTTTGAGCTCCATATGGGCACTTATAAATAAGTAGTGCTTATAATTATAGTATAAACAAGTATTGAAAAATGGTTATGAAACTACAACTACTACACTAGCTTGCAACTATGCGTGCTTGCAACTGACAGAGTTGCTAGGCAACAGGAGGTAGGGGTGGGACAAGCTAATGACGCATTGACAAAGTACTCTGTGAGCTGGACCGTCTCAGTCTGAGTCCACGGTCTCGGAAGGCCAGGTCTTAGATAGCCTTTGAAGGATGTGGCCCTTGTCAGGAAAGATGACTTTAAGCTTGCTTTCAGCTTGTTTTCATCTTGGAATATAATACGAGCCATGGAATTAATATACATGCTGTTGGATTAAACTGCACAGTTTTTGGTACCTTCCCGGAGTAAGTGAGGTCATACCGGACTTTTCCAGTGTAAATGGGGAGGCCCACGGAATGAACTCGGTGATGAAGACGATGGAATATGTCTAAAAATGATTCTAACATAAGTATGATCAAATGAAGTATTAATGTGTTAAAATTAAGAGTTGATTAGAAAAAGTATGTTACAAATAAGTGAAATGAATGATTATATGAGTTGTTTTTCATAAAGAGTGCAGAGTCAGAGAAAAAGAGGAAGTGAAGATGATGTCGCAAGCAGGGCAAGAAAAGCTGATGTTAAACAACTGATCAAATAATTAAGATGTTGGTAAAAATGAAATGAATAATAAGGAATAAAAATGTTTGTATATGATCATATGAATTGTTTTTATGTGAAAGAGTTGTAATGAAATGATTGAATATGATTGATGTGATTTTGAAGAAATGATTTAAAACAATGAATTCTCAGAAAAGCTGAAGTGTTAACAGAAAAGAGGAACTTGAGAAATAAGTTACTGGCAAGGGCTGCGGAGATTTCCAGTAAGCAGAAAGAGAAGGGAGGAGGTTTTGAGTCAACAGCGTCCCCATGGTAACCAAGATCATCTGAGGACAACAAGAGTCAAGCACATATATAAACTGTGAAACACCAGAAAACGGGGTTATTCTTCGAGGTGCTGTTGCCACTTCTCCCCTGCTACGAGGAAATCACAAGACTTGACCATCTTGTGAGCATCAATTGGAATCGTGGAGTGAGAGGATTGGAGCCATAAAAGATCATTTGAGAGAGATTCAACTCCCACTCAGGCCGTCCAGTCACGGAGTAGCAGAACAACGGAGAGTAACCACTGGCCTTAAGTCTGAGTGGGGAATGTTCAACGATTTCTCTCTCAAGGAACATCACCGCATACCAGAATGGATTAGATCAACTTTTGGTTGATTGAAGACGGAATAAATTCTTATGTGGATTAACTTCCTGAAGGATTACGACATCACACAAGGATCGTGGTCAGCTAACGATTAACAGCTGATGAAGAGGAAATCAAGTTCATCGAGCTGGGGACCCTAACCTCAAAAACCTCCTTCCCTCACTCCTAGAAAAAAATTAAGAAGTCAATCCAGTTCCAGTCAAAGTAAGATCAGACAGAATTATTGAATTAAAAACAAAAATCTCTGCCAATCATTATTCTAATTATACTTGAATTACTGTTGTGGAATTATCACCATATAATCTATGTTGATTATGTTATTGGCACTTGCAAAACCTGCAATAAATTTCCAAGCATGCAGTTAAAGTGTTAAGGCTCAGACATTGGATTATTGATGCTTCTTAAGGTGTAAAAGTTAAAGATTGTGTGTACAACATCAAAAAGGCTCTAAAAGGTTAGTCTGGTTTTTTAATGAAAATAACACATCCTGGGGACTCGCTGTACGAGTCACTAAATTCAAAATCTAGCAACATTCCAAGAGCCCTGATCCATAAGAGGAAAGCTGCCATTAACGGGCGTGGCCGGTTCGTATCCTGGTTCCTGAGAAGGCTATTCGACCGGGGTGCGAGATCAGCTTCAGCGGGGTGGACGTCCGGATGGAGGCAGTGAGCAGCTAGACGAATCTCCTCGCCACCAGCTTGAACAGCCTTTGTGCAGCCCTGCCGGGTAATACCCGTGGAGACACGAAGGTCGGACCCCAGAGACGGAGAGCTGGTTTTGTACACAAACACACTCATCGGAGCCATGTATCTAAAAAAGCGGGATCTGACACCCTGAATTGAGACACAGCCTCATTTTCTCATCGTTTCAGTTGGATTTATTTTAAAAATTGTCCATTGTCTTCTCATTGATGAATCATTAAAAAAGTTTGTGTTATGTGCAGATGCGAGTTGAGGAGCGCGACCAGCGTCTGACTGCACCCAGCGCTAAAATAACCAGAAAGCGGTTCCAAAAACAAAACAAATTTATTTCCCTTCTGTGCAATAACTGTGTACAACATAAATGTGTGGTTGTCTGGCGAGGTGAAGGACGGCGTGCTCTCGAGCGCCCAAATGGATCGAAGTCGCCTCTCACAACAGGTGGAGAATCATCATTCCGTACGCCACGGCAGTGAGAAGCGAGCTGCACAATTCTCATCAATGTTCAAATATACTGCGTAACAAAATACCAAATTACTGTTAACACTTATTCAGACAATCATCACCTCTGATGTGTGCTGACAGCATGTGTCCCTCACCCGTCCTCCTTCACAGGCACGATGTGTCAAACCCAGGCGCGGTCCTCAGCGTCTCACAGACGAACGTCACAAGGTCAAGTTCCCGGCAATTCTGCTCGAATCACTCATGGCTTAAATGCAGAACGCCATCTCATTATCTGCTTCAGCTGAAAGTCTTTAAGTTTGCACGTGAGCATCATCCACAGGTGCTGCAAGTCATTAGGCCTGCACGTGAACATCCTCCACAAGTGCAGCCAATAATGCTGATGAGGGTGAAGGACTCTTCTGCCAGCACCTTCTCCACAGACAAAAAACCCAGTTTGCACACCACCTGGAGAGCAAAGAAAAGAAAACAACACCAAAATACCCAGCCAAACCCCCCAACACACAACAGTTTGTTACTCCGGTGAGGACGGTCCCATCTCCTCCTCTCTCCTCTCCTCCTGTTTGTCTCCATCTCTGCCTCAACCTTCAAAGTCCCAACTTCACCAGACTGAGAATTCTTTGAACTACATTAGGAATAACCATGGAATCGATCAGCTGGTCTCTCAACGCTATTGACACCATCTTTTAACAAGAAAATCAGGATTGCAGGACCCTGCATGCCCAGAAGGAACCTATCCCGCGGGCTACATTCTTGACGCCTGAAAGAATTGGCGCGTAGTGTGCATGGGGACACTCTCCATGGAAGACGTTGAGGATTTATTCTTAATTGTCATTGTGGTAGGAGGGCTTCTGCTACTAGGATTAGGCACTGCCCTGATGTACCGGAAAATTGGAAAGACGGCTGCCACCAAAACCACAATCCCACATCTGTCTATCATGATTACCGAGGTTGGCAAGGCTGTACAATCTCAGACTGCATTAACTTTTGAACTTAAATGCAAGATGGAAGCCATCTCGGAGCAGTTGTCTGCCCTGCAAAGGAATTGATGTTAGAGGCCAATGGATATTCACACAGTCGCATCTCGACAGTTAAGAGAAGCCGTATTGGAGTTCTGTTTCTCTGCCTAAACCCAAAACACGGCAGCCTTATCAGCTACCGGAGGTCAAAATGCCCTACTTGTTTTCCTCCAGAAATATTCCAACGGCCCTGGTGTCGACAAGGCCACTTTGGACTCTACGCATACAAGGACAGAGACCGATATGAACCCACCTGCACACATGGACACACACTCCCCCCACCTCCACCCCAGCCTCCGCACTTCCCACTCCTTCCCCCAAAGCTCAGAATTTTGGCTCTCTGTTGGGACTGTTTACACAGAGACTGCTACCTGCTGCTTTGGACTTGAATTAACAGTCTTTTTCAAGACTTTTTTACTTTTTTACTTTTTTACTTTTTTTTTTTTTTTACTTTTTTACTGTGCTCCAACGCCTAAGGAAGACCTCTAACAGTCGAAACATCGCGACGGAGCACTTTTATTAGCTAACTTTCATCAGCGTTGGCAAGCTAACTAGCTTGCTAACGCTTTCGTTTCTATTTTTTTTATTTTATTTTATTTTTTTTTTTCTCTTTTAGCACTGTTGTCGTGCATTATCTGTGCTGCTCCACAGCGTGTTTAGTTGATTTTTATTTTATTTTAGCACCGTTGTCGTGCGTTCGCTGTTGTCGTGCGTTGCCTGTGCTGCTTCATGGCCTGTTTGGTGCCTTGATTGGGGCACTCCTTCTGCTGAATCACCTTTAAATTATTTACACATTATTCACTTTGTGTGTTTTTAGGAATCTGCTAGGTTGTGTAGCTACTAGCTCTTAGCCGATTTAGCATGGCGGCTTCTCCTGTCTCACCCGCACTTTTCTGCTCTGGGTGTGAAATGTTTAGTTATTCCTCGGCCTCCTTTAGCAGTAACGGTACTTGTAATAAGTGCAGCTTATTCGTAGCTTTGGAGGCCAGGCTGGGCGAATTGGAGACTCGGCTCCGCACCGTGGAAAATTCTACAGCTAGCCAGGCCCCTGTAGTCGGTGCGGACCAAGGTAGCTTAGCCGCCGCTAGTTCCCCCCTGGCAGATCCCGGGCAGTCGGGAAAGCAGGCTGACTGGGTGACTGTGAGGAGGAAGCGTAGCCCTAAACAGAAGCCCCGTGTACACCGTCAACCCGTTCACATCTCTAACTGTTTTTCCCCACTCGACGATACACTCGCCGAGGATCAAACTCTGGTTATTGGCGACTCTGTTTTGAGAAATGTGAAGTTAGCGACACCAGCAACCATTGTCAATTGTCTTCCGGGGGCCAGAGCAGGCGACATCGAAGGACATTTGAAATTGCTGGCTAAGGCTAAGCGTAAATTTGGTAAGATTGTAATTCACGTCGACAGTAATGACACTCGGTTACGCCAATCGGAGGTCACTAAAATTAACATTAAATCGGTGTGTAACTTTGCAAAAACAATGTCGGACTCTGTTGTTTTCTCTGGGCCCCTCCCCAATCAGACCGGGAGTGACATGTTTAGCCGCATGTTCTCCTTGAATTGCTGGCTGTCTGAGTGGTGTCCAAAAAATGAGGTGGGCTTCATTGATAATTGGCAAAGCTTCTGGGGAAAACCTGGTCTTGTTAGGAGAGACGGCATCCATCCCACTTTAGATGGAGCAGCTCTCATTTCTAGAAATCTGGCCAATTTTCTTGGATCCTCCAAACTGTGACTATCCAGGGTTGGGACCAGGAGGCAGAGCTGTGGTCTTATACACCTCTCTGCAGCTTCTCTCCCCCTGCCATCCCCTCGTTGCCCCATCCCCGTAGAGACGGTGCCTGCTCCCAGACCACCAATAACCAGCAAAAATCTATTTAAGCATAAAAATTCAAAAAGAAAAAATAATATAGCACCTTCAATTGCACCACAGACTAAAACAGTTAAATGTGGTCTATTAAACATTAGGTCTCTCTCTTCTAAGTCCCTGTTGGTAAATGATATAATAATTGATCAACGTATTGATTTATTCTGCCTAACAGAAACCTGGTTACAGCAGGATGAATATGTTAGTTTAAATGAGTCAACACCCCCGAGTCACACTAACTGTCAGAATGCTCGTAGCACGGGCCGTGGCGGAGGATTAGCAGCAATCTTCCATTCCAGCTTATTAATTAATCAAAAACCTAGACAGAGCTTTAATTCATTTGAAAGCTTGTCTCTTAGTCTTGTCCATCCAAATTGGAAGTCCCAAAAACCAGTTTTATTTGTTATTATCTATCGTCCACCTGGTCGTTACTGTGAGTTTCTCTGTGAATTTTCAGACCTTTTGTCTGACTTAGTGCTTAGCTCAGATAAGATAATTATAGTGGGCGATTTTAATATCCACACAGATGCGGAGAATGACAGCCTCAACACTGCATTTAATCTATTATTAGACTCTATCGGCTTTGCTCAAAAAGTAAATGAGTCCACCCACCACTTTAATCATATCTTAGATCTTGTTCTGACTTATGGTATGGAAATAGAAGACTTAACAGTATTCCCTGAAAACTCCCTTCTGTCTGATCATTTTTTAATAACATTTACATTTACCCTGATGGACTACCCTGCAGTGGGGAATAAGTTTCATTACACTAGAAGTCTTTCAGAAAACGCTGTAACTAGGTTTAAGGATATGATTCCTTCGTTATGTTCTCTAATGTCATATACCAACACAGAGCAGAGTAGCTACCTAAACTCTGTAAGGGAGTTAGAGTATCTCGTCAATAGTTTTACATCCTCTTTGAAGACAACTTTGGATGCTGTAGCTCCTCTGAAAAAGAGAGCTTTAAATCAGAAGTGTCTGACTCCCTGGTATAACTCACAGACTCGTAGCTTAAAGCAGATAACCCGTAAGTTGGAGAGGAAATGGCGTCTCACTAATTTAGAAGATCTTCACTTAGCCTGGAAAAAGAGTTTGTTGCTCTATAAAAAAGCCCTCCGTAAAGCTAGGACATCTTTCTACTCATCACTAATTGAAGAAAATAAGAATAACCTCAGGTTTCTTTTCAGCACTGTAGCTAAGCTGACAAAGAGTCAGAGCTCTATTGAGCTGAGTATTCCATTAACTTTAACTAGTAATGACTTCATGACTTTCTTTGCTAACAAAATTTTGACTATTAGAGAAAAAATTACTCATAACCATCCCAAAGATGTATCGTTATCTTTGGCTGCTTTCAGTGATGCCGGTATTTGGTTAGACTCTTTCTCTCCGGTTGTTCTGTCTGAGTTATTTTCATTGGTTGCTTCGTCCAAACCATCGGCATGTTTATTGGACCCCATTCCTGCCAGGCTGCTCAAGGAAGTCCTACCATTATTTAATGCTTCAATCTTAAATATGACCAATCTATCTTTGTTAGTTGGTTATGTACCACAGGCCTTTAAGGTGGCAGTAATTAAACCATTACTTAAAAAGCCATCACTTGACCCAGCTATCTTAGCTAATTATAGGCCAATTTCCAACCTTCCTTTTCTCTCAAAGATTCTTGAGAGGGTAGTTGTAAAACAGCTAACTGATCACCTGCAGAGGAATGGTCTATTTGAAGAGTTTCAGTCAGGTTTTAGAATTCATCATAGTACAGAAACAGCATTAGTGAAGACTAAAGTTAATTATGGAGTTCCACAAGGTTCTGTGCTAGGACCAATTTTATTCACTTTATACATGCTTCCCTTAGGCAGTATTATTAGACGGTATTGCTTAAATTTTCATTGTTACGCAGATGATACCCAGCTTTATCTATCCATGAAGCCAGAGGATACACACCAATTAGCTGAGCTGCAGGATTGTCTTGCAGACATAAAGACATGGAAGACCTCTAATTTCCTGCTTTTAAACTCAGATAAAACTGAAGTTATTGTACTTGGCCCCACAAATCTTAGAAGCATGGTGTCTAACCAGATCGTTACTCTGGATGGCATTTCCCTGATCTCTAGTAATACTGTGAGAAATCTTGGAGTCATTTTTGATCAGGATATGTCATTCAAAGCGCATATTAAACAAATATGTAGGACTGCCTTTTTGCATTTACGCAATATCTCTAAAATCAGAAAGGTCTTGTCTCAGAGTGATGCTGAAAAACTAATTCATGCATTTATTTCCTCTAGGCTGGACTATTGTAATTCATTATTATCAGGTTGTCCTAAAAGTTCCCTAAAAAGCCTTCAGTTGGTTCAGAATGCTGCAGCTAGAGTACTGACGGGGACTAGCAGGAGAGAGCATATCTCACCCGTGTTGGCCTCTCTTCATTGGCTTCCTGTTAATTCTAGAATAGAATTTAAAATTCTTCTTCTTACTTATAAGGTTTTGAATAATCAGGTCCCATCTTATCTTAGGGACCTCATAGTACCATATTGTCCCATTAGAGCGCTTTGCTCTCAGACTGCGGGCTTACTTGTAGTTCCTAGGGTTTGTAAGAGTAGAATGGGAGGCAGAGCCTTCAGCTTTCAGGCTCCTCTCCTGTGGAACCAGCTCCCAATTCAGATCAGGGAGACAGATACCCTCTCTACTTTTAAGATTAGGCTTAAAACTTTCCTTTTCGCTAAGGCTTATAGTTAGGGCTGGATCGGGTGACCCTGGACCATCCCTTGGTTATGCTGCTTTAGACGTAGATTGTGGGGGGGTTCCCATGATGCACTGTTTCTTTCTCTTTTTGCTCCGTATGCATCACTCTGCATTTAATCATTAGTGATCGATCTCTGCCCCCCTTCACGGCATGTCTTTTTCCTGTTTTTTTCCCTCAGCCCCAACCAGTCTCAGCAGAAGACTGCCCCTTCTGAGCCTGGTTCTGCTGGAGGTTTCTTCCTGTTAAAAGGGAGTTTTTCCTTCCCACTGTTGCCAAGTGCTTGCTCATAGGGGGTCGTTTTGACCGTTGGGGTTTTTTATAATTATTGTATGGCCTTGCCTTACAATATGGAGCGCCTTGGGGCAACTGTTTGTTGTGATTTGGCGCTATATAAGAAAAAAGTTGATTGATTGATTGAAAGCTCAGCTGCGCGGCATGACTGCTGTGGTCACCCACCTTAATTTGCCTCAATTTGGTTGACAGACTGTTCAAAGTTTAACTTACATTAACAATCAAATGTATATGTGCACTTGTTTTAATTCTGATGTGTGCCATTATTACGTTCAACTAGTAGTAATTGTGGATGTGAAGATAATTTCATTGTACTTGTTGTAATGACAATAAATCATCATTCATTCATTCATTATGGAAATGTGGGAGTGAAATTGAGTGGGACATCTGTTGAGGGTTCACTTGCTCACGGTCTGTACTCATTACGTCATTTAGCAGCAGATGGAAATAGACTCAAAATATTTGTTTTCCTGTATTACAGCTTCTGCCCTCGATAATCTGCGCTTCGTTGGTGGTGGATTAACCTCTGGGGTCCATCAGTTTATCTGTTTTGGTACATTTGGAGCCTTTTACACTCCTGTGTTTCCGTTCTCTTCCTCTCTAGTTCCTCCTTCTCCTCCAGAGTGCTCAGTGACGGGGAACCCAGTGGTGAAGGGAAACGTGACCCTGAGCTGCAGGTCCCATCATGGAAAACCTGCTCCTCAGTACAAATGGACTAAAGCTGCTCCCATGTCTGAGGTCTACTTCTCCCCTATGCAAAGTTAGTATTCTGTGTTACCGTTTATCGAGATTTTCCTTTTGATAAAGAAAATTGGTGGGGGTGGGGGGGAGGGGGACTAAATATCAACCAGTTGAATTATATTCATATTATTATATTATTTCTCCTGTGGATAGAAATGAGATGAGAAACTGCAGAACTTGTCCTGTTGTAATCTGATTGCTACTTGTTTTGTGACTGCTGTCAAGATTGAGCCCAAAGTCATTCCAGTAGAAGTAAAGGATTCTTTGGTCCTTGTATGAAATATATCCAGTCATTGTTTTTTAAGCCACTTTTATGTATCAAACTATCAAAACTGTCCAGCAAGACTGGAAGCACCACAACTCTGAAGAATTGAACTTTAGTTCTTCTTTCTGATGACCTCATGACACATCAGAAATTCTCACTGTATGTCCTGTGACCTCATGGACTGAGGGTGACCATGCTGGCTCGGTGTGACCTCTCAGTCTCAAGTTTACCTTGTGGGTTCTGGGTGACTTTGCGGGTTGAGAGTGACCTCGCGGTCTCAAGTTTACTTTGTGGGCTCTGGGTGACTTTGCGGGCTTGGGGTGACCTCGTGGTCTCAAGTTTACCCTGTGGGCGGTGACCTCACGGTCTCAAGTTTATCTTGTGGGCTCTGGGTGACTTTGCGGGTTCAGGTTGACCTTGGGGTCTCAAGTTTACCTTGTGGGCTCTGAGTGACTTTGCGGGCTCGGGGTGACCTCACAATCTGAAGTTTATCTTGTGGGCTCGGGGTGACTTTGCGGGCTTGGGGTGACCTCACGATCTCAAGTTTACCCTGTGGGCTTGGGGTGACTTTGCGGGCTTGGGGTGACCTCACGGTCTCAAGTTTATCTTGTGGGCTCTTGGTGACTTTGCGGGTTCAGGTTGACCTTGGGGTCTCATGTTTACCTCGTGGGCTCTGAGTGACTTTGTGGGCTCAGGGTGACCTCGCAATCTCAAGTTTATCCTGTGGGCTTGGGGTGACCTCACGATCTCAAGTTTACCCTGTGGGCTTGGGGTGACCTCACAGTCTCAAGTTTATCTTGTGGGCTCTGGGTGACTTTGCGGGTTCAGGTTGACCTTGGGGTCTCAAGTTTACCTTGTGGGCTCTGGGTGACTTTGCGGGCTTGGGGTGACCTCGCAGTCTCAAGTTTATCTTGTGGGCGCTGGGTGACTTTGCGGGCTTGGGGTGACCTCACGGTCTCAAGTTACCTCGTGTGCTCTGGGTGACTTTCTGGGCTCAGGGTGACCTCGCGGTCTCAAGTTGATCTTGTGGGCTCTGGGTGACTTTCTGGGGTGACTTTGCGGGCTCGGGATGACCTTGCGATCTCAAGTTTATCTTGTGGGCTCTGGGTGACTTTGCGGACTCGGGGTGACCTCACTGTCTCAAGTTTACCTTGTGTGCTCTGGGTGACTTTGTGGGCTTAGGGTAACCTTGCGGTCTCAAGTTTACCTTGTGTGCTCTGGGTGACTTTGTAGGCTCGGGGTGACCTCGCGGTCCCAAGTTTATCTTGTGGGCTCAGGATGATTTTGTGGGCTTAGGGTGACCGCGGTCTCAAGTTTGCCTTGCAGGCTCGGGGTGACCTCGCAGCCTCAGGTTTACCACGCAGGCTCAGATTGGTGCAGAAGGCAGGTCTTTGAGGACGACTGTGCCGTGATGACATCATTTCCACTCTTGTGTAAATTTTCCACGTTGGTCATAGCAGCACGTTTTCAGCCGCCTTCTGTGGCGAGGTAACCGAATTAAATAAGATCCAGTTGGTTATCTTCATCTTGCTGATGGATGTTTTCAAAGGAGGAAGCTCATCTATGCTGTGGCATGTAGCGTGAAATCCTCTTTACAGATTGACAGGACTGGACCTGGAAGCACACAGCATCCTGCTCTCGCTCGCAGTATATTTTGGTACGTTTGCTTCCTGCTGCAGAGACAAACGCCATCTGTTCCTCAACAGGCTGATTGATTATTGACTTAACGGCTTTGACCTATGATCCTTGTGTGTTTGTAGTGAAAGCGTCCTCAGGCTCAAAATGAAAAGTACTCCCTCTGCCTGCGGGTTGTCCTCAGGATGTGTAGTGCAGCATTCAGACACCACATGTGGATCTGTGTTCAAACCCTGCAGATTGAAATTGCTCATCAGTGCTCGAGTCATCCAGAAATAAAATCAGTTGGGATGATTTTCTGTTGATTCCTTAACTAACAGGTTATGCATAAGGCATAAGTTGGTTTTGGGACAGTCCTATCACGCTGTTCCACTTCGTTCCCTTAAGTCTGAGCCATTTCTTTCCAACATCACACTCTGTCTCTCTCATTTCCATCTTTGACAAAACCCAGAATGGAGAGCCTGTCCTCAGCCCTTTCTTGTCCTTGGGTTCATGGGTAAGACTTTCATATCATCTGTGTTCCAGTATTTTTTCCCGTCTCCATCTTGTATCCAGAGGACTCGTAGTTTTTGGAGTCAACCTGTACTGATTTAGTAGGAGTACTATCGGCACTGTTGGAAAAAACTGACCTGAAACATTTTTCTTAAAGCAACACAATTCAGAAATTGAATCTCATACAATGTGTAAAACTAACACAACAAAGTTGTACTGTTCTGAAAAAATTGTAATGCTGCACACATATATTTTTCCATCAGGGGTATAGTAATGTTATAATAAAGTAGTATTTGTGACAAAGATTGCAGTTTTCTAATTATATTCATATTTTTTGTAGAACAACATTCATAGTATTTTAGAAATGTGGCTTTTTCCCACTAATAAATTCGTAATACTACACGATTAAAGTTGGAAAATACTAATTTCTACTATTATGCTGACAAAGTCACAATGTGACATAGTTTTAGGAGAAAATTGTATTTTTCCTCAGAAAAGGTGTTACAAAATTTATAATTTGACAATGTTTTAAATGTCATAATGTTGGATAGCTGTATTATTATTGTTTGAGGATAAAAACTGTACTTTTCCAAAAAAGTCAGTGTACTAAAAAAAAAAAAAAAAAAATTTGACAAAGTTTTAAAGGTCATGATGGTCCATAGTTATAGTAGTGATTGTTTGAGGATAAAATTATACTTTTCCATAGAAATGTTGTTGTGTTATATAAAGAAAAATCTATAATTTTACAAAATTTATATATCATAATGTTAAGGTACATTGACACGCACGAATTTGATCCCCACATTGCCATCCAATTTATCATGCTAATGCATCCCGCTTTGTCCCACTGGACACCACACTATATAAAATTAGGGAAAGACCCTGTTGTGTCTGATGATTTGTGGATGTTAATGCTGGATTTTATGGTCACAAATTGAGCTTTACCGGCGGAGCTTGTACAACGCTTATTTGCAACCGTAATCCAGCGTTAACGTCCGCAAATCATCAAACACAAACACTGTGCAAACACATTCCAATGTTTGCACGGTTTATTTTTTTGTAAATAATTCAGTCGGTGAATCGTTGCGAAAGGGTGCGGTCAGCTCGTCAAAGCTTACTATTGCAGCAGTATCTTTATTCCAGACTGGAAATTCTGTGAGCAGACCTACAGATTTCTCCATCTTGTCAGCTGCAATGAGTATCCATGGTAAATCCATCAATCCATCCAGCTAAATCCATTAAATCCACGCAGTTTGGCATCATCCTCGCTGCACTAGTTTCTGTCACCCTCAGTTGACAGCGCAGTTATTTACATCTGCGTAGCAGCACACGCAGTCCACAGAGGCCGATGTAGCAACTCATTATAACCTCTGTGGCACAGTCAGGGTGTGGAGTAATACATTAAATGTGAAATGATTTTAATATTTTCCACTGTTTACATGGTATTTTTTGGTCTTAAATATCACATGATTAACTAATCAGATTTGCGGAAAAAATGTAATTGGATTAGAATAATAATTTCATAGCCCATGATACATTTGCTCTCAGAACTTGGCTGATGAAACCATTATCTCATCACTCCCAGAATTATCGACAGTTGCAGGTTGTCTCTTGCGCGTTGTGCAGTGGAGAATGTATTTGGAATCTTGTCTCAAAGGTAATTATTTAGAATATAGAGTATAATAAGAATATTCCCTGGAGGACGGGGAACATTCTTAATTAATAATTGGGAATAGTCTTAATTCATAATCGGGATTTGGTTGTTCAAGTGAAGCTGTAAAAAGTGTTTTTCACTGCTCAAACCACAACACGGCAGGCTTATCAGCCTGAAGGACAAATTGCCCTGCTGTTTGCCTCCAGAGGAATGTCTTCGGCCTTGGTGAACATTTGGCTGTTTCTTAACTCACAAAGACAGTAAACTGTTTCACAGGACTGAAGCATGCTCCACTCCCTCTCCCTACCCCCATCACACACACCCCACTCCGGCTTCTGCTCACGTCATCCCTTCCCTTCTGTGGGGGCGGCGCAGTTTTATCTGCTGCAGCCCCCCCCCCAGCTGACAGTGGCGCAACTCAGGGTTGCTGCGAGACCTTCACCCACTTGCCTCAATTCGGATAACGGACTTCTTCAAATTTAGTGCATATAAACAATGTCAAATGTGTATGTGCTGTCTTTAATTCTGATGTGTGCCATCACGGTAAAGAAGTAATAATTGTGGACTAATTGCTGTCTGAGGTAACTGGAGTGTAAGCATAATTTCTCCACTGTGAGATCAATAAAGTATATCTCGTATGTATTGTAATGGATTGGTAAAATGGTTACATTTTCACATCAGTTAGATCATGTATCTGTAAAATTATGTTTATTGTAGATGTAACATCTTGACATAATCAGATGCACTGCGTGCAATGACACGCAGTATTCTTGAATAGGTTACACAATGTTCACAGCTAGTTCATAAAATTGTGTGCCAGACATTTTGAACGTTTCAGAATTTTCTTTGCACATTGGCACACAGCCGTGCACAGTGCACGCACAGTCTACAACAGTTTACGATGAGTTTAATCATTGGCACGCCAGATTACGTGCCAGTGGGGGGATCAAATTCATACAAGTGTCAAGGTGCCTTTTCATAGACGTAGTATTACTATTTGAAGTTAAAAACTGTGCTTTTCCAAAGAAAAGTCAGTGAACTACAAATTAAAACTCCAATTTGACTACGTTTTAAAGGTCATAATGTTGCATAGTTATAGTATTATTGTTTGGCATTAAAAATTGTGAAATAAGTCAGTGTTAAAAATAAAAAATACAATCTGACAAAGTTTTATATATATCTATATATATCTGATCTAATGCTTATAACCTTACAAAGTTATAGTATTACTATTTGTGGAGAAAGTTGTACTTTTCCATAGAAAAGTTATTTAAAAACATCTACAATTTGGCAAAGTTTTAAAGGTCACAATGTTACATAGTTGTACTGTTACTAATTTGAGGATTAAAAACTTTACTTTTCCAAAGAAAAGTCAGTACTATATAACTAAAGCTACAGTGTGACAGAGTTTTAAAGGACATAATCTTACATAGTTATAGCATTACTGTTGGAGGACAAAAATTATACTTTTTAAAAGAAAGGTCACTGTGTTACTAAAAAAAAAAATCTACATTTCACACTTTTATTCGTATTCTTATGGTCACAATGTTACGTGATTAATGTTAGTTTTTAAAGATAATGCTGTAATGTTGAAAAAATATAGCTGCAACATTACCAGAAAATTTGTATTAAAAGAAAAAACAAAATTTACTTTTGTGTGGTTATCAACATTTTTTTTCTTTCATGTCAGAGTTAATCTAGTGCTGATTTACATAAACATAAAACAGAATTTATTCAAAGTAAAACTAGAGCTTTCTTCCACATCCCTCATTTACTTCTAATTTTTTTTTATGGCAGCAAATCACTTTAATCTGTTAACACTTTATCAGTACAAACAAAATAGTAAACTTTTATTAAAATGCTTTAAATTCAGTTTTAAAGTGTTTCTTCCAACAGTGAAATTGTTAATGCTGTGTATTCTTTTTAAGTAGTATCAAGCCGGGGGGGTGGGGTCTGGTTTGTAAGGTGGCAGTACGGTTACAGAAACGTATCATTTTCCAAATTTATATTTTTTCATGATGGGTTGTTGTTGTTGTTTTCCCCTTAAATCTTTTGTATTGTATTAGATTTAGAGTACATTGAGTCACTTTCAGTCATCTTTTTAGTTTGTGCTTTGTTTTACACCAACACTAATGCCTTTATGATGTAACTGATCAAAAAGGGGTGGGGGGGTGTCCTTTTACAACAACCAATAGACTTCCTTAATAACAACAACAGTTGGAACTGAAAACACTACAGAATACAAATTGACGCTGATTGAACATTTTCTCCTCAATCTGTTTCAGATGTAATTTGAACATTTTCTTTGATTTGGACTTAAGTTTATTTCCTCTTTTCTCTCAGGTAGAATTAATTATTCATGTCACTGTGCTACTTATTCAAAGCCAGAAAAATCTGCACAACCAAAGTGCTCCTTTGCAAAAAGCTTTATTAGTACAAAAAGTCATGTGACGTTTCGGGCAGCTGCCCTTCTTCAGACATAGTGAGTGGCAAAGCCATGTCACTCATGCAAAGCTTTGGGTGCGTTTTTCTGGCTTTGATCGTTTTTTGTTGATCAAGCACGCCTTTTTATACATCCTGGATGTGCGTGTCTTTCCTGTATTAATTGCACTACTTATTTACATAAAGTTTTCCACTGATTGTTGTTATTGATAATTTAATAATTTAATTTGCCAAAGCAGAGGGCCACCCCTTTGAGTCTGGTCTGCGGGAGCGATGAGATGATTGCAGATAGTTTTTGTAGTCACTTTCTCTTTACTATAAACTGTAAATTTACCAACGATACCTTACAACATTCAGTGTGGTGAACATTCTAATTTACATGTTAGTGGCAACGCTAACAAGGTGAACTAATATGGTGAGGAATAAAATAAACCAGTGTCACATTGGACAACCTGATAGGACATGGCATATGGTCATTATTAGGATATGATCATGTTGAAGGATGCAAGCTCCAAAACGTAATTATTTGAACTGGCCAGACATCTGTTTCCTTATGAAAATGGTTATCTTAGCACATAACGCACTGGATGTTATTAGGGTATTATTATTATTGCTGTGCATTACAACCTGTTGTTATTTACACTTGTGTGTGTGTAAAATATACACATCTCTTGTCAGTGTTCATTTTTTCCAAATACACTGGTCAACACGGTTTATCTTGCATGGAGTTTTCCAACGGATTTGGGGTAATTTGCGAGCACTGAGTCCAAATCTGGTGTTAGTTTTTGCCAGTCACATCGTGTTTTTGAGATATAAAAACATATTTCTCATATTAAGCAGTGAAGCAAAAGCTGCAGTCTCGCACACCTCTTTGGTGGCATGAACGATATTATGGTTCTTGTTCACATTTTGCGAGCCTGGTTTAAAAACTATGCTTTTGAAGCTGCATTTGTGCGTGATTAGTGGCATCAAACCTGTGAGTGAATGAGCAACTTTTGCGTAATCCATCAATAAGCAACATGCTGATTTGCAAAAAAAAAACATTGTGATACAGGAAATCTGAGCTCAGATTTGGATTCAGCACCCCAGAATGACCTTAAATCAGTTCTCAAAGTCCCCGTTTTATTGCAAGCTATGAAGAATTTCCAACTCCTGTTTGTTTTATTGATGACATCCGGAGCGGTTCTTCAACCTCAACTTAACTTTCATGACAAAACACCAGTTTCTAACAAAAATAACTGAACTCATGCAACTCCTACTACATACTACACTAGCTATTTAACTACTGACATGTTTAGCAACCACCATGTAACCTGCTCCATGGAAAAACAAATACATAAAAAAGAATCAGTTAAAATAACAGAAATCCTTGAGGAATCACTTAACCCCTTAAGCCCTCGAGCCTATTTCACCAAAATCACCTACCCATACGTTATGATTTATTTCTCAGCTTGTACAAGGTCAAAAATGCAAAAGTTTGGATCGGCTAAAAGGTCCTAGGGGATGTTTTGGATGCAAAAAAATTGAAAGTAAATAATACTTGGTAGGAGTAAATGAGGTTTTTTTTCCCCCAAAAAATGAATTCAGATTTATGTCTTTATTTGCTTGGTGTTTCAGCTGTGGTTAGTTGATATGTGATTGTGGATACTTTTGTAGAGGAGACTTCGCTTGACATTTTGATGTATAATAAGTGTATGTTGGTGTCAGCATTGGTTAGTTATGAGTGTTCAAATGTTCCAAAACAGGGCAAGTCCCCAAATTTGGGGATTCTATGATTTAAGAGGTTAAGCTCTGGTGTTTTAGATTTCCTCATCATTGATCAGAATTTTGTTAATATATTGTTGAGATTAAGATGCTGGATTTTGGGTTACTTTACGTAGGTGAGTTTTCAGTATCGTACTCAAATGTTTTGTTTGAGAATTGAGATATTGAACCCATCAAGCTTAAACAAATTAAAGATCAAGATTGTTTTTATTATATGTCGCTGTTTTATTTTGTGTTAATACTTTTGACACAAACCCTGTGGTGTATGTTTAAGTGTTTCGATAGTCTCGTGTGTCATTGCATTGTTAATGACTTAATTGTCATTACATGAACATATAAGTATTTGTTTGACAGATGAGAGACAAGGCACCCTGCGGCTAAGCAACCTCACCAAGAGCATGTCAGGAAAATACATCTGCCGCTCCAGCAACACCGCCGGCTCCAGCAGCTGCACCATTAACCTGGAGGTCATCACCGGTGAGCACCATCACCATCTCTTATGTAATTACACAGTTATTACAGTGGAATATAATTTCATCATTTACTTTTAAAAATTGATGACTAGCAGAATGTCTAATTCTGTTCAATATGTTAAGACAGTCTTAAAAATGTTCAAGAATATGCTTTAAAAATTATTTTACAGTAATTTAAATGTTTCTGGCAGTTTGTGTGTTTTGAGTTTTAATTTGTTTTATGGTTGTTATATTTTAATGTTTATGTTGAGTACTTTGAAATTTTCTGATTTGAAAGTGGTACATAAATGAATTTATCAATTTCCTATACCTGCTTATTCCAATTAAGGGTCATGGAGGAAATGCAGAGTACACCCTGGACAGGACACCAGTCCTTTGTAGAATTAATATTATTATTATTATTATGGTTAAACATCAGTTTTATTTACAAACTAAAACTGTACTTATTATTTCATTCACATTAAAACATGTTTTCAACTTCGTACCTCTCCAAGCCACTAGGGGCACTGTTTATCTGTTTGCTCGTCATTGACTGTCCACATGAACAAGTGAGACATCCATACAATAATTTAATACAATACTTGTTTACATCTACAGCTTGATATAATAGTATTCCCCAGATGTATTATTTTTTTCCCAAAATATTCAGAATTTTATTTTTCATGTCATATCGTCAACTGCTTATCTGGAATTGGGTCGCGGGTCCAGTAGGGAACCCCAAACTTTCCTTTCCTGGGCCACACTAACCATCTCTGACTGGAGGATCCCGAGGTCACTCGTGAACAAGACCCCGAGGTACTTGAACTCCTTTACTTGGGGCAAGACTTCATTCTCTACCCGGAGCGGGGAATGCATTGGCTTCTTGCTGAGAACCATGGCCTCAGATTTAGAGGTGCTGATCCTCATCCCAGCCGCTACACACTCGGCTGCAAACCGATCCAGGGAGTGTTGGAGGTCACATGCTGTTGAAGCCAACAGGACCATATCATCTGCAAAAAGCAGTGATGAGACCTTCCTCCCCTCTACTACACCTCAATATCTTGTCCATGAATATCACAAACAGGATTGGTGATAATCTTTCCAGCAGCAGCTAACCCCCACTGGAAAGAGTCCGACTTACTGCCGAACACTCGAACACAGCTCTCGCTTTGTGAGTACAGAGATTGGGTGTCCCTGAGAAGGGATCCCCTCACTCCATACTCCCACAGCACCTCGCACAGTATCTCCCGGGATACCCGATCATACACCTTCTCCAAGTCCACAAAATACATGTAGACTTTATTCATAATGTTATTTTATTCTGGGAACAACAACTCCCCCTTCCCCAACATATTCAGAGTTTTTCTGTCTTGTAGGGGTTTTTTTTGGTCCTCTTTAATAATTACAGAATAAGTAATTAAAAAACTATATTAATCTGCTGTGGTGACCCCAAGTGAAAAAAGAGACAACCTGAAAGAATTTTTTTAAATTCTTATTAAGTTTTCTCAGTCTCATGTTCTGCCATTTAAAACTGCCGTTTTCTTCAGCATCCAACACAAGAATAATTACAGCAGCTACACTGGGCTCGGTGGTGGGACTGGTTGCCATGGTGATCTTCCTCATTGTCATCCTGAGGAGGAGACGGAACACTGAAGAGGAGATGGCAAATGAGATCAAGTAAGAGTTTCACTAAAGAACATCCAAGTTTGAACAGTGATATCATATCATATTATATAATAATATTGTGAGGTTATTGTGTATTGTAAGGCAGCAGTTATAGTATTATTGGAATATGAATTGATAATAAAATATAATTGATTGTGATCACAACCAATAAATTTGGCGATAATCTATATTAGTCTTTCCTTCGAGCAATTATTGGGACAATACTGATTAACATCTTCCATGGTCCTTTTAAATTATATATATGTCATAAAGATTTAGTTCATAACCCGTTCATGCCGTCATTGTATCACTATTTTATTTATTTTGTAAAATTAGTCTTTTTGTAACACTTTGTGTATTTAGCTTGCCGCTATCTTGGTGCTGACAAAAACGTTGACATCACACCTAATGTTACCATGAGTGTCTCCATTATGAGCAACAGGGTTTATTTTGTGTTTTTAAAAACATACATACTGATGGATGAAGACTTGTGCGAGGGGAGTGCCTTAAAGCCGTGATTCACTATGGATTTAATAGTTATTGTGTCTTGGGAAGTTGCTAGTGTTACATAATGCAGTGCGAATGAGCTAAAATTAGCATGAAACTCACAAGCATGAGAGAATGTGGTGGTAGCAGGCTAACATGGCATAACATAGTGTGAATGATCAGATCCCACATAACATCAAACCTTCAACAGGAAATGGGTCCATTCTTCAGAGACTCTACCTCCTTCACTTGTCACCACCTGTAAATTTAAAACTATATAAGCAGCTTCCTCATTAGCGGTAATTCATTTTTTGGTAGTTGACACCACAACCAAGTTGAATCTTCACATTTATATTTTTGGTGTAATTTTGATTTTGTTTATTTACGGCACAGGGAGGACGCTCAGGCTCCGAAACGAGTATCATGGGCAAAGAGTAACACAGGCTCAGACATTGTGTCTAAGAACGGGACTCTGTCCTCGATAGCTACAAGTCCTCGACCGCGGGAGCCCCATCAGCCCAACTTCCACTTCCCCTATTCGCCCATGTCGGCTTCGGACACCGGCTCTGTGATCAACGCCTACCAGCTGCGACCCGGGGAAGCAAACCCGCTCCAGGGACTTCCAGGGTACAACATTGGAGGGACGCCTTCTCGGAAACACAAGCGACCTCCCAGTACAAACGGAGGCCCCCCGCAGGCGCTCCGGAGCCCCGTAGTTTGCGTCTCCAAGAGGATTGACGGGGCTCAGCCTCAGGTTCCTCCCCCGCTCACTGCGTCCTCACAAATCAGCTCCTCAGCACTGTCACGCATAGGAGCTGTCGCCATCCTGGTGCCTGCTCAGAGCCACGCCGGATCGCTGGTGTAGCCCAGAAAAAACCACTCTCCTTCATTCTAAAGGACTTTCTCCATGAAAACCTCAAAGTTTGTGAGAAAAGACAATTTGCTTTTCTTTTCAGTTTGCGTAAATGTTCTCAACCCTTTTTTCTTTGCTGATTCATAAAAGTTGTCGTTCTGATACATTTTAAAATATTTTTTACACTTTTCAAAGATGTTACTGGATCATGCAGGGATGAAAAGATCACACATTGTGGAGGACGAGCACTTTTTTTCGACCATTTTGAGATCAAAGTTCAAGGTCATGAAGTTGTCGGTTCTGGTTTCCCTGGTGACCATCGTACATGATGATCATGCTCCAAATGAATGAAAAGCAGATGTATTCTCCATTGTAATACTATACAAACCAGCAGGGGGCAGTAGATTGAAAAAGAAACTAATTGAAAGTCGCCAGCGTTGGAGTAAAGATAATTTGATTTGATTACTTTTTATGAAGCTGGCTCATTTGGCACTGTCTCTTTATGTTAATTAATTTTGATATTAACTTATTTTATTTCCCGGTTAAATTAACACTGCTCATTTGCAAGTCACAGTATTTTTGTGTACTTGTTAAAGTTGAGCCTGACCGATACGGATTTTTTTGAGGGGCCAATACTATGGAGTAAAAAATATCTGTTGATATATGAAAGTGTTTATTTCTCATTAACGTTTACTAAATATGAGCAAAAAGCAGCAAACAGATTTAGGCAGGTCCATACATCCCAAAAGGGTATAAGCATTGTGAAATCAACTCCTCTCACACGTTCAGAAGGAATTTCGTGAAACGTGGTACAAGTCCTTGTTAGAGGTTGGTAATACATCTATTGTAATATTGTACAAGACTGACACATTTTGGCAGAGGTATAGTCCTTGATTAACAAATCTAGACACCACCAGTCTCATGAGTTGGTGTCTGCATTCTGAAATTAACTATCACACACCTTGAAATATTATCAGAATGTAGCAAGCGCTTGTACCAAAGCAGCATTTGCCAGTTGGGGATATGGTGCTTTTGGGACACTTTGTTTTTTGTTTCTTTGAGCAACCAACCAACGTGCATCAAGCTGTCGTCACACTGCCTTCACTCATATTATCAGTCACCATGATGTCACGTATGGACCCCTTGTCTCTGTAAAATGCCCATTCTGATTGTTAATGAATGGCAGCTTGCCGTTTTCTTGGATGGAGGTCCCAGCCGTGCTTGGCAGCATTGTAAACAATGCCATCTGAGCAACCTCTACTGGGCAAACTACATAATGACAAATTTCTAACAGTCAGTGTTGTTCTGCGTTCTTTATTGGGTAAAATAGTTTTCATTTTGCCAAAAATAATAGATTATTTCGTGAACGTCTCATATCGGCTGATATTATCAGCCACTTGATATATCGGTCTGGCTGTAATATCAAGCTGTGTTCACTCCATTTGCCCTCACACTTGAACATTGCAAAATACCTCAGACACAAGTGGAGTTGTGTAAGACGATGGTGTGGAAGTGGCGTGCTCTGGGTTCAACTTTGCCGACCACAGAGCAATGGAGTAGATGTTTTCTGTGATAATACAAACACACTTTAAAGAAGGAGTTCACTGGTGGGAATGGAAGTAGTAGTACATCCGCTAATGGCCTTGAGGTCCACTGGTGCCAGAGCTTAAGTGATTCCTCAAGGATTTACAAGTCCCACTTGATAGGACGTCAGTACTGAGTCCGGTAGTCATTTACAGCTGGATGATGTATTCTTTGCACTAACACAGACAGGTAGCATGACCTGGAATCGAACTCAGCTCTACATTTTGGTAATCTAGCTCGTTATCCCACTGAACTACCTGCTGTGATGGTGGAAATGGGTGTCGTCAGAAATTCTGCTGGACGTTTCTGGTAGACATGTGAAATCACTCATTATTGCAGATGAATGGAAGATACAAAAATGGACAGCATGCTTTGCACCCAGAGACATCAAAGGCTATACCGAGGCCTAACACAGCTACGTGGAGACAAATACCCACCCCTATGACCAAATTCTAATTCTGGTAAAAGAACAGTATCATAAACTGCCTGTTCAAAATGTTCTTCTTCTGAACTATTGACAGTTGCCTTGGTAGCTTTTGGTGCATTACTGGCCCCACCTGGACTAAGGTGTATAGACATCCTGACTTTTGATTGGTGATGAGTTATACATCTTCGAGGTCGAACACTTGTGTTTGTATTTTTGGTGTCAAAGGTTAAGGTTACAGTGTCATGAGGTTAAAAGTTTACATTAGAGTTTATAATGTCTGTATTTAGCAAAATGTGTGTCTTTGTTGGTGGGAACAAATAAAATTGTAAGTAAATTGTAAGCTCCGTAAGAGTTAAACCTCTGCCAGAAAGTACTCTGTGGTACAAACTCACCCAGGTTGGGAGTACAATTTGTCCACTCGAAATAATACTATTTCACTGTAGGTATAGAAGCCTTTCAGCCTCTTTAACTGTGACTCTTGTCTGGGTACAAACAAGATCTTTGGCTGTTCCAGCAGGTTTGGAGCTGCATCGTTGTGAGTGAAATTTGTTTTTCTGAAGTGGCCATTGGCATTGAAAACCTGCTGTCCTTCGTGGTCAATATCCCTGTAACAGTACGAAATGTTGCTTATTATTTATTGATTACAGGACGTTTAATTCAGTGGAAAGTGTTCTGACGTGCACTTCCTGCATCACGGCTTGAAATAATGTTGACAGATTTTCTTACTTTATTTTGGTTTTTGTTGCAACATTGCCAGCTGGATGCAGGAATAAAACTATTTCTCTCTTGAATGCACAAGTGCCACAGGAGAGTTCAAACAAACAAACAAAAAAACCTGGCAAGCAGTGAGTTCAGGTCTTTCAGGTTTGATCTTTGACCTCAATGGAGGAACCAAAAACACTGTTCACCACATCAACAAAATGTCTCTTTACATACTTAAAACAGGATTCATGCATTAAAATCTAATTTAAAATATAATCAAGCTGTATCAGTTTAACACAAATGATTAAAAACTACACTGAACAACTTTAGTGTGTTGCATAGGTTTTTGCAGCGGAACAGTTTGCAGAAACAAAATGTCTTTAATTTTTATATTATGATTTACACAACTTCTTGGACTGACAGAAAAATAAGACAGAACCATATTCAGGTATTTCAACATAAATCAGTTACTTTTCAAACATTTTGCTTTTACTCTTTTTCATCGTTGACATGAGAATTGTGTGTTTAACAGAAGAATGGTTTTATTACAGATTTGTTGCCAACTTCAGCTGATGGGATGTGAACAAATTAATATTGTTTATTTAAAGTTGTTGATTATGATGATTTTGTCAAATGTTATTGGTGCAAATTTGGTGTAATTACCAAAAACAAACAAGGCTTTAGTTCAGATGAGTTACAGTAAGAATTACTGAAAACTGACTGATTTTTCTTCTTTTTTTTTTAATTTGTAATCTGTAAAAAGTCAGAAAACATTGGACCCCCCCTCCCCCAAAAAACCCAAACAAATATTTAATTTTGAAGAACTGTTAAGATATTTGCACATTTGAGACACTCAACGTAAATACTGACAGACGACATAAATCAATAAATGATTCTTAAATTATTTGAAAAATGACCGTCACCTCTGTGTTTGCTGTAATTACACTAAATTCAGAATTAATGTGATGCTGGTTTATTGATGTTGAGATGCAGTGATTAAAATGACGCCTGTGACAAAAACACACTGGATCATTTTATTTGGACTGTGTGAATCCCAAAATAAGATTTCACTGCCATAACTCTGGTTATAGTATAAAAATGTTTCAGGATTTACTAAAACTTTGCGTGTGTAAACCCGTGTGCAAATGCAGTTGCATTTGCAAATACACCTGCACACTGGTTTACTAACAGCGCACTGAGAATTGCGTCTTTCAAATGAGCAAAATAGCGCATATTGTTCATTTAGTGCATTTGCCTTCATGAATATGCAGTTGGTCCACCCGATCGCGCAAAATTCTGGGCAGGAACGCAAGAAATAGGTGATGCTTGCACACGCAGCATGATTAATCAAGGTCAAACATATTTTGTGGGCACTGTTTGCATCTGTATATGCGACTTTGGAACGGTATTATTTTATTGCGAGACCGCTGCACCCCAGGACCACAGAATTATAAAAATAATAGTATTAATTCATTGTAAACGTAGGACATATTTCAAGGAGTTAACAATTTACTTTGTGTTTCTTTAAGAATAAATGTCTCCATATGTAACGGGTTGACCAGAGAACATTTTGGTGTAACTCTTGATAGTCATTGATGTGTGACAAAAATAAACACACAAGCACATCTCGGGTTCTGTGCGGGATGATGCTCGTATGTCTGTGTGCATACCTGTGTGCACAGAGTGCATATAGCTGTGCATCCAGAAGGTATTCACAGTTCTGCACTTTCCACATTTTCTTACGTTACAGCCTTATTCCAAAATGGATGAAATTCCATCCATCCATCCATCCATTTTCTTCCGCTTTATCCGGAGTCGGGTCGCGGGGGCAGCAGCTCAAGCAAAGCCGCCCAGACCTCCCGATCCACACACACCTCCCCCAGCTCCTCCGGGGGAACCCCAAGGTGTTCCCAAGCAAGCCAAGAGATGTAGTCCCTCCAGCGTGTCCTGGGTCTTCCCCGGGGCCTCCTCCCAATGGGACGTGCCCGGAACACCTCTCCACCAAGGCGTCCAGGGTGTATCCGGAAAAGATGCCCAAGCCACCTCAACTGACTCCTTTCGACGTGGAGGAGCAGCGGCTCGACTTCGAGCTCCTCCCGAGTGACCGAGCTCCTCACCCTATCTCTAAGGGATGAAATTCTTTTTTTATTATTTAAACATCTACACACAATAACCAATAATGACAATGTGAAAAATGTTTTGAGATTTTTGTAAATTTATTAAAGATTTAAAAAGTAATCACCTGTACATAAGTATTCACAGCCTTTTCCATGAAACTCAAAATTGAGCTCAGGTGCATCCTGTTTCCATTGGTCATCCTTGAGATGTTTCTACAGCTTAACTGGAGTCCACCTGGGGTAAATTCAGTTTGATAGGACATGATTTAGAAAGACACACACCTGTCTACATATAAAGTCCCACAGTGGACAGTGCATGTCAGTACACAAACCAAGCAGGAAGTCAAAGGAATTGTCTGTAGACCTCAGAGACAGGATTGCCTCAGTGGAGATAGATGTTACGGGCACTACAGACGAGGATAGTGTTGGGCCGGCTAGTGTGCCCATTAGCATCAGCTTAGAAACGCCGGGTGTGGATGACGGCTTTCAGACTGTGGTTAGGCGGAGGAAGTCACGTAGGGCTTGATGCCCGGTTGCGGTACCCCGATCACACGCGTCACTGTGAACTGTGAACCGGTTTTCTCCCTTGGATATGCCTGATGTGAGTTCTTTGAGCCCACAGGTGACTTCCACTCCTATCTCCAGGCCAAAATGCCAGTCTTTAGTGACAGGGGATTCTATCACCAGCAAAGTCAGGTTACAAACGCTGGCTGGCATTAAATGTATTCTTGGGGCCAGAGCACCCGACATTGCCTCCCAACTCAGGGTGCTGACACTGCAGAAGTGGAGACAGAGAAAGGACCATGACACGAGATGCAGTCACATAGTTATTCATGTCGGCGCCAATGACGCCACGATGAAGCACTCCGAGATCACAAAAATGGCCACAGAGAGGACTTGTGACCTTGCCAGAAAGATCTGTTGGCAGCAATTAATACTAGTCTCTGGTCTCCTCCCCTCCTGGGGTAATGATGAGGCGTTTAGCAGGCTGACATTGTTAAATAGGTGGCTGGTGCAATTTTGTAGACAGCAAGGCTTTAGTTTTATTGATAACTGGCCTTCGTTCTGGGGCCACTGTGGCTTGCTGATGCCAGACAACCTCCACCCTACTGGGGAAGGCATCATCATCTTGTCTGCAAACATAGATAAAGCTTTACAGGGAGGGTAACATTAGGACTTTACAGCAGGCAACGGAGCACGTGATTAGAGACCCTGCGAGGCTTATGACAAATGTGGATGTGGAATCAATTAGCTTAGCTAGGAAATTAGTGCAGAAAATCCACTATGGCAATAGTGCAGTTTATGTGCCAGGGAGGTAAATTCATCAAGTTGAGACTGTGGCCTGTTTCCGTAGTCGTGTCCATATAAATCATAGAGGGATATGCTTTGCAAACTTAATACCCATTACTACATTGGATGATGTTGAAATTGAGGATGGCCCATTGGCTGTTCCAGCAATATCAAGTATTTCGTGTCTTCTACCTACAGCCCGCATGGATCATCTCAAACATAAACCTACTTGCAGGCATCCTATATATGCTACTCTGGAACTACCCCTAAATCCAAACAGTGCAACTGTCAACCCCACTGAGGTCCTTAGTCTGGGTCTCATTAACATAAGGTCACTGTCCTCAAAATCACTGTTAATTAATGATCTAATTATGGATCACCACTTAGATATGATTGGGTTATGTAAAACCTGGCTTAAACCTACAGCTGTTCTCCCCGTAAATGAGGCCTGTCCACCGGCATACACATTTAATCATGTCCCTCGTGATGCGAAGGGGGTGTTGCTGCTCTGATTTATAAATCTAGGTTTAGTTTATTAGCTGTTGGGGGGGTCACAAATATAACTCGTTTGAACATCTGATTCTCCGCTCTGCCCACGATGGTACATATTGCCAAGATCAGAAAAATAAAAATCAGCTGTATTGCTGTATATAGGCCCCCTGGCCCATACTCTGAAATCTTAGATGAATTTGGTGCATTCATCTCTAACTTGTCGACGAGTGCATATAACATTCTAATTATTGGCGACTTTAACATTCATATAAATAAGCCTTCTGATCCCATCTGCAAATCATTTCTGGAAATTGTGGTGCATGAGGATTTCACCAATGCATTCAGGATTTGATGCACATTAGTGGAAATACCTTGGATTTGGTTCTCACATGTGGTATTGCTGTCACAATATTGACATTATGCCTCTTACATCAGTGGTCTCTGATCACTCACTTATTGGGTTTACAATTTCTCCACCATGTTTAGTGGAACAACAACCTTATCACTGCAGCGATACATCAACTCCTCAACAATGACTGAACTTGAAGCTGGACTGCCTGATATCTCAGCTTCACGTTTGGAAAATGCCCACTCAGTAGACAGTCTTGAGGATAGTTTAAACTCAGCACTCAAAACTACACTCAACATGACTGCAGTTTGCACCACCTTTATTAAAACCACGTCCCCCCAATACACAGTCACCTTGGTTCAGTTATTACTTGCGCAACCTCAAGCATAAGACTAGAGGTCTAGAACGGAAATGACGTAGTGCAAAATTAGACGTTTTCCACCTCGCGTGGCGTGATGCTATCTTAGACTATTCGGTTGTTAAGTGTGACATAACGCATCGCGTGATTTTCAACTTCCGGTTCCAAACAAAAAATGTGCACTTTGTCAGCTGTTTGTGGTCATTGGTCATCTGTATCAGCTTAGCTTCTTTTGAAGTAAAACATTGCAAATATGTTACAGCGTTGTGTGCCAGAATGTGTCAATAGGTCAGAAACATCACCCGAGCTGCCGTTTTGTAGATTCCCAGCCGATGACAATCAGAAACAGAAGTGGCTACAACTGAACAGGTAGGCCCCCTACCCTGGCCTTTTTGTTCTGATTGCTGATGCTGTAACGACCATTTATGAAATGAATCTCACCATAAGTGTTTTGTTTGGACCCGGAAACAGATTTATCAGGTGATGCTTTACGTCAGAGCTTAACAAGAGGATAAGCATGCACTGGTGGCTCCAAAGCGGACCTATTACTCTGATTTGATAAACAAATACAAGCATAACTCAAAGTTCTTGTTTGACACAGTGGCAACACTTCTTCATGGACAACCACCTGTAGGTCGCTCTCCTTTTACATCACAAGATTTCTTGGATTACTTTGAGAAGAAAATAGAAGACATGAGGTTAAACGTATCCCAGCATGCCTTAACCCAGCCACTACACCCTGCTATTGACGTGGGCGCCATTACTGAGGTATTACCAAGATTTACAGAATTTGATAGTATCTCACTAGGTGTGCTGATGAAACTTGTAACGTCTACCAAAAGCACAACCTGCTTATTTGATACAAACAAAACTGTTTAAGGACCTGTGGCCTACTCTTGGGCCGACTGTGCTGGAAATGATTAATCAATCTTTAACATCTGGATTTGTTCCTAAATGTTTCGAATGTGCAGTGATTAAACCATTACTGAAGAAGCCTAATCTTGACCCAAGCGTACTGAAAAACTATAGGCCGATATCAAATGTATAATTTTGCTCTAAAATTCTGGAAAAGGTGGTTTCATGGCAGCTCGTGGACTATCTTAATGAGAATAATCTCTTTGAGCCACTGCAGTGTGCTTTTAGAAAATATCATTCCACAGTGGCGAATGACCTCCTTGCAATGGATTTGGACACCACTACGGTTTTGCTGCTGTTAGATCTCAGTGGTGCATTTGATACTGTGGATCATCACATTCTACTTGATAGGCTGGAAAATAATTTTGGGATTACTGGGAGTGCCCTTGCATGGTTGACATCATAACTGACCAGTCGTCACTGTGTTTTGTACAATAACACTACCTCTAACCTTAGTGACTTGAAATTTGGGGTTCCACAGGGGTCCGTCTTAGGCCCCCTGCTTTTCACCCTTTATATAGCACCCTTTGGGCACATATTGTGGTGTTTTGGTATTACCTTTCACTGCTATGCTGATGATAAAGTTGTACATGCCGATAACTGCTGGTAATCTCATCCACATCCTTAGAAGATTGCCTTGCATCAGTGAGAAGCTGGATGTCTAGCAACTTCCTACTTTTAACCTCTGATAAGACTGAAATGATGGTTCTTGGTCCAGTGAGACGTCGGCATCAATTTGACCAGGTAACCCTTACCTGAAGCTTGTGTATCATACATCACACTGACAAAGTGAGGAACCTTGGGGTAATTTTTGATCCTACATTGTCCTTTGACCTCCACATTAGAGATATTACGAGGACTGCTTTCTTCCACCTGTGAAATATAGTGAAGATTCATCCCATCCTGTCTGTGGCTGATGCTGAGACCCTGATTCATGTGTTTGTCTCTTCTAGACTGGACTAGTGCAATGTTCTATTTTCTGGTTTACCGCAGTCTATCATTAGGGCTCTCCAACTGCTTCAAAATGCTGCTGCCAGATGTTTGACACAAAGCAGAAAGGTCAAGGAGTCTTTATTATCCCCAAGGGGGCAATTTGGTTTGCAGCAGCAGCAAAAATACACACCACACATCCAGTAAAACAATAACACAAAAAATAGACAATTAAAAAGATAAACAACAATTACAGTTACAGAGACTGGTTTAAAACACCAACTGCAACCGGAATAAAATAATTTTTAAATCTATTAGTTCTACACTTGGGGACAGTGAACCTGTGGCCAGATGGCAGCAGTGTGAACTCGGCCCATAGAGGATGGCTGGGGTCTGAGGAGATCTGTCTCGCCCTTTTCAAAAGATGTGTCCTGTACACATCCTGCAGGTCATTAAAAGTGCATTAAAAGGAGATCTCCTAGTCAATATGCATCGCCTTTGTTTTTGAGGAGTTTAAAAAGGAGGCCTCACACCACTCCATAAAATCAGACACCACAGGACCGTGCTCAGTGTCCAGGCCCTTCAGAAGAGAGACAATCACAGTGTCTTCCGCATATTTCAAGATATATCGGCCGTCGTGCTGACTTCTGCACTCATCAGTGTACAGGACAAAGAGGAGAGGCGAGAGGACACACCCTTGAGGCGATCCTGTGGAGGACAAGAGGACATCTGACAGAACATTGTTGACCCTAGCACGCTGTGGCCTGTCCGTGAGAAAGTCTGTCAGCCAGCAGATAAGGTTGTGTCCTATATTATAGCTGGACAGTCTCTGCACCAAAATGTGTGGCTGAATACACTTAAATGCAGATGAAAAATCAACAAAGACCATTCGAGCAAAAGAGTTAGGGCTCTCCAGATGAGAGGAAATAAAATGAAGCAAAGTTCCCAAGGCATCGGCAACCCCTCTGCCAGACCTATAAGCAAATTGTAAAGGGTCTAGCCTATCCAACACCTGGCTCAAAAGTTCAGACTGGACAATTTTTTCAAAGCTTTTCATAACTATAGATATCAGAGCTACAGGCCTGTAGTCGTTATTTGACTTTGCCAGTTTGTTCTTTGGTACAGGAACAGTAATTGACTCCTTCCAGAGTTTTGGCACACACTGACGGTAAAGAGATTGTTGAAAAATATAGAAGATCTCAGCTAATTGTTCAGCACAATTTTTTTAGGATGCGTCCACTTATACCATCTGGACCAGCGCTTTTTCTCTCCTTCACTCTCCTGAAAATGCCAGGTAGTTTACCAGACTCAACATTAATAATTTGGAGCTTACTATTAATGGGCCTAGGCAAGTTCCTTTTAAAATCAAAAACTTCAAAACGATTATAAAAAGCATTCAGTTCATTTGCCAACACCAAATCAGACTTGTTATCACAAGTAATTGACACTTTGCCAGGTTGGGCGGGAGTTTCCTGAACTCAATAAATTTTCAATCTTGTCTTTGTATCTAGTTTTGGACACCTCCTTCTTTAGCTCATTGTACTGTGACATGTCCCCCTGGTAAAAACAAATATTGTTCTTGTTAATGGCAGTTTTTACTGCTTTAGAGACCCAAGGCTTATCATTTGGAAAAATTCTAACAGATTTCCTTGGAATAAGTTCCTCACAAAACCTCACGTAGGAGCACACAGTGTCAGTCAGTTCATCTAAATTATTACACACGTTCTTAAACATATCCCAGTCAGTGCAACTGTAACTCGTAAGCACCACGCAAATGACTCTAAAGGTGCGTTTACACATAAGCAAGAGGCGTTGCGAATGTCATTTTTCTGTCATTCGTGACACATTCCTGACATTCTTAATGTGACTTAATGCATCTGAATAGGTTTCTTAATAGTGCGTGTTGGTGCGTGATATTCTTGATATTCGTGGAGCATGTTTTTCCCTGTCAAAAAATCTTCCACGAATGTCACACACCACCCTCATTTCGTCTCACGTCGTGGAGGTCACAACTGAGCGTGTTGATCCGTCTTAATGAGTATTGATCCTTAATAGAACGTGACAACGTTCGTAGTGGTTCCTATGATGGTTCTTGGAGCCCAAACTGTCACGCGTTATTACGAAGTGACACGGAACCTGTCAAGTTTTGACACGACTTGTAAAACGCAGCGTCACATTGCACTGCGCGCCACGACGGATCAGTTTTCTGTCACGTGCGCACAATTAAACTCGGCTCCAAATGTCGGCCCACAGTTCCTGCTGAAGCGCCTCAGGACGCTCCTGCAGGTGTTCCACCTGCTGTTGTAACCGATGAGCGGGAGAACGAGTCTGACCCTCTGGAACCAGAGGAGTGAGAGGAGACTCACGTGCAGCCCGACATTTCTGCACCTCCTCCAGTCCGGCAGAGGAAGAAGCGTGCGCACAATTAAACCCTGCTGCACAACATTCAGTTTGAAGTCAAATTTCAGTGCTCTTCAGCGCGCTCCTGCAGGTGTTCCACCTGCTGCATGTACCTGATGTTTGGGAAAATGCGCCAGACGAGAGCCACATGAAGCCACACATCTGGCGCTGTCCTCCTCCTCCTCTCTGTGCCACTCCATGGCATAGAGCCCATGGAGGCGCTGGATGGAATTGTCCATCCAGACCGGAACTAATCTTCGTTCCGTCTTTTGTTCCATCAGGACTGGTTTGTAGGACGGAACCAAATACAGTGTTGTGGTCGGACATGCCGAGTGGGTCACGAATAAAAGATTTATATGCCCCTTTTATGGAGCTGAAACACAAATCCAAGCACTTGTGATTGCAGGTAGGACATGTGACGTACTGTTGAAAGCCACACAATGACTTTCCTGGTCTACAGTTAAAGTCGCCCATTACAAGCATAGGAGCGTCTGGCGATATCTGCTGTAGCCGCTGCACTGTTTTCCTGAGTGCTAAAGTTGCTGAGTCTGCATTAGCTTTAGGGTGATTATATACAACAGTCACAAAAAGTTGAGGAAATTCTCGAGGCAGATAGAAGGGTCGAAGTGACAGTGCCAAGAGTTCTATGTCTGGGGTACACTGTGCTTCTCTCACTACCACCGTGTTAGACCATTTACAGTTCACATAAAGACACACTCCACCACCGAGTGACTTGCTTGTCACCGATGAATCTCTATCGAGTGGGTAGGGAGTCCCAAAGCCATCATTTTACAGATCAGACTGTATGTCATGATCTTTAAGCCATGTCTCAGTCAGAGAGAGTAAACATGCACTTTTATATTCCACAACAAACTTGACGGAAGCTTGGAGCTCATCCACCTTAGTACGCAGCGACTGAACATTGGCCAGGAGGATAGATGGAAGAGGTATCCGACGATGGCCCATTCTTTTGAGCCTCTGGCGCAGACCGCTGCATCTTCCCCTTCTCCGCCACGCTGTTGGTTGGCCCGCCCTGGCCCCCACTCTTGCGTGATGATCCGACTTGAGAATCTCCGCAGGAAAAGTGGATGTGTCCACAGTACCACCAACCCCAGTACTGAAGAGCAAAAGGGACTCACGGCTGTACCGGATTGAACCTCCATACTTGCATATTCCCAGCAGGAGGGTGCAGAGAAGCAAGAGGAGGATGGGGTGAGTCATATTTCCACCGTCAACCCAACAGTGTAATGAACTTATTTATCAATGATAAATAACATTGAGAGACAAAAGCAAACAGAAAAAACATGTAGAGGCAACAAAGAACCCACTTGATCCCAGACATGGGGCCATATACAAAATTATTTGTATTTGAAAATACTTAAATACATTTTTCGGAGTATTTGTATTTGTATTTTCTGATTTTGAATTCAAAGTATTTGTATTTGTATTTCAAATACATCGCCGATCCCAAGTATTTCCAAATACTTTTTCAAATACTTTTCAAACTTGGGAATTTGTGTGACACCGTGTTGAGACACACCAGAAAACTATAAGCTCTGCGTTATTGTGATTGAGATACAATAATACAATATGCTGAGATGAGAAGATATGACATTTTATTACTGTTTTGTGATATGATGGATACAAAAGGATGCAGTATTGATGAAAACAGAATATATATTGTGATATATATTGTGATAATCTGATTATTGCCTGTGATATTACAATAGTGAATTTGTGATAAAACATTCAACATATCAATAGTATTTGGTCATGCTATTTTCTTTTTTTTTTTCTTTTTTTTTCAATTTATACTTTATTTTAGTTTTCAAAAGGATAGTTTTACACATAAACATTTGCACAGATTGAACTTGGTAGCATCCCAAAAAATAATTAACATTTGTGAAAACGTACTTTTTTTTTTCTCGTTTAAATTAAGCGAGAACTGTAGCATTGAACCCGGGTGTAAAGAAATAATCTTATTCATAAGTCCACTTTGTGAAAGTCCATTGAAATATGTTGAAAACATAGAAAGCAGATTCACCTACAGCATTTACACATTTTTGTACCCACCTCCCCCATTCTTATTTAATATGTATGTGGTAAAATCCTATATAAAGTCAGATCTATATTGTTTAATGTATTGAAGCCATCCTTTCCATACATTATTGAATTTGTCAACTTCCAATCTAACAGATGCTGTTACTTTTTCCATAGTGTATATATTTAACATGACATCAACCCATTCCTCCACCTTTGGGATCCGATCTGTTCGCCATCTTTTGGTGATTGCTTTTTTACTAGCTAAAAGGATTCAAGGATTCAAAGGAATTTTATTGTCATATGCACAGAAGAACATGTTCCCTGCACAATGAAATGTGTCTACTGCATTTAACCCATCCTAATGGCCAGTAGGAGCAGAAGTCGCCATTAGGCGCCCAGGGACCAGCTCCAGATGTACATCTGTGCCTTGGTCAACAGCAGGGCTGAGCAAACCAAGACCGACCCATAACAAACGACATACACACAACACACATAGGCCGGCCCGGTACATAAACATATATTGAAAAGCAAAACACGAGGTTAAAGGAGAAAAAAAAAACCTCATAGCCGCTGTGTTACACAGCAGCAATGAGGAAAAAAATCCCCATCAGCACAAAAAAACAATAATCACACAGACAAAACAAGGACGCAGGACGACAACCGAGATTTGAAAGGTCCAGTTTATCAGAACACTCCGGAGGCAGCCTATTTGGCGCCGTCAACGGCCTTGTCTGACAATCCTGGAGGGGGAGGGGCTCAGCCCTGAGCAGTCCACTGTCACAGTCAATGTCAGAGCTGGAGAAGCTGAGGGGAGGGGGGAAGACCAGGGAGCGAGGCTTAAGTGTTGATCTTCTGAGGAGGTTTTATCACAGCGACCTTGAAGTGCAGCTATGTTAGGGAGGCCAAATGAATAACCAGATTAGCAGACGCCTGAAAGATTCCACAGTTCTGAGAACAGAGTGGCTCTCAATGCATCTGAATGTAGAATGTGGTCTTCACAGACGGTCAAAGCGGGTTTCCAGGGCTGCGATTCTGCGTGAGATGTTTTCCAGCGTGCGGTTAACACCCGCCGACTGCGCAGCCACTGCCTTCCCAATTGAATCAATCATGTAGGGCAGCCTGGAAGGACCAATCAAAGCTGCTTCCACTTTCTTGATTTTCCAGTAAACCAGCGCCATGCCCGCTCCACACAGCAGAAAGCCGGTCACCACCAAGCCGAATATATACACATCTTCGACGTCCTCCACAGAAAGCATGTAAAGGCACATGACCTGCCATCTCCTCCACGAGTCCATCATGTAACCCATCACATGCGTCCCGGCAGGACAGGTCGGGTCCTCCGCCCCCGAATGTCTTGTAGAAAAAATAGTGTCACTTGCGTTCAGAGGCCACTTTAACAGATCCATTTTTGTCGTTTTCCAGAAGAGCAAAGCTGCAGCCTCACAGACAACACGCCACAGAAGCAGGAAAGATAAGGAGGGAGGGAGAAGAGAAAAGTGCATCCGTCTCGGCCGAGTGCAAGCTGGCAAAAAAAAAGGCATGATTCTCATAATTTTATAGTCATCTATTCTTCTTAAATGTAACATTTCTATATTAGTCAAATACAACATTTCAAAACTTAACGGGATTCTGACCCGTACTACTTCATCTATAATGTTTTTGATTTCAGACCAATATTGAGTCATTAAAGGGCAACCCCAAAAGATATGAAAGTGATCCGCTTTGTCTTCCCCACATGATCTCCAACATTTTGTGTCTACATATTTTCTTTGAGCAGGTGTTAAGAAAAACCTTATTTTCCATTGATATTGGAGTATTTGATCCCAGTCCCCCTCTGAAATTAAAATGTTTGCTTCCTTCTCCCACCTTTCTTTGACATATCCTGTGGCATCCCCCTTTAACTCCTCTAAAGCTGTATATAATTTTGAAATAACTTTGTAACTTAACTCTGATTTATAAGCATCTAGGATAAGTTTGAGTATATTTGACCGAGTAATATTCATATCCTTATTTTCCATTTCTTGCTTTAAATAATGCCTTAGCTGCAGGTACCTATGGAAATCCTGATTTCCAAGATGAAAGACATCTCTTACTTGTTGAAAACTCATTACATCATCTCTTTTGATTATCTCCCAGTGCATTCTTGGACCATTTCCCCACAATTTAAATGTGCTGTCCAGTGCATTTGGTACAAAATCAGTATCATATGCAATCCATCTCAAAAGCCTGCATTTTTCAACTAAATTATACTTTTTCAAAATTTCAGACCAGATTCCCAGAGAAACCTGCAGCAAAGGGTTCACATTTTGTCTCGTTTACCTGTAATTGCAAATCACACATCAGGGCTTGTACTGGTGGCTCCATTTTCCCCTCAATATCTTTCCATTTCGCTACATATTCTGGATCACACAAATCCATCAACACCTTCAACTGAGCAGCTTGATAGTAGCTCTTGAGGCATGGTAAAGCTAGACCTCCATGTTTTTTTGGCAACTGTAAAGTTCTGTATTTAATGCGTGGTCTTGCCCCCTGCCATATGTATCTAGATATTAATTTGTCCCATTCTTTAAAGTCCCTCTCAGTTAATTCAATAGGAAGATTTTGAAATATATATAACAACCGTGGCAAAATATTCATCTTAATCACCTGAACTCTTGACACCAGGCCTAAGAAAGGGATTAAGTTCCATTTTGAAAAGTTTGCTTTGATGTTAGACATCACCTTGTCATAATTTGAGATTTTCAAATGTCCAAGATCTTTTGTAAGGTGAATGCCCAAGTACTTCATTGATTGCTGCTCCCAATTAATTGGATAATTTTGTTTTATAAATTGGTTTGGTATATAATTATATGATAGAGCTTGGGTTTTCTGCACATTAATTTTATATCCTGACAGCTTTCCAAACTCTGCCAAGAATGACATCAGGACTGGTAGTGATGAGTTTGGGTTCTCCAGGTAGATCAAGACATCATCTGCGAACAACGCTAATTTCTGCTCTATTCCTGATACAGTTATTCCCTTGATATTGACACACTGTTTTATCCTCTGGCTTAGCGGTTCCAAAAAAATAACAAATAATAACGGACTGACTGAGCAGCCTTGACGACAACCCCTCTCTAATTTGATTACCTTTGACAGACTACCATTGACTTTGATCCTTGCTATTGGGTCCACATACAGAGATCGAACAATCTCAATATAACCATCATGAAAGTTAAATTTTTTCATTACTCTAAATAAAAATTCCCACTTAACGGAATCAAATGCTTTTTCTGCATCCATTCCCAGTATGGCGGCCTCCAGGTTTCTTTCTTTGATGTGTTGCATAATAAGTAATGTACGGCGAATATTGTCATGTGTTTGCCTTTGCTTTATAAATCCAGTCTGTTCTAAACTGATAATATCTGGTAATATGTCCTCCATTCTTCGAGCTAAAATTGCTGTAAAAATTCTATAATCCACATTAAGTACACTAATAGGTCGGTAGCTAGAGCAATTTGTTACGTCCTTACCCTCTTTTGCAATAACGTAAATGATTGCTTCCCTCCAAGAATCTGGAATTGTCCCACCCTGTAAAATCCAATTGAAAGTTTTTTGTAATAAAGGGATTAAAGTTTTCCTGTATACTTTATACCATTCAGAGCCATAACCATCTGCACCAGGACTGGTGTCAGATTTAAGTCTAGATATGGCTGAATTGATTTCTTCCACCGTTATTAGAGCAATTAATTTCTTATTCTGCTCTTCTGTTATTTGTGGCAAATGTAACTTGTCTAAATACGTGTCTATTTGAGATTCATTATTATTTTCTGTTTGTGCATACAACTTGGCATAATAATCTTCAAAACATCTATGTATATCCTCTGTTTTGTATACCATTTGCTTTGTTTTAGGGTCTTTCATCTTAGAAATTTGTATTAATGTCTGTTGCTTTTTAAGTTTATACAAAAGTAATTTACTCCCTGCCTCATAATATCTTTGCTTTGTGTAAATCATTTTTTTCTGGATTTCTTGAGAAAAAAGTCATTAATTTTTGCCCGTATTATCTTTAATTCTTCATTAGTTTTATCATCAACTTTGTTTTTATGCTCTCTTTCCTTTTTTTCCAAATCTGCTTGTAATTGTTTTAGTTCAGCTTGTCTCATTCTTTTTATGTGAGCAGATTTTGCTATCAGCTTTCCCCTCAATACCACCTTGCATGCGTCCCATAGTATAGGTGGAGACACTTCACCGTTATCGTTTTCTTTAATATATTCGCAAATATTCCTCTCAATTTCCTCTTTCATCTGACCGTTGAGCAAACTTGAATTTAGTCTCCATACTGTTGTTTTCTTTTCAGTCCCTGCGAATATTTTTAAAAATATTGGGCAATGATCAGATAGGTCCATAATCCCCATATAACATTCTTTTACTCTATAACGATCTTTTGAGTTAATTAAAAAATAATCGATTCGTGAATACAGAGCATGAGGAGCTGAATAATAGGTGTAATCTTTTTTGAGTGGATTTAGGTCCCGCCATATATCTAAAATCCCATGTTCTGACAATAATTTAAAAATTCTTTTACCAGTAGTGGTCTTTTGTTGGGTTTTCCCTGTCAAATCTAAATTCGAATTAAGACGCTGATTTAGATCACCTCCCCCTATTAACACTCCTTCACTCTCAATTATCACCAGCTCAAAGAGGAGTTTGAAGAAACTCCAATCCGAGCCTGGGGGGCATAGATATTGAGCAATGTAACCAGAACTCCCTCTAGTCTATCCTTTATAGTTTTAAGCATTTCGAAACTTATTCTATTGGATATTAATATACAAACCCCTCTTCTATGCCCTGACTGATATGAAGATGAAAATTCCTGATTATATCCATTTCTCTTGAGTTTTTCATGTTCTTTATCAGTCATATGGGTCTCCTGTAAATATAGCACTTCTACACCCTCTTTTTTCATCTTGCTCAACACCTTGCCCCTCTTGATTGGACTGAGGAGACCATTAACATTGTATGAGGCTACTTTTATATGAGTACTCTGTGATGCCATTCTATGTTACATAATGTAAATATCGTTATTCCTTTCACCCTATGTGCTACATAAAACAAACATTTGGAACAGCAATGAATACAGAAGAACAACTTTGAACTAAGTATACTCAAGACTTCCAAACATGAGGTCCAAAAGGAGACCTTTGTAGAGCAAAGTACCAGCTCTGAGGGATAACCCCTGACCCCGTAGGGTAGGGGGCCCTTGTGACCATATTTGGCCCTGTTCATTCCTCCCACTTTTTGTCCACTTTGAAATAAACATAAACTCCCCGACTGATAAATTAACTAAATAGAGGAAGGCTCTCTGTTGTAAACAAATACACACAGTCATTTTCAACATAATTTCCATAACACCACACTGTTGTCTTGATGAGAGAAGGTCCTATTGGTCCAGTGGCTTACTGGTCCTCTTCCCCCGCTCTTCTGTAGTTGAAGGCTTGCAGTTTCTCCTTATATCCCAAAGATGCTGCCTGGTCCGGTTTGTCCCCTCCTCGAGCAGAGCGCCACATCAGACGAGACAGCCTCTCCAGGGGGTCGTCCACGGGTCTGATGATCCGGACCTGGAGACCCCTCGCCACCATATCCTTAGTTGCCTCTGCTGCCGTGGTATACAAGCGAGTTTCATCTTCATAGAAAACGCGAAGATTCGCGGGAAAGGGCGTCTGGAATCTGATTTTTTTTCTCTCTCAGCACTCGCTTTGCTTCAGCGTATTCCTTTCTCCTTTTCATGACTTCGGGTGCATAATCATGATCCACGTACACCCGTTGCTCCTCAAACATGAAGCCTCTCATTCCCCACGCCTTCTTTATGATTTCCTCTTTACATTTATAACTTGACAGCTTCACAATAATCAAGCGTGGAGGGGCGTCTGTGGGGGGACGTGGTCCAATTGCTCTGTGTGCTCTCTCCACTCGGAGTGCAAATGTCGGTGGCAGCTCGAGTTTTTCCCGGAGTAAAGTTTGACCCCATGTCTGTCCGGCAGGTGTCCTCCAAGAGTCACACACATTCAACTTCCACCGCTTAGTCCAATTAAGGGTCGGGGGGGCTGGAGTCTATCCCAGCAGTCATAGGGCGTGAGGCGGGGTCCACCCTGGACAGGACACCAGTCTGTCACAGGGCCACATATAGACAAACACATTCACACCCGCACACACACACCTACGGACAGTTTAAAGTTTCCAATCCACCTAACCCGTGTGTCTTTTGGATGTGGGAGGAAGCCGGAGCTCCCGGAGAGAACCTACATTCAGCGAACGGCAAATCTAGGGACCGTGGAAAAAGTACGTGACTCCAAAAATGTGTAAAATCTAACAATCAGCTGGTATTTTTTCTTGAATGTTTTGGTAACTGTATTTTATTCAGTGCCCAATAAATAAGCATGTGCTGTGTTTAAAATGGAAAACAAAGTTGGAAAAAACCCCACCATTTGATAAAAACTAATTCTTGTTGAAATGTAGAAATATTAAGCTTCACCCAGAAGATATTTTTCCAGTGGGAATGTAATATCTAAGTTGTAGCCCTCGTATGCATTTTATATGAATTCATAAGTATGGAATGATGTTTCATAATTTATCATTTTAAGGAAACCTCATTTCAGTATCGGCAGTACTGTATTTCTTGTGGAGATAATTTTATTCTTAATTTTACAAAAGCTTTTCCAGTTTTCATGACAGAGGTCTGGCAGGCAAAGTTGAGGTTCTGTGCCTATGTAGTCATATTTCAGACCCTTTGCAAAGCAGGCAAATGTACAACTTGGGCTCAACTTTTTGTCCTTTTTTCCTTTATCAATTGATTTTCCAATTTTCATGAGAAAGCCCATGAAATATATTCATTTTAATCAGTGGCAATATGCTTACATTTCATGACAAAAATCGAGCCAGGAAACGAGCCTATTATGGCTAAATTTGCAGCCTGTGGCCATAAGAAAGCAGGCTGACTGGGTGACTGTGAGGAGGAAGCGTAGCCCTAAACAGAAGCCCCGTGTACACCGCCAACCCGTTCACATCTCTAACCGTTTTTCCCCACTCGACGACACACCCGCCAAGGATCAAACTCTGGTTATTGGCGACTCTGTTTTGCGAAATGTGAAGTTAGCGACACCAGCAACTATAGTCAATTGTCTTCCGGGGGCCAGAGCAGGCGACATTGAAGGAAATTTGAAACTGCTGGCTAAGGCTAAGTGTAAATTTGGTAAGATTGTAATTCACGTCGGCAGTAATGACACCCGGTTACGCCAATCGGAGGTCACTAAAATTAACATTAAATCGGTGTGTAACTTTGCAAAAACAATGTCGGACTCTGTAGTTTTCTCTGGGCCCCTCCCCAATCAGACCGGGAGTGACATGTTTAGCCGCATGTTCTCCTTGAATTGCTGGCTGTCTGAGTGGTGTCCAAAAATGAGGTGGGCTTCATAGATAATTGGCAAAGCTTCTGGGGAAAACCTGGTCTTGTTAGGAGAGACGGCATCCATCCCACTTTGGATGGAGCAGCTCTCATTTCTAGAAATCTGGCCAATTTTCTTAAATCCTCCAAACCATGACTATCCAGGGTTGGGACCAGGAAGCAGAGTTGTAGTCTTACACACCTCTCTGCAGCTTCTCTCCCCCTGCCATCCCCTCATTACCCCATCCCCGTAGAGACGGTGCCTGCTCCCAGACCACCAATAACCAGCAAAAATCTATTTAAGCATAAAAATTCAAAAAGAAAAAATAATATAGCACCTTCAACTGCACCACAGACTAAAACAGTTAAATGTGGTCTATTAAACATTAGGTCTCTCTCTTCTAAGTCCCTGTTGGTAAATGATATAATAATTGATCAACATATTGATTTATTCTGCCTTACAGAAACCTGGTTACAGCAGGATGAATATGTTAGTTTAAATGAGTCAACACCCCCGAGTCACACTAACTGCCAGAATGCTCGTAGCAGGGGCCGGGGCGGAGGTTTAGCAGCAATCCTCCATTCCAGCTTATTAATTAATCAAAAACCCAGACAGAGCTTTAATTCATTTGAAAGCTTGACTCTTAGTCTTGTCCATCCAAATTGGAAGTCCCAAAAACCAGTTTTATTTGTTATTATCTATCGTCCACCTGGTCGTTACTGTGAGTTTCTCTGTGAATTTTCAGACCTTTTGTCTGACTTAGTGCTTAGCTCAGATAAGATAATTATAGTGGGCGATTTTAACATCCACACAGATGCTGAGAATGACAGCCTCAACACTGCATTTAATCTATTATTAGACTCTATTGGCTTTGCTCAAAAAGTAAATGAGTCCACCCACCACTTTAATCATATCTTAGATCTTGTTCTGACTTATGGTATGGAAATAGAAGACTTAACAGTATTCCCTGAAAACTCCCTTCTGTCTGATCATTTCTTAATAACATTTACATTTACTCTGATGGACTACCCAGCAGTGGGGAATAAGTTTCATTACACTAGAAGTCTTTCAGAAAGCGCTGTAACTAGGTTTAAGGATATGATTCCTTCTTTATGTTCTCTAATGCCATATACCAACACAGTGCAGAGTAGCTACCTAAACTCTGTAAGTGAGATAGAGTATCTCGTCAATAGTTTTACATCCTCATTGAAGACAACTTTGGATGCTGTAGCTCCTCTAAAAAAGAGAGCTTTAAATCAGAAGTGCCTGACTCCGTGGTATAACTCACAAACTCGTAGCTTAAAGCAGATAACCCGTAAGTTGGAGAGGAAATGGCGTCTCACTAATTTAGAAGATCTTCACTTAGCCTGGAAAAAGAGTCTGTTGCTCTATAAAAAAAAGCCCTCCATAAAGCTAGGACATCTTTCTACTCATCACTAATTGAAGAAAATAAGAATAACCCCAGGTTTCTTTTCAGCACTGTAGCCAGGCTGACAAAGAGTCAGAGCTCTATTGAGCTGAGTATTCCATTAACTTTAACTAGTAATGACTTCATGACTTTCTTTGCTAACAAAATTTTAACTATTAGAGAAAAAATTACTCATAACTATCCCAAAGACGTATCGTTATCTTTGGCTGCTTTCAGTGATGCCGGTATTTGGTTAGACTCTTTCTCTCCGATTGTTCTGTCTGAGTTATTTTCATTAGTTACTTCATCCAAACCATCAACATGTTTATTAGACCCCATTCCTACCAGGCTGCTCAAGGAAGCCCTAACATTATTTAATGCTTCGATCTTAAATATGATCAATCTATCTTTGTTAGTTGGCTATGTACCACAGGCTTTTAAGGTGGCAGTAATTAAACCATTACTTAAAAAGCCATCACTTGACCCAGCTATCTTAGCTAATTATAGGCCAATCTCCAACCTTCCTTTTCTCTCAAAAATTCTTGAAAGGGTAGTTGTAAAACAGCTAACTGATCATCTGCAGAGGAATGGTCTATTTGAAGAGTTTCAGTCAGGTTTTAGAATTCATCATAGTACAGAAACAGCATTAGTGAAGGTTACAAATGATCTTCTTATGGCCTCGGACAGTGGACTCATCTCTGTGCTTGTTCTGTTAGACCTCAGTGCTGCTTTTGATACTGTTGACCATAAAAATTTTATTATAGAGATTAGAGCATGCCATAGGTATTAAAGGCACTGCGCTGCGGTGGTTTGAATCATATTTGTCTAATAGATTACAATTTGTTCATGTAAATGGGGAATCTTCTTCACAGACTAAAGTTAATTATGGAGTTCCACAAGGTTCTGTGCTAGGACCAATTTTATTCACTTTATACATGCTTCCCTTAGGCAGTATTATTAGACGGTATTGCTTAAATTTTCATTGTTACGCAGATGATACCCAGCTTTATCTATCCATGAAGCCAGAGGACACACACCAATTAGCTAAACTGCAGGATTGTCTTACAGACATAAAGACATGGATGACCTCTAATTTCCTGCTTTTAAACTCAGATAAAACTGAAGTTATTGTACTTGGCCCCACAAATCTTAGAAGCATGGTGTCTAACCAGATCGTTACTCTGGATGGCATTTCCCTGATCTCTAGTAATACTGTGAGAAATCTTGGAGTCATTTTTGATCAGGATATGTCATTCAAAGCGCATATTAAACAAATATGTAGGACTGCCTTTTTGCATTTACGCAATATCTCTAAAATCAGAAAGGTCTTGTCTCAGAGTGATGCTGAAAAACTAATTCATGCATTTATTTCCTCTAGGCTGGACTATTGTAATTCATTGTTATCAGGTTGTCCTAAAAGTTCCCTAAAAAGCCTTCAGTTGGTTCAGAATGCTGCAGCTAGAGTACTGACGGGGACTAGCAGGAGAGAGCATATCTCACCCGTGTTGGCCTGTCTTCATTGGCTTCCTGTTAATTCTAGAATAGAATTTAAAATTCTTCTTCTTACTTATAAGGTTTTGAATAATCAGGTCCCATCTTATCTTAGGGACCTCGTAGTACCATATTACCCCATTAGAGCGCTTCGCTCTCAGACTGCGGGCTTACTTGTAGTTCCTAGGGTTTGTAAGAGTAGAATGGGAGGCAGAGCCTTCAGCTTTCAGGCTCCTCTCCTGTGGAACCAGCTCCCAATTCAGATCAGGGAGACAGATACCCTCTCTACTTTTAAGATTAGGCTTAAAACTTTCCTTTTCGCTAAGGCTTATAGTTAGGGCTGGATCGGGTGACCCTGGACCATCCCTTGGTTATGTTGCTTTAGACGTAGACTGTGGGGGGGTTCCCATGATGCACTGTTTCTTTCTCTTTTTGCTCCGTATGCATCACTCTGCATTTAATCATTAGTGATCGATCTCTGCCCCCCTTCTCGGCATGTCTTTTTCCTGGTTCTTTCCCTCAGCCCCAACCAGTCTCAGCAGAAGACTGCCCCTCCCTGAGCCTGGTTCTGCTGGAGGTTTCTTCCTGTTAAAAGGGAGTTTTTCCTTCCCACTGTGGCCAAGTGCTTGCTCATAGGGGGTCGTTTTGACCGTTGGGGTTTTTCATAATTATTGTATGGCCTTGCCTTACAATATGGAGCGCCTTGGGGCAACTGTTTGTTGTGATTTGGCGCTATATAAGAAAAAAGTTGATTGATTGATTGATTATTCAACTTCATAGTAGCTCAAAGCTCACAAAGCTCATCACAAAGAAGCTCAAAGTCACAAAGCTCATCAATGCTCACAAGAAATGAGATGTGTGTGTGTGTGTGTGTGTGTGTGTGTGTGTGTGTGTGTGTGTGTGTGTGTGTGTGTGTGTGTGTGTGTGTGTGTGTGTGTGTGTGTGTGTGTGTGTGTGTGTGTGTGTGTGTGTGAGCAGTTCAGTTTAGTGTGAACACAGCAGTGAACACAAACATCAGATTGAAGAAAACAAACCTTCAAATACTAGAAATTTAAAAACACTTTGAAATAACAGTTCAAACTCAGTCAGTGAGGATGCCTCGTAAAGTCCTAAGTCCTGTAAGTTTTTCCTCATTTTGACTCTGTGATTCCTCGTTCTGTCTTTCTTGGCTTGTGTGTTTTATTGATGTGTTCATATTTTCACTGTAAAACCTGATGAAAGAGTTCAACTCAGACCGTTTGAAGAAAATGATGACATTAAAACATTTTTTGAACTCAAATAATTCAAACTTGGGAATTGGCTGATTTGCGTTCAGTTTATTAAATGATATAGTTTGAAGTATTTTACAGTCATTTGAACTAATAATCAACATCGACTGCAAAGAAGCTCTGCAGACTGTTTTTGTTTCAGTGCAGCTGATTGGTCAGCTGAAAATAAGCACTTCATAATGAATGCATGATGCTAATTGATTGTCTCTTCTTGTGTTTGTAGCCCCCCAATCTGCTGGACTCAGACTCTGAGACTGAAGGACCAGAGTCTCTGGAGACACAGCTTCCTAATGATGATTCATGGAGGGACAAGTTTCAAAAAGACACTGAAGCCAAGCAGCTGCGACTGATCGAAGTGCTCGCTGCCAGTCACAGAAGGGAGGACGAACTCAAACAGGCTGCATTTGAGGAGTGACTCAAAGAAAAGGACAGAATCATCCAAATGCTGGAAGACAAACACACCAGCTTCCAGCAAGAGATGGAGGAAAAGGACATCAAGGTCCAGAAGATGATGGACAGAAAGGAGGCTGAACATAAAAAAATGCAGGAGGAAAAGGACATCAGCTTACACAAAGTGATGGACAGAAAGGAAGCAGAATTCCAAAGGAAGCTGGAGGAAAATGATGCCAACTTCTGCAACATGATGGACAGCAAGGAAGCAGAGTTCCAAAGGAAGCTGGAGGAAAATGATGCCAACTTCTGCAACATGATGGACAGCAAGGAAGCAGAGTTCCAAAGGAAGCTGGAGGAAAAAGAATCAGCTTCCATAAAATGATGGACAATAAAGAAGCTCACTTCCAAAAAATCCTGGAAGAGAAAGAGTCCAACTTCAAGAAGGACCTGGACATGAAGGAGCAGATCATGAAGAAAAAGATGAAAGAACAAAAACATCATTTCCACTCAGAACTGGCAGCTACAAAAAAAACGCTGGAGTGTTTTTGCTGGTGTTTGTGGCGTTATTGGATTTGTGGCAGCAAAATGTCTTAAATAACAAAACTTTGACAAAACTTGCAGCATGAATAAATTTTATTTTGAGGAACAATCAATGAAATTTTGGTGGTTTGTCTTTGTACATTAAATTTCTGCACTACATTAATCTCTCCATCTGAAAATACTTAAATACATTTTTCAGAGTATTTGTGTTTGTATTTTCTAATTTTGAATTCAAAGTATTTGTATTTTTATTTCAAATAATTTTACACATACTTTTTCAAATACTTTTCAAACTTGGGAATCTCTGTGACACCGTGTTGAGACACACCAGAAAACTATAAGCTCCGCGTTATTGTGATTGAGATACAATAATACAATATGCTGAGAAGAGATGACATTTTATTAGTTTTGCGATATGGTGGATACAAAAGGATGCAATATTGATGGAAACAGAATATATATTGTGATAATGTGATTATCGCCTGAGATATTATAATAGTGAATTTGTGATAAAACATTCAACCTTTACTTATCAATAGTATTTGGTCATGCTATTTTCATAATAAATTGTCACCAGTTTATCAGTTTTTGTGTTGATTTGTTGTTTATAGTTCATAGAAAGTATTTCTATTTGTATTTGAAAAAGTACAAAGTATTTGTATTTGGAATTCAAAAAATCTAAAGTATTTGTATTTAAATACAATGCAAAGTATTTGACCCCATGTCTGCTTGATCCCAACAACTGGCTTCCACTCTCACACACTGCTGCTGCACGGTGCCATGTCCAGCGCCATCTCGACCACATTACACCCATTTTGACATCTTTTCAATGGCTTCCTGCCCCAGTGAGATCAGATTTTAAGGTTCTGCTATTAGCCTATAAAATTGTTCACGGACTGGCACCTTTCAACTTAACTGACCTAATTTAACCCTACGTACCGGCCCGGGCTCTGCGTTCTCAGAATGTAGGACTACTTAGTGTCCCTAGGGTGAATAAAAGGTCTGCGGATCACAGAGCTTTCTCTTATCATGCCCCTGTTCTGTGGAATGATCTCCCTGCATCAATAAAACAGTCAGATTCTGTGGAGACTTTTAAGTCCAGTCTTAAGACACATTTTCCCTTTCGTATGACTAGCATACTGGCATAGTATGTTACTATGCTTTTTACTCTTTTAAATTCATTTTATTATGAGGAAACTGACCCAGTCTGGGTCTTTTAGTGAAGCTTAGGGCTAGTGGCCGGCGATCACCTTAGTATTTCTTGTTTTTCGTTGCTTAATGCTGATAAATTATACTGTATTTGTTGTCTTTCCGATGCCTGATTCTGTTTTTTTCTCTCTGTTTGAGGTGCAGCTTCATCCAGAGATGGGTGTGGTGTCTGTTTCTGCAACCCTCCTGTCCTGTGTACTAGTAAAAATTCCTGTATATTCATTTTGTAAATTGTTTTATAAATTGTGTCAGTTGCATGGCCCAAGCAGAGGGTCACCCCTTTGAGTCTGGTCTGCTTGAGGTTTCTTCCTTAAATCATCAGAGGGAGCTTTTCATTAACACTGTCACCTGTGTGCTTGCTCCAGGAGTTGTGTGAAGCACCTTGAGGCAACTTTGTTGTGATTTGGTGCTATATAAATGAAATAAATTGAAATTGAAAAAAAAATTCTGCTTTGAAGGGCCCAGTGAGCACAGGTGTCTCCATCAACTGTAAATGGAAGAAGCTTGGATCCACCTGGACACTTCCTAGAACTGGCCACCCGTCTAAACTGAGCAATCGGGGGAGAAGGACCTTAGTCAGGGAGGTGACCAAGAACCTGATGGTCACTCTGTCAGAGCTCCAGCGTTTCTCTGTTGAGAGAGGAGAACGTTCCACAAGGACAACCATCTCTGCAGCAATCCACTACTGAGGCCTGTATGATAGTGGCCAGACGGAAGCCACTCCTTAGTAAAATGCACATGGCAGCCCACCTGGAGTTTGCCAAAAGGCACCTGACGGACTCTCAGACCATGAGAAACAAAATTCTCTGGTCTGATGACACAAAGATTGAACTCTTTGGTGTAAATATCAAGCGTCATGTTTGGAGGAAACCAGGCACCATCCCTACAGTGAAGCCTGGTGGTGGCAGCATCATGCTGTGGGGATGTTTTTCAGCAGCAGGAACTGGGAGACTAGTCAGGATTGAGGGAAAGATGAATGCAGCAATGTACAGAGACATCCTCAGAGCTGTCAAGTCTCACTCATTTGGCATGAGACTCACAGATTAAAATGGTCCTGTCAGGTCTCACGCACTCGACGTGAGACTCAATATGTTGTCATGCTCTCATGCTAATGCATGACATTCCACCAAAATGCCTGCAAGACAAGATTTGGTGAAAAATAACTCCTTGAGCATATCTCAGCTTGAGAGCTCTGCATCCTGGATGAAAACCTGCTCCAGAGCGCTCTTGACTTAAGACTGGGGCAACGGTTCATCTTTCAGCAGGACAAGGACCTTAAACACACAGCCAAGATATCAAAGGAGTGGCTTCAGGACAACTCTGTGAATGTTCTTGAGTGACCCAGCCAGAGCCCAGACCTGAATCTGATTGAACACCTCTGGAGAGATCTGAAAATGTCTGTGCACCAACGCTCCCCATCCAACCTGATGAAGCTTGAGAGGTGCTACAAAGAGGAATGAACAAAACTGTCCAAAGATAGGTGCATCAAGCTTGTGGCATCATATTCAAGAAGACCTGAGGCTGTAATTGCTGCCAAAGGTGCATCAACAAAGTATTGAGCAAAGAGTGAATACTTATGTACATGTAATTTCTTCATTTTTATTTTTATAAATTTGAAAAAAACTAAAATAAAAACTTTTTTCATGTTGTCATTATTGGGTGTTTTGAGTAGAATTTTGAGGGAAAACATAAATGTAATCCATTTTGTAATAAGACTGTAACATAAAATGTGGAAAAAGTTAAGCGCTGTGAATACTTCCTGGATGCACCGTAGCCGTACATTGTTCTGTCAGAATGCAGTGTACCTACTCACGTTTGCTTAAATACTGGGGATTTAAGAACAACTAAACCTCAGAAATAGGAGCTTTTCTTCTTAATTGCCAGGGTGTGAATGTGCTAAGTTGTGGCATTGTGCTTAACATAGTTCAAGGACAAGGGGCACGGGTATGATGTGATCTGCCATTATCAGAAGATAAGAGAAGGGGAAATTACTTAAAAGAAGGTCAAATGTTGATTTTAGGAAATTCTCATTTAAAATGAGTGGTGGAAACATAGAACAGTCAGCTAGTTTTTCCTTACCGCTGTTGCTCTGGGGGTTAGTAAGGTTAGATCTTACTTGTGTGAAGTGCCTTGAGGCAACTCTCTTGTGATTTGGCGCTATAGAAATGAAAATAAATTGAAACTGAAATCAAACACTGGAGAAATGATGATGACAAATACAATATAGACAGCATTACATAAATCAAATATACTGCTGTTGGAAAACTGAGTTGTCTTCCATGTATCAGATCTGGATAAAGAGGTGTCTTCATCCAGTAATTTAAGTGAAACTGCTGTACACGCTTGCGCATGTACAGCCTTTAAATATGAAACTCATAATTTGATAAATGCACATTGCTGAACTGTCCACCAGGTGGAAGCAAAGTATGATATGTTACGCGGACTATGTTATGTTAATGCGGACTCCCGAACAACGCTCAAAACATCTTTTAAAGGATTAGAAAATAACTGAAAATCAGTGGGAAAAAACAATGCCAAGAACTCAGAATGTAATGATTTATTTTCCTGAAAAAGTGGATTAACAAAACACAAACTGATGTGCAACATGACTTTATATCAGTCAAACCTTTCTTTAACACTTCAATCAATCAACTTTTTTCTTGTATAGCGCCAAATCACAACAAACAGTTGCCCCAAGGCGCTCCACATTGCAAGGCAAGGCCATACAATAATTATGAAACACAGTCTACGTCTAAAGCAACATAACCAAGGGATGGTCCAGGGTCACCCGATCCAGCCCTAACTATAAGCCTTAGCGAAAAGGAAAGTTTTAAGCCTAATCTTAAAAGTAGAGAGGGTATCTGTCTCCCTGATCTGAATTGGGAGCTGGTTCCACAGGAGAGGAGCCTGAAAGCTGAAGGCTCTGCCTCCCATTCTACTCTTACAAACCCTAGGAACTACAAGTAAGCCCGCAGTCTGAGAGCGAAGCGCTCTAATGGGGTAATATGGTACTACGAGGTCCCTAAGATAACACTTCTGGTGTTCTTTTATTTAATAGTCGACGTTTTCAACCTTAACATTTGGTAACAAACAATTGTAATTAGACCACATCAAGCAGCAAACGTGCTTCCTGTTGATGCCTTTGATTAGCTCCAATGCTACTGTTGGCTAACAATCTAAACATGAGAAATCTCATTTTATGACAAACTATGAAGTAAATGTTTATTTGAGCCTGTTTATGTGAGCCTGACTGAGGACAGTTTGACAGGCAAAGATTTGATTTATTGGCATGCTACGCTAAACTTTGATCTTTTGATCACCAGCAGCACTGCGTTAAGATGGTGAATCAACGCAAGTGTGCTGATTCACCCTCTAATGAACATGAACAAATGAATCTTTGACAACAACCCAGTTTTGGACACTTCAATGACGAACTGAGTGTTCGACATCACCAGTGCTAAAACTGTGCCACTAGCATAAGTGACACTAAGGTAATATGAGTGAAACAACACGCAGCGGCACGAAGCTCGCTCATGCTACAAGAAGTCCCAAACAGGAACTGCCAAATTTTAGAGCAAAGCGATGTGCAGCGATGCAAAGCTCGCCCAGGGTACAGGGAGTCCCAAACAGTAAGTGCCAAATCTTGAGTCCACAGTGAAACAGGAAATGTTAAATGTTGAACAATTCCTGGATCCCACAAGACAAGATCTCATGGGATCTCGCGGGAATTCAGTGGCAAATTGAGACTGAAATAGGAAGTGCCAAATGTTAAACACTTTCTGGCATGGGTGGAGCTAGAGCGAAGGGTTGCGCTGGGCTCCCCTGAAATCTGATTGGACACCAATGATTGACATGTCACAGCACCGCACATCCGGTTGAAAAGAGCTGCATTTTGAAATCAGTGACCCATACTGACTGCTAGGTCCTCCCGGTACTGTAGTCGGTGATGTGTACCACAAAAATGTTTGAGATTTGAATCTGAACACATCATCTGAACCACAGCAAAGTTATATCCGTGAGTAAATGACCAAATTTTATGCCAGAAATGAGGTCCAGGTGGTTAAAAGCGGCATTTCTCCTTTCGGGTTGCCTTCTACATAGGTGTTTCTCCGGTGATTTTAAAGAATGAAATGAGCAGACAGCAGCTGATTCATGCTCTGCTGGCTTACATGAGATACAATGTGAAGACGCTCAGGCTGAAAGAAATACAGCTAATTTACTCCTCCTCTGTTCTGCAAAACCTGTGTAACCTCTTAATTTTGCTCTCTGAAGGACTTATTTTTAAATAACCTCTTAATTTTGCTCTCTGAGTGACACCAGAACGATGCATTTCACTTAAAAATACACATGCCATGGAGTGTTTCTCAACCATACTCAAAAGTATTAGAACACTTGGTATTTCACACATTTTAATTTGTTTATGCCATTTCAAATACAAATAAGTAATTCTAACGTTATCTTCCTTAAACTCAAACTGAAAGCAAATCTCTCCAACTTGATATACAACCCCTGGCAAAAATTATGGAATCACCGGCCTCTGAGGATGTTCATTCGGTTGTTTAATTTTGTAGAAAAAAAAGCAGATCACAGACATGACACAAAACTAAAGTCATTTCAAATGGCAACTTTCTGGCTTTAAGAAACACTATAAGAAATCAGGAAAAAAAATTGTGGCAGTCAGTAACGGTTACTTTTTTAGACCAAGCAGAGGGAAAAAAAAATATGGAATCACTCAATTCTGAGGAAAAAATTATGGAATCATGAAAAACAAAAAAAACGCTCCAACACATCACTAGTATTTTGTTGCACCACCTCCGGCTTTTATCACAGCTTGCAGTCTCTGAGGCATGGACTTAATGAGTGACAAACAGTACTCTTCATCAATCTGGCTTCATCAATCTTACCTGACATGCAGCCCCATATCATCAATGACTGTGGAAATTTACATGTTCTCTTCAGGCAGTCATCTTTAGAAATCTCATTGGAACGGCACCAAACAAAAGTTCCAGCATCATCACCTTGCCCAATGCAGATTCGAGATTCATCACTGAATATGACTTTCATCCAGTCATCCACAGTCCACAATTGCTTTTCCTTAGCCCATTGTAACCTTGTTTTTTTCTGTTTAGGTGTTAATGATGGCTTTTGTTTAGCTTTTCTGTATGTAAATCCCATTTCCTTTAGGCGGTTTCTTACAGTTCGGTCACAGACGTTGACTCCAGTTTCCTCCCATTCGTTCCTCATTTGTTTTGTTGTGCATTTTTGATTTTTGAGACATATTGCTTTAAGTTTTCTGTCTTGACGCTTTGATGTCTTCCTTGGTCTATCAGTATGTTTGCCTTTAACAACCATCCCATGTTGTTTGTATTTGGTCCAGAGTTTAGACACAGCTGACTGTGAACAACCAACATCTTTTGCAACAGTGCATAATGATTTACCCTCTTTTAAGAGTTTGATAATCCTCTCCTTTGTTTCAATTGACATCTCTCGTGTTGGAGCCATGATTCATTTCAGTCCACTTGGTGCAACAGCTCTCCAAGGTGTGATCACTCCTTTTTAGATGCAGACTAACGAGCAGATCTGATTTGATGCAGGTGTTAGTTTTGGGGATGAAAATTTACAGGGTGATTCCATAATTTATTCCTCAGAATTGAGTGAGTCCATATTTTTTTCCTCTGCTTGGTCTAAAAAAGTAACCGTTACTGACTGCCACAATTTTTTTTCTTGATTTCTTATAGTGTTTCTTAAAGCCAGAAAGTTGCCATTTGAAATGACTTTAGTTTTGTGTCATGTCTGTGATCTGATTTTTTTCTACAAAATTAAACAACTGAATGAACATCCTCAGAGGCCGGTGATTCCATAATTTTTGCCAGGGGTTGTACATTAATTAAAAATATAAAATCCAGCTTCCTGATGAAGTGGTGTAGAGATGGATTTTCTTAAAAAGAAGACCTGAAAGTTCAGTTACAATTTGACAGAAAGTACATTTGAGATGAAAGCCTAGATTTGATGTTTTGGTGAAAGAAACGTTTGTATTTCTTCATAATTGATGTAAATAAAGTCCAAGACATATTCAGAAATGTTCATGTTTCCATCCTCTGACTTGTCTGAAGAAAACTGGAAATAAAACTGATTATTATTTACAGGTGTTACCAAGTTTTAGAGATTTGCTTTCAGTTTGAGTTTGAGGAAGATAATTTTTGAAAATTTTATTCTTTATATTTTTTGTATTTCTTGTATTTAAAATGGCATAAACAAATTAAAATGTGTGAAATTCCAAGTGTTCCAATACTTTTGGGGGGCACAGTATCCTAACCTTATGATGAGTGCAAAATGAGTGTGGTATTATTACTGTTTTGTTTAAGAATGTTTAATTTTCACTGTTGCTGCACTTTATGTCAAATCATAGTCATATCGTGTATCATATTGATATATGTGTCAAATCATAGTCATATCATATTGATATGACAATACTGAGATACGATAATTTGGCCATATTGTGCAGCCCTACTGTCAACTAGCTGAAAACTTTGAATATTAATTTACCTCTGCATTTTAAAAAATGCTTAAAGCAGCAGGGAGTTAAGAGGGTTGTAATCTCGCTTCGCCCCCCCCCCCCCCCCCCCCCCAGAAGCTAAAGGTTTTTTGCCATGCTAATGCTCCCCAGAAGCATTTACTGAAAATAAAGTCTGAAGGACCTAAATGAGATGGTGAGGCCTTTCCAGGCATGTGAGACGCAAATGTAAAAAAAAAAAACTCAATGTGGCAGGGGGGTTAAGAAGGCTGTAATTAGGGGCAATCTGGGGGGGATATTATCCAAAAAAAAAAAAAAAAAAAAAGAGAGAGAGAGAAAGTAACCGGTGACAGGTTGAGTCCAAACTGGATCCTGAGGGCTTTTCAGTAACGAACCCAAGGTCGCGTTTTTCACAACGTCGTCACCACTGAAGTCATCTGGAGGTCGGGGAAACATTTGTCACGATTCTGTAAGCAGACTTCGGGATATGATCATCCTCATCACCTCATTTGTTCCTATAAAACAAACAGAAATGACACAAAATGTAACAAAACTACAGCCTGACCACCATCTTTAAGATGAAAGGAAAAGTCATTCTCAAGAAGAGGGCATAAATGTGCACCAAGCGCCCTCTACTGGCCATTTCTACTATTAAATTCAAATGTCTGTATTTGCTTGACCGATCTCACTTTGTAAAGCAAATACTAGCTATGTTAGCTAAATGCTATCAACCATGGCGTTGGAAGACAGCTGCATGATACTTATTAAAAAAAAAAAAACGTGGCTACAATAATGAATACTTTGTTTCATAAATGATTTGTCAAAGGTGTCATGAAATTAGATCATGTTCAATCAAAACTCTTCTGAAACAGATTTTTGTGAGATATTCTGTTGACATTTGATGAAAATTTGATAATCAGCACAAGAATGATTATTGCTCAGTTGAGTGGGCGGGCCTTAGAGGATGATGTTGAAATCTGATTCCACTCGAATGCAAACTCATCCAAGATACACTCATGAGGGGATGTCTGGTCAAAATTTGGTGAGAATCTGGTCAATTTTGTTCACGTTACCATGAGTACAAGAATCAATACTATGTTCAGAAAAGTGGGCAGGCCTTAGAGGGTGTTGGTTAATTTTGATCATGCTCAAATTCAAACTCATCCGAGATACGCTCATTTGGGATGTTCGGCTGAAATTTTGTGAAAATCCTCTAAATTTTGTTTAAGTTATCACGAGCACAAGAATCAATATTGTTCAGTAAAGTGGGCAGGCCTCAGTGGATGTTTGTGAAACCCAAGATACACTCATGTGGGATGTCCTGTTCAAACTGCATAAAAATCTCAGATTGTGTTCACGTCATCGTGAGCACAACTAAGTGACGGCCGCGTCGTCACTGACAGAGTGCATTCTGGGCTTACCACCAGTGGGGCAGAAAAACAATGCCACACCGCTGCAGTATTAGTTCTGGTCATTTTTTTCAATGCAGAAACTCACCTTCTAGGATCTGATGTACTCTGATGTCACGGACAAACTGCTGTACCGCATAGTCTTTGAGGTAACCGTAGCCGCCGTGCATCTGCAGCGCCTGATTACAGATCTTACAAGAGAGAGAGAGACGAGACATTAACTGCAAACATGAAGTGTAAACGCTCCCATCATTCCTCAGACTTACATTAAAACACTCGTCTGTGGCGAAGAGCTTGGCCATGGAGCAGAGTGCAACGGCGTCAGGCTGGTTCTCCTGGAGCGCCTTGGCGGCTTGGCGCACCAAAAGGCGAGATGCCACCAGCTTGGTTGCCATTTCTGCCAATTTGAACTGTAAAAACTGCAGAAAAGGAGGAAGTGGAAACGACAAAGTCATCATGTGCTCATCTCTGACATGACGACATGAGCGTTTTTCTGCTCGCAATTAAAAACAGCAGCGCTGTACCTGGTTGTTGGCGAGCGGCTCGCCGAACTGCTTCCGTACCAACAGGTGATCCCTCGCTAACTGCACACAAGCGTGCGCCGCCCCGAGAGAACATGAAGCTGTTGACAGCGAGAAGGCGTGAAAAATAGTGATTGTAGTGACAATAAGCTGAATAATGTTTTAAACCAGGAAAAAAAAAAAAAAAAAAAAAAAAAAACTTCAGATTTAAGACTTTAAAGGACAAATTCACCATTTTACAGCAGTGGTCATATGAAAACATAGTCACCAATCACGCTCCTGACTGCTGAGCTCAGCTTTGATGATTGCTTTGTTTGCAAGAAATACCTTTAAAAACAGGAACTTCAGCCGCGAGTGTCAATGGGGTGACCAGACAGGAATTAATAATCCAACGTATGATAAAAATAACATCCAGTCAGTTTATCTGTAAAGGATGTAGAGCACAGGATCACTAACAGTAAAACGTGTTAAAAAAAAAAAAACACAACACAATTTATTGACTTTTGACCACAAACATTTTTTAGGGTTATACCGGGGGCAAAGTAATCCACATTGCGGGTTTGATTAAAAACGTTTAAATGGCCTGAGAGAAGTTGAAGAAAGAATCAGACAAATGTTACTCAAAGGACAGTATTACGTGATAGTCCTGTACAGAACCTGAAATTCATCGGGTCGGTACCGACACCCGGATACTGGAGCCACTGGAGAGGACGCCAATTCATCACTGGTCACTTCCTCACTGGTTACCATTTCCAGTCGTGTGGACAAAGAAGGTGAGTTGATTATTGCTGAATGAAAAATGTAAAAATGTGAACTTGTCCTTTAACAGTACTTTGTATAATCTAATATCTGACTGGGCCATGACTGTTGGCGAGTAGTTGGAGACGCAAATTTACGAGAAAATATGTGAATTAGCAACAATTTTCCCTTGGAATGAGACTAACCTGTATTCGTAATTTTGTTGAGGTTCCAGGGGTCCTAAGGCAGTTTGTGCCCGTCTTGCGCAAATGTCAGATTCGCAATTTTGTCTCCAGTGAAACTTTAGTTTCATAGGTCGCCAATCCCTTGCAAAATTGTCTCACATTCTGCACACTTTCTTACTCACAGAATCTAAATTGAGAAAGGTTTGAGACCGCCATGACAACTCGGTGACTATTTTGAGAGAAAATTTGTCTGGCAAATTTTTTGAACATTACAAAAATTTCAGCGACACGAGAGTGAGACCCTACAACATACGCGAGTACACTGAGAACCCCCGTGAACGTTTACAGATATTTTTGGAAAATCCCTCGCAGATGCTGTTCACAATATGTCGCCAACAGTCGCAGCCCAGTGAGATTCTACCTGTAGAGGGGCGGAGTTTGTTGAGGATCCCCGATGATGTCATCAGTACAAATTAAATCTTACAGACTGTTGATGAGTCAAAGGATGAAGTTTATATTTTGATTAAAGCAATTTAGGTTAAAACTAGAAGCACTCGGAGAGCGCAAACCTCCGCCAAGGCCATAGGGTCACTGATGTCACATGGAATACCCTTTGGCAAAGAGACTTATTCCACATCGTTTCACGCATCTACCGTGATGTTTCAGATTCAGTGGTTAACCCTCTGGGGTCCGAGGGCATTTTTTGGACAGTTCACTCGGCTGGCAAAAATGTTTTATTATTGCTATTAACAGCTCTCCCTGCATCCCACAATCAAGTTTTATGTCTCTTTTTTCAGGACAACCTGTACTTTCAAAATATATATGCTATAGTTGTGTTTTAAAAGTATCATAAAGGTTTACAATCAGAAATAAGAAAGCAAAAAATAAAGCGGAAATTATTTTCCACACACATTTATTCAAGACACACAGCAAACTATAATAAACTAGTAACACATCACTTCTAAAAACAATCTTTGGTGTGTCACGTGAAGTGAATCTGCTCTACGATTGAATTTTGGAAAACCATGTGACGGTGAACCAATTCCGATTGAACACACTGCTCACGTCATCACACAGCTTCTATGAGGAGTACAAAGATGGTGGACGGCGGCTTGAAAGTCCGCGGAGTTAACTTTTCAGCAAAAAAGAGTAAGTTTCTATCTGATATCATTAAAAAGTTATTTATAATTCAGTAAAGCTTGGTCTCAGCCATCGTATATGACGGCGTCGGCCACAGAGGGTTAAACCATTAGATCTTCAGCAAATGTATTTATAAAGAGAAACTGCATGAACTACACAAGTTTTTTTTATTTTCTAATAAGTTTATTCAATGAGGAGAAACAAATGCTAAATTATTTTTGTTCAGCCTTTGTGACCCATCTTCATGAAGTTAGATACAAAAATGTTGAAATTGGCCCTATCCTGCAATGATAAAGCATATTTAAAAAAATAATTGGATCCGGATCGTGTTTCGAATCATTACCAAAATTTTATGACTTCTAAGTTAGGCCAAGATACACCCCTGGTAAAAATTTCATTGAAATCTGTTGAGGATTTTTTAGAGTAATCCTGCTAACAAACCAACCAACCAACAAACGGACGCGACCGAAAACATAACCTCCTTGGTGGAGGTAATAAATGATTTAATTAAAATGAGAGACACTGTGTTGTTTTCATCCTCACCGATATTAATTCGTCCTCCGTTTAATCCTTTCATGGCGATGTTGAAGCCTTGACCATCTTCACCGAGGAGATTAGCCACTGGAACCTCACAGTCCTCAAAAATCAATGCCCTGGTCGGCTGGGAGTTCCAACCCACCTGGAGGACAAAGTGGTCAAACTGCTGAGGAACTATGTCTTAATGCTGCCATCTACTGGTTACTTGTACCACAGCAGTCAATGGGTACATAAACACAGGTCATGTTCAAACCGGTTTAAACAAGATATCTCAAAAGAATTTACATTCAGATTTCAACACATTAAAACCACGAGTTGATACCAACATCTTGGTGGAGAACTGACCAGCCAGGCAACAATACGTCAACGATACTTTGTGGAAATGGTAATCGAAGTTAATTGAATATTGAGACAAATCTGCATCCAGATGTGGTTCTAAGACACTGTTTTAGATACACTGCTGAGTTAGTGATGTGATCCGGGATGCAGAACTGGCCAACTCTCACTGTGAGAGCAGCAGCTGCACACCGCTACTAAATGTGCCAGCAAACGCTTAATGTTTCTGGCTTTTCCACTTGCTGCAATGAGGAGGAAAAGCCAGTATCGCAGACTGAATGGTCCCCCCCCCCCCCCAAAAAAAAAATATGGTCCACCCTGCCTATACTGCGCATGTCATTTTGGACCACAGCAGCACGTCTGAGACGGAGTCTCTTCACCCAAAGCGATCAAATGGATTAATGGTATTATTAACCATCAGATGATAAAGGTAAAACCTCTTAAATCATTCTAAAGTCAGTTTTAAGCAGAAACGAGGTGATATTCCGTGTCACTTTGAAATGACAGATGTCCAGTGAACACATCAGGTAGCAGCTCATGTAGCCGCGGCGCTCTGATCACTTCCTCTGCCTTTTATGATGAAATAATGCTGAAATTATGTGGAAATGATTGTTGTACAAAAGCTTCAGATATCTGTCGCTGAGACTAATGACGACTGGAGTGCAGTTTGAAGCAGAAACGAGGTGATAATCAGTGAACTGCAGCTGATGACGAATGCGCAATGAAGGCAGGTGGATTGATTTTTAGGGGGGACCGTTCGGTCTGCGACACTGGATTACGGGCTACACTTAATGTTGTTTGCAAAACCTTTCATGGAGGGGGTTAGTGTCTTGTAGTGAGGGAGAAGTGGTGCTTTGCCGCACTGAGAACGCTTTATTCCAGGTTCCAGTAAGAAGTCCTCTTTCATTAGAGAAGCGTGGTTCTCATAAGAGCCTCTGGTCCTTCGGGACAGACCTTTTTCTCAAGGGTAGCATTGCAATAGCACATAATGACATCAAGAATTTAAATTCTTCTGGAATTTTAGCAGAAATTAGCAAGTTGATGACAGTAACTAGAAGCTGGAACAAAAACAATCAACATGAACAAACTTACCTTCCTTTCTTTTTTTCCAAAGCTGAGCCCGGGACTTCCCTTCTCCACCAACACACAAGACACGCCTTTGGCTCCTTTGCCCCCTGTTCGGCACATCACCACGTAGACGTCCGCTTCACCACCGCCACTGATGAAAGCCTGCAGAGATGAGAAATACAACCCCTGGCAAAAATTATGGAATCACCGGCCTCGGAGGTGTTCATTCAGTTGTTTAATTTTGTAGAAAAAAAGCAGATCACAGACATGACACAAAACTAAAGTCATTTCAAATGGCAACTTTCTGGCTTTAAGAAACACTGTAAGAAATCAGGAAAAAAAAATTGTGGCAGTCAGTAACGGTTACTTTAACGGTTACTAAAACAAAAGAACGCTCCAACACATCACTAGTATTTTGTTGCACCACCTCTGGCTTTTATAACAGCTTGCAGTCTCTGAGGCATGGACTTAATGAGTGACAGACAGTACTCTTCATCAATCTGGCTCCAACTTTCTCTGATTGCTGTTGCCAGATCAGCTTTGCAGGTTGGAGCCTTGTCATGGACCATTTTCTTCAACTTCCACCAAAGATTTTCAATTTGATTAAGATCCGGACTATTTGCAGGCCATGACATTGACCCTATGTGTCTTTTTGCAAGGAATGTTTTCACAGTTTTTGCTCTATAGCAAGATGCATTATCATCTTGAAAAATGATTTCATCATCCCCAAACATCCTTTCAATTGATGGGATAAGAAAAGTGTCCAAAATATCAACATAAACTTGTGCATTTATTGATGATGTAATGACAGCCATCTCCCCAGTGCCTTTACCTGACATGCAGCCCCATATCATCAATGACTGTGGAAATTTACATGTTCTCTTCAGGCAGTCATCTTTAGAAATCTCATTGGAACGGCACCAAACAAAAGTTCCAGCATCATCACCTTGCCCAATGCAGATTCGAGATTCATCACTGAATATGACTTTCATCCAGTCATCCAGTTTTTTTCCTGATTTCTTATAGTGTTTCTTAAAGCCAGAAAGTTGCCATTTGAAATGACTTTGTGTTATGTCTGTGATCTGCTTTTTTGTACAAAATTAAACAACTGAATGAACATCCTCAGAGGAAGGTGATTCCATAATTATTGCCAGGGGTTGTATTCTGTGAGAACAAATGCATCAAACCACAGATGATGAGGGCATGAAATGCGGCGCACCTTTGAGCCGTTTAAGACGTAACGATCTCCTTTTCGCTGCGCCGTGGTCAGCAGTGATGCCGCATCACTGCCGCTGCCTGAAATAAAAAAAAAAAAAGAACATAGAAGATGAATCATGACATATCTGAGAGTAGCCCCCCCCAAAAAGTGAAAATGTAAATCTGCATCACTGCCTGAAAATGTATCACAACTTTAACGGCTCAGTCACATGGCACTAACGAAGGACAACGAAGCCCAAATGAAACAAGAAATCTGGACTTTTGTTGGCATCATTTAAGCTTCACACAGCTTCGTTCCTGCAGCTGACGCTTTGTCAGGATTGTTAAACTGTGGGACAATTTAAACAAATGCCACGAAAAACTTAAAATCTTCCATATTTCGTTTTGCTATCATTCTTGACCGTTTCTTATTGTTTGCTTAGTTTTGGTAATGTTAGCATTTCATTCGATTTCGTTTGACCAGCTGAACGTTTTCATGCAGTACAGAAGTCGGTTTGTGAGCACTGCTGTGGAGGAGAGATGCAGCTCCTCCGCGGCAGTGCTGGTGTGTGGTGTGGGGCTTCTGCTGCTGCGTGATGGGGCGAGTGCGGCTGCTGCCATGCCGTATTGCTGACAGTTCAAAAGTTTTGAGGAGGTGAACCTTCATGGCTGTGTATTTGTTCGCAGCAGGGGGGCTTTGCAGGAGCGCGATCAGCATCATTCCCATGGAGCTGCTGAGGGCCGACATGATGTAATAATATTTGTCTGCCGTGATCTAACAAACTACTGTTAAATACAGAAAATAGCTGTATGATGATTAGCTCAGTTGTGCTGTTATGAAAAACCGTGTATTAAACATTAAAATTAATAATATGATAATAAATCAAGTACATGAGACTAAGCTGCTGGGTGTAACGTAGATTCAAAATTATCCTGGAAAAAACATATAAATAATATTTTTGTAAAAATGGGCAGGGTTATATTGATTATGAGAAAACATGCAAGGTTTGTAAGTTGTACTACAACAAATTATGCTATTAAAGTATTACTATTAGTACACCTGGACTATTGCCCATCAGTTTGGTCAAATGCCACTGGAGAAATGATAAATAAATTCCAGATTATTCAAAATGGGGCTGCTCATATAGCAATTAAGTGCAGTTATGACAAATATCATCACAATGCATAAAAATTTAAAGTGGCTGTTAGTCAAAGACAGACTTTTATATTCACTGATCATTGTTACTGGAAAGATTATTGTCACTAAGTTACCTTGCATTTTGTTTAGGAATTTTTCTTTTAGTTCAGAAAATCACAGATGCATAACCAGACATGCTGTGGTGGGAAACTTTACGCTACTTGCGGTGAGAAATAATGCCATTAAGAACACAGTCATCTTTAGGGGTATGACGGAAACGCACCTCAAATGAATGTTAACAAAAAAACTTCTAAAACTGTATTTATTAGCATAACAAGCAATCTGGGTTAAATCTGCTTATCTATACATGGAGTGGTTGTATTTATTGATGTACCTTCACACATATATAGACTATTTTTTATGTGTATAGACTTGACCATGCGTGATGATTAATTTGATTGGATTTTTTTAATTAACTTTTATACCTTTGAATGCATTTTTGATTGATGTATATTGTGTTTGTAAATCTGTGTGAGCCCCAAGAAGAGTAGCTGCAGCTAATGGGGATCCAAATAAATAAATAAATAAATCTCTCAGCACAAACTGCGCCTCAGTTTGTGCAAACCAGGCGGCAGTTTACAGAAGGATGACTTTGAGCATCAAGTGTGAAAAGTTTCAGCAACAGCACGTGAACAGCTTTGATCCAGAGGTGTGGCATAAAAAAAAAAAAAAAAAAAAAAAACTGAAAACTCAGTGTGATCACAAATGGCTGCATTCTTTCTTTCTCAATCGCTGAATTATGTACAAGACAGTCCTATTGTGCGTGCGTGTATGTGCGTGTGCATTACAACACATCCAATGTGAATCCAGAGTGAATCAGCTGGAGAAAAGGTGAAGCCCATTTGTGTGTGACTGATCCACGTATGCAGTGCCTGTGCATGCGTGATCAGAACTGGTAATCGAACCTGCGCACATATGATTGGCTGCTTGATCCACACAGCTGCAGCGCCTGGTGATCAGAAACACCAGGGTTTTGAAAAAAAGGCAGAGAGAGAGAGACAGCGCTATTTCTCTCTCTCGCTTTCTCTTTCTCCCTCTGTCTCACTCTCAATGCTTGAAACAAGAAATGGGAAGTTTAAGTTTGCTTGTGAGTTTACTCAAATGTGTTTCTCAGACTATTTAAAATGATTCCAAAGTCTAACAGTTAGTAGCAGATATTAGGGATGTAAATCGTTCAACAACTCACGCGATTCAATTCGATTCCGATTCTTGGGGTGACGATTCGATTCAGAATCGATTTTCGATTCAAAGAGCTCTGAGAAATAGTTATAGTACTTAAAAAATGTTTATGTTTAAGAAAATGCAGCTTTACAAGGTTAATCAAGTGATTCTAGATGTAAATTTACTTATCTGCTTTGCTCGTTCGGAGTTGGCTGGCAGTTTAGCGAAGCGTTGGCCAGTAGTCGGCAGAGACCGTTGCTCCCCTCTTTTTTTCTCCGGGTGATGACGTAGCATGTGGGCTTGCGGATTTGAAGTGTTTCCGAAGTACTTGACTTTCATTTTGCAGATTTTGCACACTGCATAAGTCATGTCAAGCTCCTTCTTACACAGCAAATAATAAAATCCAAAATGCGCTCAAACATTTGCCTTCAGCAAAGACGGTGCTGGTTGAATTAGCTCTTCGTCCACCATGCTAAGCTACAGGAACTGAACTCTGCAGCTCACGAGTGTTTGAAGCACGCCGGACCCCCCCCCTCGCGGGGACGCTGTAGTACGGAAGCCGTTGGCTGACAAACAGTACACACAGCAAGTAAGCAAGAAAATGTTTTAAAAAATGCTTCTTAAAGATCGATTCTTGGCCATTTTGGATCGATTCAGAATCGTAATAAATAAGAATCGCGATTCAGACGTGAATCGATTTTTTCCGACACCCCTAGCAGATATGTATTATACGGGCTCTGTTAGAAAAGTATCAGACCTTTTTTTTTGTTTGTTTTTTTTTTGCAAAAACCTGATGGATTTGAATCACGTGTGCTTGCATGAGCCAACCTTGAACCTTCGTGCGCATGCGTGAATTTTTTCACGCCTGTCGATTGCGTCATTTGCTGGCAAACAGCATTTGTGTGAGGATGGGTGTTGTGCTCTCGGTGGTTTTTCATTGCAAGGAAAATGATGGAACGACTGGAGCAGCGCTACTGCATCAAATTTTGCCAGAAACTGGGCGACAGCCAGGTGGAAACCGTTCGGAAGATTCAGACGGCTTTCGGCATTGATGCTATGGGCATCACACAGATTAAGGAGCGGTACAACCGGTTTAAAGATGTCCACACAACGGTGGAGAGCGAGCCATGCTCCGGGCGGCCATCAACATGCCGAAATGACCAGATCATTCCAAAGAGAACGCTGTGATGATGCGGGACCGTTGTTTGACTATCCGAGAAATTGCGGAAGAGGTGGGCATCAGCACTTTTTCATCACATTCCACTGCGACAGAAGATTTGGCCATGAAAAGTGGCGATGAAATTCGTGCCGAAGCTGCTGACGGCGGAGCAAAAGCACCTTCATGTTGAAGTCTCTCAGGACATGCTGGACTCCGAAAAATGATGCCCACCTCTTCCACAATTTCTCAAGATAGTCACACGACTGAAAAGCCACCGAAAGCCATCTGAATCTTCCGAATGGTTTCCACCTGGCTGTCACGCAGTTTCTGGCAAAATTTGATGCAGTAGTGCTACTCCAGTCGTTCCGTCATTTTCCTTTCAATGAAAAACAGCCGAAAGCACTACACACGACCTCACACAAATGCTGCTTGCCAGCAACTGATGCAATCGACAGCCGTGAAAAAAATTCCCACATGCACACGAAGGTTCAAGGTTGGCTCATGCAAGCACGCTTGATTCAAATCCATCAGGTTTTTGCAAAAAAAAAAAAAAAAGGTCTGATACTTTTCTAACTGACCTTGTATTCATTATTAATCCAGCTTGCATGTAAATTATTATTGGTTTTAGATATTTGGGGAGTTAGGTTGTCCACAAGAATGATTTATTTATTTGGTTAAGTTTGAGAAACGCAGTCTTAAAACAAATATTGACAGTAGACTGATCAGGCATTGGTTGGTTGATGCATCAGATTGACCCAAAAAGCAACTTTGTCTTCTCTAATATCTCACAGATGTGTCTCACAGACGAATGATGATAATCAGGAGCAGGTGCGGTCAGTTTCTTTCATTTCCAAAGACGAGGTCTGGCAGCCATCAAGGACACCATGACTCTTCACCATATCTAAGTAGAGGACTCAAGGGTCCAACTAGTTCAGAGACAAAGACCCAGGACCAAATCCTAAACATGTGATGTGGGTCGGGTTCTGTTGCCTCTGATATGGTTGGCGAGTGGAACCAGCTATCTGGACCATGAATGCATTCAGAGATTATTCAACATTAATTTTGTTTTGTTTGTTTTTAATTTTCCTTTTCCGTAGAAAGACGGACCTGGTTCAGTGAGACAATAGGAAGCCAACTTTTCCATTGAGCAAAGATCGGGACAAAACTTCTGTCTCTGCTCATTGTTGCCAAACGTGTCGATCATCCAGGCACACATACTGCAAGGAAATAATCAATTAGTGATCAGAAAAAAACAGTAATTCAATTATTTATGATAAAGCATCAAATCCATCAGGATATTTCTGTCTGTGACTATTTGTGTTAAAAAAAAAAAAAAAGTAATTTGTCCGGCGGGGATCCAACTGTCACCAAAATTTAACTTCTCAAATGAATGAACAGTCAAGATCTTGCTGCATATTTGAGCAGCTTTTGTCAACATCTAGTAGGTAATGTGAGCATTTCAGGGCTTCCTACTTGAAACCCAAAATTCATAAAAAAAAAAAAAAGAAAAAAACTGTAAATGTCAGAAATACTTACAGTTGTGGGGAAAAAAGTGTTTCACTGAGGACGAGTTGGTGGAAGTGCTGAAATTATTCAAAGATTAATCCGTTTTTATGAACAGTTTTATTAACTGTCAAACATCAACTTGTTCCAGCGCCACAATATTTGAATATTTGCTCCTTTAAAAAAATAAGAATAAAAAAAAAACTGGGTTTTAACTTGTTACACAACAATAAACTGGTTTAATTTGCTTTTAAAAGGTTTTAAAGCCAGAAAATTACTCACTTTGTTCTACTTTTAATTAACTATTAACCAGTGATCAAATGTCTGTTTCTGCATGTAATATGTTGGACTTAGTCTGTTCTTTTTCTTTATTGAACCAAGTCATTTTCAAGTGAGACCTGACACATGCAACAGTTTTTGTAGTTACGGTATGTAGTGTAGTTTCTAGTAGTTGTGGTTTTACCTCATTTTAATTATTTTTGCTTACTGTACATTTTAACTGTATGATGGTTTAATTCATAATTTTTATTACTTTGTGATACAGGGATCTTTAATGTTCAGCATGTTGTTGAATCTTCTTCATTTAAAGTGAATTATAAATAAATGTATTATTTGTCACACAAAACCAATGAAATCACAATTAACAATAAAAATGTAAAAAAAAAAATATAGAAATAAAAAAAAAAATAGAAAATTCAAAGTCATAAATCCAAATTAAAACATTCTCAGAAGATAAAGGGTTTTTTTTAAAGCCACCCATAATTAATTTCTCACTCGGTTTTAAAATATGGTGGCGTTTATTAATGTCTCAAAGTTTATTTGATTTTAAATGATTTTAAGATATTCTTTGCCAAAAAAAAAAAAAAAAAAACTGTTAAGTTAGTGGTTGTTTATGAACTTTTCTGAACTAATTACTTTAATCCTGTGTAATTAGTTTAAATTGGCCACATGTGAGCTGAACTGGATTTGACTTTTTAAAAACAAAATATCTGTTTATTTTGGAAGGATTTTTGGTTTAAATAGATAAGCCTCAATTCTCTGGGTTTTCAGGACTTCTAAGACTAAAAAAAAACAAACAAAAAAAAAAACAATTTTTGCAAATGTGTAATGTAACAAGTTAATCATATAAATAATTCAAATGTTCAACAATGAAAATAATATTTAGCAGCAGACTTCACTTTTTTTTTCAGAACCGTTTCTGAACAAACAAAAACACCAATTTTCTAAACTAGTACTATAGTGTGACTACAACTGGTTAACACAAAATTTGAATTTAGTGAAATAAACTGTCTGATAACTTTATTTTTATTCTAAACTACAACAAACCAGCGTTTTATGTCAATTTACCATCATAAAGTCAGGATTTTTCAAAGTTATCAGATGTTGATTTTTTTTTTAAATCATGAAGTCATTATCTCCACAGGGGGTGCCATACTTGTGTATACTGATGTAAGCTGTGGTGCTGACACATCCTGTGGACAAGGCCTCAAATATGATTGACGTGTCCATGCGGGAAAGACCCGATCCTCCAACGTCGGGCTGAACGTAGATCCCACCGAACCCCAACTGGGCCGCCTTACGCATCGTCTCAACCGGAAAAAACTCCTAAAACCAAATATGAAGAAATGCTGCAGTGAGTGATGACATGAAACATCACAGACAAGTGATTATCTGCATTGTGTGGAACCTGACAAACCCATTTACCAGCAGCAATCGTTAGCATTAGTAAGGAACTGATTTAGTGAGCTGCAGTTTCCAGGGTTAGTCTTAGGATCAGTAAGGGCGTCTTTGAGCTACTCACGTCCTCTCAGAGTCTGACTTTCTAACATGTTTCCGTTTCTAAATTACCTTTTGATCCCACTCGCTCATGTACGGAGCCATTTCATTGGCAGCAAAGTCAAAGGCGACTTTTTGAAACTCCTTCTGTTCATCCGTGAGTCCGTGAGCAGCTGGGGAAGAGTCGAGAATACAAAGAACATCGATGATCAGATTTATAGAATCAAGTAATTTTTTTCCTGTGCAGTAGCTCCATCCATAAACAAAAAACAGAGAAGGCAATTTCAAAATCCAACCCCTTTGAAACATTCAAAACGTCTGTCGTTGACCAGCTGTATTCCGAAAACCACAGGGGTATTAAAACACTCTCACGAAAAACCATCATCCAGATCAGGAGTTCTGCGAGTACTTATTGACACAAATCACAAGTATCGGCGATGCTTCTTTGCTCGATGAGGCTCGGCCGAATCAGGAAAGGTCGTTATACCTGTACCTGTTTGGAACACGTTCCATATTTTCAAGCAGTTTACCGGACTCCCTGCCACCTTTGCTCAACTCAGGCGCAACCTGTCATCCAGTTTTTGAGGTGATGGTCAAGCGGTTGAAGTGGTGGGCTTGTAACCAATGGATCCTCTGTTCAAATCCCTGTCAGAGAAAGGTCCGTAATCCCCAAGTTGCTCCCAGTGTGCAGGTGAGCACCTTGCATGGCAGTACCCTGAGATGGGTGAATGTAAAGCATCACTGTGAAGTGCTTCGACCATCAAAGCGCAATCTAAATGCAGTCATTTAAAATTTATCCAGCAATATCACAACCAGAGGATGAATTTGCCAAGTTGTGCGGGACCTGCTCAGGAGGACTCGGGGAACTCAATCAAGTTGTGACGAGTCGTAACTTGGTTACGTTGTGAAATGGCGCCAAACCCTGTCCAGGTGTAAGATCTGCTTTAGGGGGACTCAGATGAGGCGTACTGCACTGTGAGGGAATGTCGGTTACAACAGTATGACTATCTGGCGCCTATAGCTATGCACGGCCCACAGCACAGGTGCCTCAGCGCTGAAGACACGCCCACGTTTCACCTTTTTGCTGCAGGTAGTTTTGGGAGGTGGGGTTGGAGCGGTGGTCTTGAGGCTGGTAACCAGGACCCACAGACTACTCTTTCAGTTTGGATGTGGCACCAACACGTGCTTCCGGACACGACCTTGCGTTCACTATCAGTCCTTCACGTGCCTGAGGGGCGGAGCCAGCAGCTCTCTGACTCTATGACCGACAGATCAAAGCAACAAGCTAACCAATGACAGTCAGGCAAATAATATGAGCAACTAGTGCTTGAAGTTTCACTGCTGTGAAGGTGATAAACTTTCACCCTCACATGATTCCCTTCCTGTAACGTCATGTTTAATCTTTGTGTGACTTACGGTCGATGCATGAAGCTATTCCGCGTCTCGAGACACTTCGGTGGTTCCGACATATTCTTGTTGTGCTAACTCTCACAATTCTTGACAACAGTCCAAGAGCCGCCATATCGGTCCAAAATATACTTTAACCAAAGAGAACCACGGCAAAAAGTCTGACACATCCGCTAAAACCTCAGAACACATACAGCACGTCAGGATTCGAAGCGAGCTTCGAAACAGTAGAGCGTAACCTCATAGGAATGTTGCCAGATTCTTTGACAAAACAAGCGATCATGCTGGTGAAAACACAGGCGATGTCTTAGTGATGATAATGCCTTCAGTTGTTGTTGTTGTTGGTGGTGGTGGTGGTGTGTGTGTGTGTGTGTGTGTGTGTGCAAAAAGTCTTTGAAAAATTCTTCACAGACTTTCTCACCGTGCTTCCCCACAGCAGCACCTTCTGATGGGTGAGAACTGAAAGACAAAGTCAGATTGTTGTAGAATTGTTGATCAACATGATTTGGCACAATGTTAGAGATAAAAGTGAGGGAACAAATGAGAGTGGATCCAGATCACTCTGAAAAACTACTCGGCTGTTCCCCGGTTCAATATAAATCTGTGGTCAGATTAAACGGTTACTCTTTGAGATTTCAACCGGACAAACAGACGGCTGGTCATATGACCTCCAACCCTCCAGACATCATAATAGGAGCCGAGGTCACACAAGCTGATGTGATCCAGAACTAGATATCTAGATCCCCTTCTCCACACACACACACACACACAAAAACATATTTTGCCATGAAAATAATACTAAGCATGCCAAACATTGAATTATTTTCTGTACCTGCTAATTTTTTTCTAAGGGTCCCTGGGGAGCTGGAGCAATCCAGCAGTCATAGGGCGTGAGACGGGACACACCCTGGACAGGACGTCAATCTATCTATTGCAGGACCATAGATAGACATAAAAACACATTCACACCTACGTTCAGTTTCTCCTAACCTGCACATGACACGTCTTTGGAAGTGGGAGGAAGCCGGAGAGGGAACCCATGGGAACATGCAAACCCCACACAGAAGGGCCTCAGGTAGGGAGTGAACCCGGGACCTTCTTGCTGTGAGGCAGCAGTGCTAACCGCTGTGCTGCCAGGCCCAGCATCAGCTCATAAAATTATGCAAAGACTACTCTATTTTTGTCATTTTAGAATTAGACACAAACAATATATGTATTAATTATCTTACAAAACCAAAATAGGTGTCTGGTTTTTTTAAGACCAAAACTGCGACGACCGACTTTCAAAATTCATATGAGTCCAAATTCGCTTGTGATAACCGGACCTGGCAACAGGATTTGCTGAAAGCCGTAAAGAGTCTGATCATAGAGATAAATGAACACTACAGCGGACGCAGAGCTCCATTCATTGATTTTGCGACCGCCATCTTTAGAGGGGATTCGTCACCACTGTCCTGACAGTAACAAGATCCACAAGTTCCATCAAGGTTTTTTTTTTTTTTTCCCAGTGACTCAACAACAAACATCCAGCTCGCGGGACAGATACAGCATGTAGAATGAAATTTTGCACGGGCGTTGTTTGATATATCATTTTAAGAAATTAGATATCATTGCAAAACTCTTTGTTGTGCATTTGTGTATATTTTTTAAAATCAATGTAATTGTGGATGAAATGGATTCAGCCTGTAAGAACACATAGAAAACAACACTTCATATGTCATATGAAGTGTCGATAGTCGACGAAATGTCCAGCTCCACCCCAACAATGTCACTGGCCTTCCTGATCAGCTTATTGAGTATGTTGGTGTCCACTATACTCTTAGTCTGCTCCTCCAACAGACATCAGCAAACATGACGGCACTGGCCACCACAGACACGTAGAACATCGTCAGCACGGTCCAGCAGGTGTTAAAGGGCCGGAGCCTCCTCAGGAAATGGAGGCGGCTCTGGCCCTTCTTGTGGAAGGCTTCAGTGTTTTTATCCCAGTCCATCTTTTTGTTGATGTGCACCCCCAGATATTTGTAATCCTCCCCCATGTCCACACTATGCCCCTGGATGGAGACGGGGTCACCGGTGCCCAGACTGTCCTCACACAACTACTGAGGAGAGTTTTACACGTATCTGCCCCACTACAGCACAAAGCACCAGCAGACAAACTATTTACACATGTGAAATGGTCTTTAAATGTACATAGAAGGTTTAAATAATTTGACTTTTTGGGCTGCAGTTATCGTTGACGTAAAGAATAACTGCGATTTTTATAGATTGTTCTCGATCTCATTCTCTAAAAGTATCATACAAAATGTGCAACTGATTAAAAATGTCATTTGTAACTGACGTGTGAGATATGTAAAATACATGTAATGTAGGAATGAATCATTATTCATAATAACAGAATTCTCACTACTGACACCAGATGAAATTAGTCCCAACGGCTGCTCATATCCAGTGAGAGTACTTTTAACATATAATTCTGATCGATGCACATAATAAAGACCAACAACAGTTTAGAGACAGGCTCCAACTCCCCAAACGTTCGTGCTCCTTACAATTCCTCTCCAAAGATGGCGGCCTGAGCAACCCGTCACTGAGCGATGATGTCCGCTCTAGTGTTTGTTCATTTCTATGGTTCTGACAGCAGGTCGTGCACAGGCTTCACAGCAGCGTAACGAAGCGTTTCAAAATATTTTACAAATCTGGCTGTTTGAAGTGGTTACCAAACTGGTTCGGAATTTCTAAACTGCGATATCTGTCGTGACTTCTACTTTTGTTGGTCGTTCTGTGAACAGCTTGAGAGCCGAAACGGGAGCACTTGGTAAATATACCAAGCGCACCGTGATGTTTGATGACGTCACCTTGGCGGGATGATGGCTTTTGTTTGTTTGTTTGTTTGTTTGTTTTCTGCGTGAGATTAACGAGTGTTCAGGTTTGTGTCGAATTATTAAAGTTTCGGCTTTTCTTGCACATTATGTAAAAAAAAGCCACGCATTTGATGACGCGCAGACACGTGTTCACTGTAACTTGACTTTCTGTGTTTTTTGTAGCAGGATGAAGCAGTTATGAAACTGTTAAAAGAGGCATTTTATCCACTTTTCACCAAGTTAATACAGGTGTGGGGTGTCTTTAAAATAGTCTAAATCCAAAAAGCAAACAAGTTTGGCGATGCTAATGAAAAACCACAAATTTTACATCCTGAAGAAACAATCTGTTTCTGTCTCTGTCACTTTAAAAGGAAAGGCGCTGCTATTTGCCACACCCACAACAAAAGGAAGAGGAGGAGTCCAGAAGACTAGAAAGTAGAGGTGGGCGATACTGGGAATTTTGGTATTGATCCGATACAAAGTAAATACAGGCTCAGTATCGCCGATACCGATACTTTTTCATATTTAAGTTTCATAGATCCAAAGGATCCAAAAGACCTAGGATAGAATTTCACCAAACATTGTACATGACAACAAAATACTTTATTATCACAATCAACATTTTAAAAAAAAAAATCACTCAACACAACTTAAAACAAATTCTCCTGAGGTAGAGGGCTGACAAACCACAATACAAGGGTGCACTGCTCTGTGCACCGCTGAGCCACGTGAAGACACAACAACAAAAGACCAGAGGGAGGAGGGTGCGCTGCTCTTACAGACAGAGAGTAGACTTTGATGAATCTGCGTGCGCAGCAGTCAGTACGTGTGGGAGAGAAAAAAAGCTTGAGTATCGATCTTTTTACATGAGGATCGTTCAATATCAATACCAGCGTTGGCAGGGCCGCTGCTAAGGTTTTGGAGGCCCTAAGCATAACTGGTCAGGGAGGCCCCCCCACCCCCATACAAGAGAACCCCCCCCTCACACACACACACAAAAGTTCTACTCAAACCGTTACAATTTATTAAAGCGTTTAAGTTTAGTGTTTAAAGCTACATCAAATCAGCAAAGCCAACGCAACCTAGCTTAAGCAGCACCACTGAACATTAAGTAATCAAAACAATTTAAACCTTTAACACGTACTCGCCAGCAAGGGATGCACACGGGCATCATCTTTTTGTTTCTTTTTCCTCCGTTTTTCAGCTCCAGACTCCGTAGTCTGCTTATGCCGAACGGCGGCGCTGAGCGTTGGTATTGATATTATCGATGTTAGGATCGATCCGCCCACCTCTACTAGAAAGTTTAGATCTTAAATTTAGCACATAGAGGCCTTTTCTTCTTGGATCTATGCCCTTTAGAGTTATTTGAACCTTGGTGTCATTTAGAGAACCGGCACTCTGTCGAGATGAGCTCCTCATAGCGTAAATCGACGGTTACGTGTGTTGAGATGAGCTCCCCGTCGAGTTGAGCATCCCGTCACGTTTTGCTGCCATTCACTGACTATATGATACTTAACAAAGTTAGCTTATTTAGACTGGCAAATAAATGTATAAATTGTTCATCCGAATGTAGTAATGTGTAAAATATACCGGTACTCACTATAAAAAGATAAGTATTCTTAACCTGGAGGCTGTTTTTTTTTTTTTTATTCTTGCTATAATCGTTCATCATGGGTGGTGGCCAAGTTGTTAGTGCGCTTGGTTTCAGTGCAGAAGGTAACGGGTTCAAATCCCACCCCTGCCACATTTCTCCATGTAATGTGGAGTTGCGTCAGGAAGGGCATCTGGCGTAAAACCTGTGCCAATTCAACATGCAGATCCACAGTGGATTTGCTGTGGCGACCCCGAGTGCAAACAAGGGAGCAGCAGAAGGGACAAAAGATAATCGTTCATCACAATAAAAATATTAGTTTTAGTCTACAATAAATGTACTGTTGTACTAATATGTCATCTAACAGCATTCTGCTTTAAAGTGTGTACATGCAAATCTTTACTTTTTAAAATTGAAGACACTTATTTCTGTATTTTTATGTAAAGATAAATCTTATGTGGGTTTTCTTTGGTGGGGCAGCTCATCTCCATGGGGGGGAGATGTTATAGTCCGGGGTAGAAAGAACTAGGGTGCCTTATTTGAGAGAGTGGCGACATGACGAGTAAAAAAAAAAAAAAAATAGGTCATGTGACTCATGGTGCCATCTTGGGTTCAAAATAGCGTTCACTGTTAATCTGTATGTAAATCCAGCTATTTTATTTATTTATTTCCTGAAAATGACGGGTTGGCTGTGCATTTGGAGGCACAAATAGACACAGTTTGGGCTTCAAGATGTACAGATTCCCTTCAGATCCGAAGCCGACATCATCGTCAGAGTTTTGAGAGGTAAATTTATTGTTCAGTCCCATGTAAAGTAAAAGTCACCTAAACCGCCATCGTATAAAACAGATATAAGCAGTCAACGGACAAATAAAGTCCCAAAGTTTTTGTATTGTTTTCCATATAATAAACACTGTGTATAACGGATTTTGTACAACAAATTTTTGCTCAAGTCGGATAAAATGTCCTGTCTGATCACAATGCATTTGCATTTAAAACCCCGGGCAGTCTGGACGTGCACAGTAACAGAGGTACAAATTAAAGTTCAGCTCTGACACTCGCCGATTTGAGGAAAGTGGAACCGGAGTCATTTCTGTGACTAAAAGTCCGACCGTTTATTTTTTTCACACATGTTCAGACTCAGACCTGCAGCCTGATGTGCACCTGTTAAATCAGACACAAAAGGCTGTGATTTGACACTTTTCTGCTTTGTCTGCCATCGTATTTTAATAGTCTTTGCAGTGCGCACGCTGATTACAAATGGATCAGAAAAGGCTGCATCACATTAACAGCACAAAGTTGATAAAAGAGGAAATTGTTCATCTTACCTTTGATTTGGAGGTGATGATTGTAGAACGAAAAGCTTGTTGAGGGTCAAATTAATCCAGAATAAAGCAGAATCCAGAGACGGAGAATTTTAAAACTTTCACGCACGTGATTGCATGACACAGAGAAACAGAGCTGCTGAAGCATAAAATCAGGCTTTAAATTAATTAAATAAATCATCATAAATGGTAAATTTGATAGCTTACCTATTTTTATATTTATTTTGATAACACCTGTACCTGGATTTGTTGCAGTATGTGGTTAAATAATTTTTAAAAAAATGTTGAAAACATTAAAGGTTCATTCAGTAGGTCAGCACAGTTGGAACCAAAATGGCGCCATGTTCTGAGTTGACGCCACTCTCTCCAGTCTGCGCAGTGGAGCTCCTCTCGACAGGTAGCTAATCTCGTCGGGACACCGGCTCACGTTTCCAACGACAACTTCAAAGGAAAGAAAAACTTCTTGCCATCAATTATATTTTTCCACCCCAACCCTTATCCTTATACTGATCTATCTGCAGCTGTTCAATTTGACAGATGGAGCTGGTGCCCAACTCACTATTTTTATTTTTCCGTTTTTATGTATTTATTCACAACTAAGTTGTCCAGAAAAATTGCTGTCCTTTCATCCGACTGTACGGCAAAACCTTCTGTGCCCTGAAACACAAAAACTGTAAAATTCAAAATCTAAATCAATACCTGGAGGTCAAAACTCTGCCAAAAATCATGCATTTCTAGCATTTCTAAATGGCTTTTTTTTTTTTTTACTTAATTTTGAGTTTCAAGTATGAAATGTACAGAAGCTCTGAAATGCTCACATCACCCGCTAGATGGCGACAAAAGCTCCTCAAAGGTGTGACAAGGTCGTGACTGTGTAATTAATTAAATTCATTTATTCAGTTAACATTTGGTGAAAATAAGATGGATTGACAACCAAAAATGAACTTAGTTGTGTCCCTGCCTTTATAGGCAACTTACGTGTTTTTAAATTGTCTGCACAATATCTGTTTTGAGTGAAGTACAGACTCTTATCAAACACATCAGTAATCATTTCTCTTCTGTTGTGTTAAAGGAGCATAAAACCGAGATGCCACCAAAGAAGAAGTCCAGAGTGCATCAACAAATAGCAAAATCAGGTCGCAGCTTAAATCTGCACAAACAGAAAATTACAAATGAAATCAAATTCAAGATTTGATTTGGTCTGAAATATGTGTTGCCTCAGACGCAGGTGAAGATGACGGGGCTCTCGAAGACGACTGTGCTGACCAGACCGCTGGCCGAAAGAGAAAAGCGCCGTCACATGTTACGGAGAATCAGGAGCGAGCAGGTGGTTCCGAATCACGCGATGGTCCACAATACTATTACTGGCTGATGAAGTCTGAGCCCGAGAGTCGCTTTGAGAAAGGAGTTGATGTGAAGGTACCTGATACCAAATAAGCCCCGCCTTTTTCTGACATGAATCGTTCGGAGTAGAGCTTTCACCCCCAATTAGATGCCATTTGATGAGGATTTAAGTTTTCACACCAGATAACTACATAAAAAAAAATACCTCCATCTCGGAGTTGACCGATATGGCTTTTCCAGGGCTGATACCAATACAGATTACTACTAATGCAGGAGACCGATAACCCATACTTGAAATCGATATTTGCCTACAGTGAGGAAAAAAAAGCCAAAAAGCTGTCAAAATTTACAATGACAAACTCTTAACACTTTCTCACTGACATTTTTTGTGAAGGAAGTCTCTGAGTCCTTTAACAGTTTGTGAGTTTCAATATTAATGTTTTAAATATTCTCACCAATGAATTGTTACTGCTGTATGACGGCCTGCATGTCATCTACGCGTCTCATGCTTCTGCTTCATTTGACAGTTCGGGATTGACGATCTGAAGGCTTTACCCAATCAAACTGGCTGCTGGGATGGCGTTCGCAATTATCAGGTAAAGAGCCACAAATCTGGATCCTGTACTGAAAATGTGGAGCCTCAATAGGAGCGCAGGATCCAAGAACGGAGTTTTGTCTTGTTGTCGTCAGGTTCCATCAAACCCTCTGCAGGAAACCAGGCTTAGAACAGCAGAAGACTAAATTCTGATCATCTGGTAGAGTTCTTCTAAGTGGCGTTATGAATGTTTGCAGGCTTGTAATTTCATGAGACAGATGAAAGAAGGGCAGCTGGCTTTCTTTTACCACAGCAACTGCAAGGAACCTGGAATAGCAGGACTAATGAAAGTAAGACACTTTGGTTCCCTCGTAATAAGATTCTAGAATGATAAAAAAAGACTAGCGACGTCATTGTGGGTTTACCAACTTGAAGATACAATCTTCACATTTAATCCAGCTGCACTGTTGAGCAACAGACAACAAAAGCAATTTCTTTTAAAAGTAAAGTTTTGTCTATAACTTTTCATCGTTGCCGGCAGCCATAACTATCTATAACACATAACCGTACCTCTAACCATAATAATAAATAAGTTGTAACCTGATCATAACCCTTAACCGTAGTTAGAACCACCAACCATACTAAGACTAATCACAACCCTTAACCTTAATCAAAACCCCATTCATAACCCGGAACTACCTCAAACCATAATGTAAACTAATAACAGGCCAGTGCACATAAGGTCATGGCTACTGGACACAGTACTTTGTCACAAACATAACCTTTTGTCTATTGACACTGCACCAATCAGATGCCGCCATGTCTTCTCTGCCAATGAGTGACTCTTAGATAAATCGTTCTGCCCGTTCTGTCTGTTGTGGCTTCTTACACATTTAAAGTCTGAGAATAGGTTGAGAACAGAGAATAGGTTCCATTTTCAGACTTGACACTGTGGCACACGCTACTTATTATGGCAGTGGAGTAACCGGATTGGGGGATTGGTTACAGTCTACACCACGATGTAATGTAGAATATGATTGGCTCTGTGTCATTAGACAAATGGAGCTCTATTGACACGGTACTGTGGCAGTAGCCACGCCATAAAAATAATCCATTATCCTTGCACTAACCCTAACCATACCTTTAATCTTAACCAGATATCTTCACTTTAATACTGGCCATGTTTAAATTTATTCATAATGCTTAACTGTAATCCCTGAGCGAGTCATATACCCTTAACCCTCGCCATAAGCTTAGCTGTAAATCTGAAGCCTAATCATAACCCCTAACCATACCCTAAACCAACCTTAATCCCCGACTATACCCCAGAATCAAACCCGGGACATCAAATGTGGAGGTTGTAGGTTTAACCCTCTGGGGTCCGAGGGCATTTTTTGGACAGTTCACTCACTTGGCATAAATGTTTTATTATTGCTGTTAACAGCTCTCCCTGCATCCCACAATCACGTTTTATGTCTCTTTTTTCAGGACAACCTGTGCTTTCAGAATAAATATGTTTTTGTTGTGTTTTATAAGTGTAATAAAGGTTTACAGTCAAAAATTGGCAAGGAAAAAATAAAGCGCAAAATAATTTTCCACACACATTTATTCAAAACACACAACAAACTATAATAAACAACTGTTTTGACACTTTATAAAGGTACTTTGAGGTCTTGTGTGAAAGACTGTACAACAAAAAGGTTCAAACAATAAACACAAATGCACATTTTGAACAATATATACAAAATGGTCTATGCGGTTTTTTGTCTTCATGGTGAAAGCAACTGAGTTATCCAGTAACATTCACATGCAAACTAGTGGAGCAATCCTGATAGTTACACACTCTTTGTTTGAGCACATGAGATTGTCATCATAGGCTCTCCGTGTGCTCCTGCTTTCACTGATCGCTGTGCACAATGGCGCAGGGTGCACTGAGTATGGTACTAATAGTATGTACTCATTGGAGCACCCAGGGGGCTATTCAGACGGGCCAACTAGTAACATATCACTCCTGAAAATGATCTTTGGCTTTTCACATGAGGTAAATCTGCCCTACGATTGGATTTTGGAAAACTATGTGACGGTGAACCAATTCCGATTGGACACTCACATTGCGCACGTCATCACACAGCTTCTATGAGGAGTACAAAGATGGCTGATGGCTGGCTTGAAAGTTCGCAGAATTAACTTTTCAGCAAAGAAAAAAAAGTAAGTTTCTATCTCATATCATTCAAAGGTTATTTATAATTTAGTAAAGCTTGGTCTTAACCGTCGTATACGACAGCGCCGACCCCAAAGGGTTAAGTAGGCAAACCCACAATGACATCGGTCACATCATTGTAGCCACTACAAGAGAAGAAGAAAAAAAAGTGTTGCAAATTTCAGCTGTTTGTTCATCTTTAGATTGTGAAAGAAGCTTATGTGGACCACACACAGTTTGACAAGAAGGATGTCCATTTTGACTCAACCAGCAAACCAGATAACCCCAAATGGAGCATGGTAAAAGACACCATGGTCTTCACATTGACACGTCTCCAGTCGGTAAAATTTGAACTGCGTTTGTGTTTCAGGTGGATGTTCAGTATCAACGAATGATGAAGCGGTTTCTTACACTGTCTGAGCTCAAAGTGTACCACCTCCAGCATCGTTCCAAAGGCGGACCCCTGAAGGATGTGGCGCTCTTTACAAGGGCCAGGCTTTCTGTCCAACCCCTGACATCAAGTACGTAAAGACACATTTTAGTTTAGACAGGACATCAAACCTCTGATCTTATACTTCTGTTATTCTTCTCTACAGAGGAATTTGACTTCATCTTGAGTATGGAGGACAAAGAGCCACTGTGATGAGTTGGACCAGATGTTTGATGATGCAGTGAAATCAGAAACTAGTCATCTACCCTTGTTGTTGTTTTTTTTTTTTAATGTAGAAAACATTACTAAATATATTTCAGATTGTGGCCCAGGCGTTCCACCTCAAAACAGATGGTTGTTTAAGGGCCTACGTCACACTCATTTTGTGAGCTTTATATCCGATGTGATGTCCTCCCACACTGTGTTAAGATAGAGTTTTGACACTCAGATTGATGTCCATTAAATCAAACCAGTCTGGGTCTCTGGGAAATACTGTTTTGGATTTTAAACCAGTGTATTTTGGGAAAATTCTCTATGAAGCTTTGGACGTTTTTGAGCCAGTCGTATGTGATGATGCAGACACGGACAGCTGCCTGAATCTTCTGGAGGACGAAGACCTGATAGAAGGCTCAGGCAGGAACTACAAACAAAACTGTTGACCAGACTATCCTGGAATAAGAAAAATAATCAACAGGCAGAAGCAGGAGAAAATTTAGACATCCCAAAACAACTGATTAAATTAGTTCGTATACCGGTTTTACTAAAGCCAGACTTGGTTAGCACCTATTGGTTGGTTGTCTCTGAGTCATTTTTCCATCATTTATCTGGGACTGAGTGACTTTAAGTAACTACTTTCTGAGCCATGTGGCCCATAGGGGTTGGAGCTATTCTCCAGTTTCTGCTCCCAAGTCCAGTTCCTGAGTAAATGTGGATAAGGTTTCATTCTTCAAGTGGTTTGCCTGGAATCTTGGGTGAGCAGTCTAAATCTTCAATCACCGAGCTCCACTGGATCATTGCTGGGTAGTTTTGACATCCTTCTTTTATACTCCAGCTCCTCCTGGACTAACCACAGGTGTTCCCAGGCCAGACAAGATGTTTGTTTGATCAATACACTGTTTCCTGTAATTACTCCATGGCCTCCTAAGAGTTGGACGTGCCAAGAAAACCTCTGTAGGGTAGCCAGATGTGATACTTGAACCATTTCAATCATGCCAATTGAAGGCAAATACGTCATAGCCAAGGCCATCTTTGGTAGTCTTCTTAAGCTCCTCACCTTCTGGTCCTCAACATAATTCCATCCTATTCAGTTGGTGCAACAACTCAGGCAAAGGAGCAATCCATCAAATTTGCGCTCAGAACCGTGGCCCCAAATCCTGAAGGTGCCAATTCTCAGACTGCTTGTATTATGAGGCAACTGGACAAAAATAAACTCTTTACTTTTTGACTGTATTTAGTTTAGTGATTGTCAATATCAGTTCCCATTTCATTGTTTTGTCTATAGGTCTGTTTCCAACACTAGAACCCTATGTCCCAGATGTCTGGACATTTAGAAGAACAGCCCATAATTGGTCTTGTCAGCCGTTGTATCTCCACTGCGGTGAAAGCCCATTGGTCTTATGCAGATAACATGCTGTGACGTAGGAGGGTGATTCTTAGACTACGGGCACTTATGTCCTTTGATCATATTGTATGAAAAACAGAAAAAAAGGGAAATTTCACACATTTATAGTTATCTTTACAATGAAAGTGTGTTAAGAAATTTATTCTAGTAGTCTATGACGACTTTTTCACCTTTTTTCAGCATCATTATATGCAAATATTGCCGTTTTGTGCTTGTCCCACACCCAGACTTTTGATCTTAAATGATAAAAATGAATGGTAAAGAAACATTTTTTTCTAATGTTTTAAATATCTCTGAATAAAATATCAGTAAAATAATCAAAACATAATTGGGATATTCAATGTCATACAACTGTTGTGATTTTTTAAACAAAATGTAGTTGTCCCACACTATTGCCGTAATTTCCACCACAACACTGTAATGTCCCTTTAAACAGTTTGTATGAAAGATTGTTTGGGTAGTTTCTATGGAGATAAACAGTGACATCAGAGCACATGTATATAGCGCCAAATCACAACAAACAGTTGCCCCAAGGCACTTTATATTGTAAGGCAATGGTGTGGCGGAAATTACATTTACAAGGCCAATAGTGCCCGTAGTTAAAGAATCACCCAGGAATTCTGCAACAGATTTGACTGCAACATGGAATTTCTTTCATCTTCAAGTCCTTGCGGACAACTTTGCAATGGCTATACCTCATCAGACCATCTGTCATCTGTTAGTCATTGTTATATTTCTTTTATTTTTGCACTCATTTCGCAAGTCTGCCTTGGTGGTGGTTGCCAAAGCCCCGCCCAATGGTTTTTCAGGGATGCCCAGAAGCATGATCTTGCACTGAAAATCACCTTTCGGGGGCTGTCCCTATGGTGGAGACGCTCTGAAATGGAAACATCTTTTATTGAGTTTGTTTTTGACGTGAACATATTGATACAACCAACTCTGAGACTTTTGGCATCAGTTTATTAAGCTTTTCGAGACAAGTAATATTTGATTAGCATTTTGCAAAAGATAGATACTTCTATGTTACTTTTCTGTGGTTAAAAGTCTAAAAGTACATTAGAGGCAGAAGGATGTCATTTGCGTCATACACACAGGCACAATGTTTAATTACGACGCTGAGGGCGTCGCGTCTTTTGCTAACGTCACTGAAAGGCCAAGAAAAAGCAACATGAAGGTCATTTTTGTGGCACAGTCAACTTCATAATCAGTGTGCACAAAGATCGGGTTAGCAAGTTTTAGCCGGTTATATTTACAGATTAAAAGCAAAAATGTGATAATACTTAAGTCCTCACTTAAAAAAGGACCAAAAATAAAAATAATTCCAGTTTGTACTTTCAAGGTGTGAACAGAAAAACATGTTGTGAGACGTAGCATTACAAAGTTCTTTTGGGTTTCTAGACTGTCCGGTGTGAGGAACGATTTCATTCTGTGCGGAATGTTGGAAGAAGAGATTAAAAAAATGATTTGCCCCAGAAGTGTTACAACGTGTCAGACGTGAAAAGTATGACGCAACAGGAAAACATTAATGAGACTCAGAATGCCCGGACACCCCCCCATTGTTCACGCACTTTGTGCTGCAGCTTGGCGTTTCTTCTTTCTCAGCAGCCACAAATACACTCAACAAAAATATAAACGCAACACTTTTGGTTTTGCTCCCATTTTGTATGAGATGAACTCAAAGATCTAAAACTTTTTCCACATACACAATATCACCATTTCCCTCAAATATTGTTCACAAACCAGTCTAAATCTGTGATAGTGAGCACTTCTCCTTTGCTGAGATAATCCATCCCACCTCACAGGTGTGCCATATCAAGATGCTGATTAGACACCATGATTAGTGCACAGGTGTGCCTTAGACTGCCCACAATAAAAGGCCACTGAAAGGTGCAGTTTTGTTTCATGGGGGGGGGATACCAGTCAGTATCTGGTGTGACCACCATTTGCCTCATGCAGTACAACACATCTGCTTTGCATCATCCGTGAAGAGAACACCTCTCCAACGTGCCAAACGCCAGCGAATGTGAGCATTTGCAACTCAAGTCGGTTACGACGACGAACTGGAGTCAGGTCGAGACCCCGATGAGGACGACGAGCATGCAGATGAGCTTCCCTGAGACGGTTTCTGACAGTTTGTGCAGAAATTCTTTGGTTATGCAAACCGATTGTTTCAGCAGCTGTCCGAGTGGCTGGTCTCAGACGATCTTGGAGGTGAACGTGCTGGATGTGGAGGTCCTGGGCTGGTGTGGTTACATGTGGTCTGCACTTGTGAGGCTGGTTGGATGTACTGCCAAATTCTCTGAAACGCCTTTGGAGACGGCTTATGGTAGAGAAATGAACATTCAATACACGAGCAACAGCTCTGGTTGACATTCCTGCTGTCAGCATGCCAATTACACGCTCCCTCAAATCTTGTGACATCTGTGGCATTGTGCTGTGTGTTAAAACTGCACCTTTCAGAGTGGCCTTTTATTGTGGGCAGTCTAAGGCACACCTGTGCACTAATCATGGTGTCTAATCAGCATCTTGGTATGGCACACCTGTGAGGTGGGATGGATTATCTCAGCAAAGGAGAAGGGATATTTGAGGGAAATGGTGATATTGTGTATGTGGAAAAAGTTTTAGATCTTTGAGTTCATCTCATACAAAATGGGAGCAAAACCAAAAGTGTTGCGTTTATATTTTTGTTGAGTATAGAAAATGGACACTGCAGAGTCCTGTGAGGGTGACTGGTCTACCCACTGTCCTCCTTTGCACTCTGTTCCAGCGCCGCCTCCGAGGCAGCGGATCCCTCGAACCTCTGAGACGCGATGGCGGCTTGGTGAGACATGCTCTTCCTCACCACGTCACCTTTTCTCCACAACGTGATTTCCTTGAAAGAGGGCGGAGCAAAGAGATGGTTAAATGTTTGGAGACGAGGACTGCTTCAAACTAACTGAGCTGCTGAAACTTACAAGTCTGGAATAAAAAGAAGAGTGCGCTGAGAGCACAATAATCCTCCGCTGGAAAATGCTACTTTGGTACAAGCGCGTGCTACATTCTGATAACATTTCAAGGTTTATGACAGATGGTTTCAGAATGCAGGCACCAACTCAAAAAACTGGCAGTGTCTACGTTTGCACATGAAAGGGTATAACTCTGCCAAAATGTGTCAATCTTGTACAATATTACAATATGCGTATTACCAACCAGAATGCAGGCACCAACTCATGAAACTGGTGGAGTCTAGATTTGATAATTAAAGGCTATAACTCTGGTAAAATGGGCCCAACTCAAACGATATGATAATACAACCCCTGGCAATAATTATGGAATCACCGGCCTCGGAGGATGTTCATTCAGTTGTTTAATTTTGTAGAAAAAAAGCAGATCACAGACATGACACAAAACTAAAGTCATTTCAAATGGCAACTTTCTGGCTTTAAGAAACACTATAAGAAATCAGGAAAAATAATTGTGGCAGTCAGTAATGGTTACTTTTTTAGACCAAGCAGAGGGAAAAAAATATGGACTCACTCAATTCTGAGGAATAAATTATGGAATCACCCTGTAAATGTTCATCCCCAAAACTAACACCTGCGTCAAATCAGATCTGCTCGTTAGTCTGCATCTAAAAAACAGTGATCACACCTTGGAGAGCTGTTGCACCAAGTGGATTGACATGAATCATGGCTCCAACACGAGAGATGTCAATTGAAACAAAGGAGAGGATTATCAAACTCTTAAAAGAGGGTAAATCATCACGCAATGTTGCAAAAGATGTTGGTTGTTCACAGTCAACTGTGTCTAAACTCTCAACCAAATACAAACAACATGGGAAGGTTGTTAAAGGCAAACATACTGGTAGACCAAGGAAGACATCAAAGCGTCAAGACAGAAAACTTAAAGCAATATGTCTCAACAAAACGAATGAATGGGAGGAAACTGGAGTCAATGTCTGTGACTGAACTGTAAGAAACCGTCTAAAGGAAATGGGATTTACATACAGAAAAGCTAAACGAAAGCCATCATTAACACCTAAACAGAAAAAACAAGGTTACAATGGGCTAAGGAAAAGCAATCGTGGACTGTGGATGACTGGATGAAAGTCATATTCAGTGATGAATCTCAAATCTGCATTGGGCAAGGTGATGATGCTGGAACTTTTGTTTGGTGCCATTCCAATGGGATTTATAAAGATGACTGCCTGAAGAGAACATGTAAATTTACACAGTCATTGATTATATGGGGCTGCATGTCAGGTAAAGGCACTGGGGAGATGGCTGTCATTACATCATCAATAAATGCACAAGTTTACGTTGATATTTTGGACACTTTTCTTATCGCATCAACTGAAAGGATGTTTGGGGATGATGAAATCATTTTTCAAGATAATAATGCATCTTGCCATAGAGGAAAAACTGTGAAAACATTCCTTGCAAAAAGACACATAAGGTCAATGTCATGGCCTGCAAATAGTCCGGATCTTAATCCAATTAAAAATCTTTGGTGGAAGTTGAAGAAAATGGTCCATGACAAGGCTCCAACCTGCAAAGCTGATCTGGCAACAGCAATTAGAGAAAGTTGGAGCCAGATTGATGAAGAGTACTGTTTGTCACTCATTAAGTCCATGCCTCAGAGACTGCAAGCTGTTATAAAAGCCAGAGGTGGTGCAACAAAATACTAGTGATGTGTTGGAGCGTTCTTTTGTTTTTCATGATTCCATAATTTTTTCCTCAGAATTGAGTGATTCCATATTTTTTTCCCTCTGCTTGGTCTAAAAAAGTAACCGTTACTGACTGCCACAATTTTTTTTTCCTGATTTCTTATAGTATTTCTTAAAGCCGGAAAGTTGCCATTTGAAATGACTTTAGTTTTGTGTCATGTCTGTGATCTGCTTTTTTTCTACAAAATTAAACAACTGAATGAACATCCTCCGAGGCCGGTGATTCCATAATTTTTGCCAGGGGTTGTACGCATATTACCAACCCATAACAACAACTTGTACCAAGTTTCACAAAATTCCTTCTAAAAATGTGAAAGAAGTTGATTTTGGAGCACTTGCACCCTTTTTGGGATGGAGAGACAGACCGAAATCACCACAACATCTTCGGGCTTGTTAGTCTGCACTAGCAACCAGTAGATGGTGTATAGGGGAACAAACACAGATACCTTTTTTCTTTTCCTTCAGTCCAGCCAGGCAAGTACATTTACATAAGTATGATTCAGGAATCAAAACACTGTGACCCTAGTTCATTCACTTGATGTTTCAAAATATGGAATGGACTCAGAAACAGTTTTGAAACACACATGTTCTGAACAGTGTTTTGAGTTTGCCATCGTTAATTTGGTGTACTGATGGAAAATTTTGGTTTCATCCCCAGCCACACATCCTATCCTTTCTTTAATACCAGTTTTAATTTGTTGTTCTGTTGTAATTTTTGTCCTGTATTTGCAAGCACAGTGGTTGCTAGCTGCCTAAGTGACGCTTACGTGTATTTCAGCAACTTTTATTTGCCATAATCATCCATCCAGCAGGTGGCAGACATGTTGATGGGATATTATATAGGTAACAATACTCACAATGACAACTTAACGCTGTTGCATCTGGTGAACTTGGTCTGAGTAATATCTCATAGGTGTACTGTCAGCTCCTAGATGTGCCATGGCTACTGGATAAATGGTGGAAAATTATAGACAGCTGTGACTGAAATGCTGAAGGTGGTCAGCCTCCTGAGCACTGGCCACATCGTGTGCTCATCGTGACATTCTGCCCCACAAAAAAGCTAACAACCACAGGGAGACACAAAATGTGCACTACTGTATGTGGGCAAATCCGGGATGAACTATACAATTAGAATTAGAATGGTAAAAACAGAAACACAATGGATAGAATGCACAGCTCAGGATGGTGCCGCACAGTTTTGTCAGTACTGCAAATTAGTGATGGCTAATTCAAAACTTGTGATGAACTGCATACCTGCTGTTTGAAGTAGCGTCTCTCTTCCTCGTCGATCAGCACCAGGTTCAGGTAGTAGCGAACAGAGAACTTCTTGTTGATGTCTCGCATGGTGGGAGTCAGATCATAGCCAGCAAGGAATAACCGGATGGGGATAGACTCTCCTAAAGGTCGCAGAAGGGTGTAAATTGTAAATGATGTGACGACTGAGTGAGAGGTTTCTGTCTGAACTCTGGACAGTTTGTCGATGTACCCCTGACTGGCGCGCCGTCCATGATCTCGTACTTGGCGATGGTGTCATTCTCATGGTACACGCTGGGACCCGTGCCTGTTGTCTCACGTTTGATGATGTCAATCTCCATGTGCTTAATCTTAATTCTCACCAGCAGGAAGTAGATTTTTCCAACAATAACGTCTTTCAGGTGATACCTGACAGACAACAAATAAAGTTAGAACTTCTTCAAATTAAGACGAGAACAACCCAAACCCTCATCGTCTGCATGTCAGTGATCTTGAAACCACAACAGGCTGTAAATCTCATCTCATGTCATTGTTTGCTAAGTCACTGACGTGTAGCATTTTTAAACCAGCAGCAAGTTCTGTGAATTTTCCTCCTAATATACGGGTTTATATCAACTCTGCTGGTCTTAGAAGTTAGTTCCGGTTATTTTGATTATGGCAGGTGTGGCACATTTTAAATAGTACTTATGAAAATGTAACAATAACATACCAACCATAAAATGCATGAACACATTAATAACTACAAGGGTGGAACAACATACTAGCTCCAAAATATGATACATATCATGATACACCAACAGTGATTCAATAAATAATCATGATACATACAGTAGTTTTCAGAATAATAGTACTGCTATGTGACTAAAAAGATTAATCCAGGTTTTGAGTATATTTCTTATTGTTACATGGGAAACAAGGTACCAGTAGATTCAGTAGATTCTCACAAATCCAGCAAGACCAAGCATTCATGATATGCACACTCTTAAAGCTATGAAATTGGCCTATTAGTAAAAAAAAAAAAGTAGAAAAGGGGGTGTTCACAATAATATTAGCATCTGCTGTTGACTCTACAAACGCAAAACTATTATGTTCAAACTGCTTTTTTAGCAATCCTGTGAATCACTAAACTAGTATTTAGTTGTATAACCACAGTTTTTCATGATTTCTCTACATCTGCGAGGGATTAATTTTGTTGGTTTGGAACCAAGATTATGCTCGTTTACTAGTGTGCTTGGGGTCATTGTCTTGTTGAAACACCCATTTCAAGGGCATGTACTCTTCAGCATAAGGCAACATGACCTCTTCAAGTATTTTGACATATCCAAACTGATGTATGATATCTGGTATGCGATATATAGGCCCAACACCATAGTAGGAGAAACATGCCCATATCATGATGCTTGCACCACCATGCTTCACTGTCTTCACTGTGAACTGTGGCTTGAATTCAGAGTTTAGGGGTCGTCTCACAAACTGTCTGCGGCCCTTGGATCCAAAAAGAACAATTTTACTCTCATCAGTCCACAAAATATTCCTCCATTTCTCTTTAGGCCAGTTGATGTGTTCTTTGGCAAATTGTAACCTCTTCTGCACATGTCTTTTATTTAACAGAGGGACTTTGCGGGGGATTCTTGCAAATAAATGAGCTTCACACAGGCGTCTTCTAACTGTCACAGCACTTACAGGTAACTCCAGACTGTCTCTGATCATCCTGGAGCTGATCAATGGATAGGCCTTTGCCATTCTGATTATTCTTCTATCCATTTTGATGGTTGTTTTCTGTTTTCTTCCATGCGTCTCTTGTTTTTTTTTTTTTTTGTCCATTTTAAAGCATTGGAGATCATTGTAGATGAACAGCCTATAATTGTTTGCACCTGCGTATAAGTTTTCCCCTCTCCAATCAACTTTTTAATCAAACTACGCTGTTCTTCTGAACAATGTCTTGAACGTCCCATTTTCCTCAGGCTTTCAAAGAGAAAAGCATGTTCAACAGGTGCTGGCTTCATCCTTAATAGGGGACACGTGATTCACACCTGTATGTTCCACAAAACTGACAAACTCACTGACTTTTACTAATAGCCCAATTTCATAGCCTTAAGAGTGTGCATATCATGAATGCTTGGTCTTGTTGGATTTGTGAGAATCTACTGGTACCTTGTTTCCCATGTAACAATAAGAAATATACTCAAAACCTGGATTAATCTTTTTAGTCACATAGCACTACTATTATTCTGAACACTACAGTAAATACAATCACTGTTCACACTAATTATGTGGAACGTAAAGTGTGGATGTTTAAAAAAACATTCTGATGTATAAATTGTAATCTTTGTTATCTTTTTCCTATTTGCATATTTTACGGTCACAATAGTGACAAGTGACAGAGGCGATGCGTCGTCTTGGCATTCATTTTCAATCAGAGTGGGCATTTTGCAGCGACAAGAAACAACAGTCGCTATGCTGCCAGCTAGGCGGGGTTAAAATAGATGAGAAGTCTAATTTATGCCAATGCTGAGAGACGTGACTGCAATCTGAGTGATGTGTTTCTGTATAAATCTAATCTGTTTGGCATTTTACATATATTTTGTAAAAGTTGCAGCGAAATAAACATTTCTGAATCTAAAAACTGTTTTTGGAAGCAGATAACACCTCTGAAGTGACTAAAAAAGACATTTTGCACATACGTTAGCATGCTAACTAGCATCACTGTGAAAGACGGACTGAAACAAATCAAGCGAACTTTGGTTCCATTAAGAAGTCAATCACAGAGGAAAAACTTATGATAGTGTCATATTCTTCTGTTCGTTATAATGATCATTAACTATTGTGCACTAGAGGTGGGCAGATCAATCCTAATATCAACACCAACGCTGGTACTGATACTGAACGATCCTCGTGTAAAAAGATCGATACTCAAGCTTTTTTTCTCTCCCACAAGCACTGACTGCTGCGCACGCAGATTCATCAAAGTCTACTCTCTGTCTGTAAGAGCAGCACTGCACTGTGTCACACAACACGGAGCAGCTTACCCTTGTATTGTGCTTTGTCAGCCCTCTACCTCAGGAGATTTTGTTTTAAGTTGTGTTGATTTTTTTAAACAAAAATATTGATTGTGATAAAGTATTTTGTTGTCACATACAATGTTTGGCGAAATTCTATCCTAGGTCTTTTGGATCGTTTGGATCTATGAAGCTTAAATATGAAAAAGTATCTGTATCGGTATCGGCGATACTGGGCCTGTATTTACTTGGTATCGGATCAATATTAAAATAGCCCACCTCTGTTGTGCACATTAACTCCAAGTAACCACATTCCAGCCACGCCCCGGGAACGCCCAAAGTGGCAAATGCCAGCTGCATGTCGCCCACACTTATAGCCAGTGTGACCGTTGAGCTATTTTTCCAATTCAGTAGTTGGCTTTTTTCATGGAATCATAACACTCATTTTTTTGTTTTTAATGATCCCATTCTTTACAGCCTCCGTGATATGATCATCATGAAACGTGATGTATCATTCCACCCCTCATAACTACACTGCAGTTTTAAGGTGTGTAAAGACAACTGCTGGGAGCCATACTGACACCCATCTGATGGGTGCTTTTGGAAGGCGGACGCAAACAAGCTGATTACCTGAAAGCTGAGCTCACCCTGATTGGCTGATCCAAATCATGTTACCGTTATGCAGCTGGAGATTTTCTCTGCTCGTGTTTCATCTGCTGAAGTTTGAAGGATTGAAAAGATGTTTTTCCTAAATAATGTTTGTTGTGAGTGAAGGAGTCCTCGACACACCTGTCTACAAGATACTGAAGGTGTGCATGAGCCTTAACATCATTTTAAAGCTTCTTTTTTCTATTTATTTAAAGGGGACATGATGTCAAATGTGAGTAGAGCACTCAAGAGGTTTGAATGATGATTAAGGCTGTAAAAAGACTGAATTTGTTTTGTAGGTTCTTGGTTTTTGTTGATGCTCCTTCAAAATAATTCTGTTTGGAAAGATGTTTGCGCTCACTTGGATTTGTTATACTCGAACTCGATGTGGAGACAATCCTCTATTCCCACTTCCATCTTAATGGAGGAGTTGAGTTCAGGGTACGTGCTCAAAGTGTGGACCACGATGTCCATCTCTTTGGTGATATCGTTCAGTCTTCTGATCACAGTGGCACGTAGAAAGTACCTGCACAGAAGGAGCACACGGAAAAACACTCAGGAAGTCCTTAAACTGAGCAGCTGCGCGTGATGTGCAAGTCAATAATAAACACGGGTTAAGCCGAGTTGGCGTCCCAGCTCACCTGAGCTTGACATTCTGGCCCGTGTACGACTCATACGGTTTCTCAACGTGCGTGAACTCGAAGTCAAAGCTCTGGGACTGAGCCATTTCACCGGGCCGCGCCAGGTCCTTCACCAGGGAGACAAACTCGTGGTGGTTTCCTCTGTCATAGTACAGCTCTGAGAGAAAAACAAACAAACAGAAACACCGTGCTGACAACAGCTCAGCTGGTCCACTGGTTTTGGACTGTTAAAATGAAGCACTGTGCACTTTGACCCTTTGTCACGGGTTCTTCCACCCTGCAACAAACTCGAGATGATATCTCACAAGATTTCAACAAGTTTCTTCTCTGCTTCCCCCTAAAATAAAGCTGCAGCTGGTAAATAATTGAGATGTTCTTGTACTCTTGACTTTCAACATTTAATTAAAAGGGGTTTAGCAAACAATTTTAGAATTACAGCCATTTTTAAACATAGTCCCTCCATTTTTTTCAGAGGCTTGAAGTAACTGAACAAACAAATAAGGTTTTTTTTGTTGTTGTTATAAATTACAGCCCGACCAATACCGATTTTTAGGGGGGCTGATACCAAGATTAGGGAGGTAAAAAAACAAAACATCTGGTGATATATAAAAGTTTGTTTCTCAGTAACATTTACAAGATATAAGAGGAAAAACTACCAAACAGATTCATACAGAAATAAAGTGGTCTGGTGTTTTCTGCCATCTTGGATTTTGTTCAAGTAACCAGGGTATGTCACGTGCCCTTCACTCGGATTTGCTATCAGTGTTGCATCGCTCAACATTAGCATGAAATAGAATTCTTGTCTATTTTAGCCCCACTTAGAGGTCTCTTGTCGCTATAAAAGACCCATTCTGATTGAAAATGAATGGCAGCTGGTCACTCTGCTTGTCTCTTAGCTAATGTAACCAACGGGCGATGGGGGTCCCAGCCACGCTTGACAACATTGTAAACAATGCTGTTGGAGCACCTTCTTCTGGACAAACTATATAATAACACAATTTGCAACAGCCAAAGTGGGTTTTTTCTGCATTGCTTTTTGGCAAAAAAAAAAAAACAATTCTCAAGTGGATTCTTTCATGTGCCTTCCAGAAAACTGCAACTGAGTGACACTGACTTTTTCTGAAAGTCTTTCTTTGTACAATCCAGGCCTTTAAAATGTATAACCGGTGACACAAATTTACGAGTTGAATCTCTGAGAATATTTATTCTGGCTCCATAACTTTTCTTAGGCTGTTGCTCTTGGTATAGTTAAGTACTTTAGAGACTTTCAAGTCCAGACTTAAGACACACTTATTTTCCCTTTCATATGGCTAGCATACTGGCATATTATAGTTCTACGCTTTTAATTAATTTTATTAGGAAACAAGTGTGCCGCGGCCTCAACTTTACCTAAATTCTGGGTCTTTTAGTGAAGCTTAGGGCTAGTGGCTGGCGATCACCTTAGTATTTCCTGTTTTTCTTGTTGTTTAATGCTGACAAATTATACTGTATTTCTTGTCTTTCTAGTGCCTGATTCTGTTTTTTCTTTCTGTTTAAGGTGCAGCTCCATCCAGAGATGGGAGTTGTATTTGTGTTGAAAGCCCTCCTGTCCTGTGCACCAACAGCATTTCCTGTATATTCATTTTATGAATTATTCTGCAATTTATGTTTGTAGCACGGTCCAAGCAGAGGGTCACCCCTTTGAGTCTGGTCTGCTTGAGGTTTCTTCCTCAGAGGGAGTTTTTCCTTACGACTGCTGTGCTGGGGGTTAATAAGGTTAGACCTTACTTGTGTGAAGCGCCTTGAGGCAACTCTCTTGTGATTTGGCGCTATATAAATGAAAATAAATTGAAACTGAAGTGAATTACCGTACACAAGCTGCAAATTGTTATTAGTACGCCACCCACTGCTGGCTAAACTACCCAACGTCATGGTTCATGAGTAACCCAAACTCTAACTTGGACCCTAAGCTTTGGATCTTGAAATTCATCAACTGCCTCTTGTACAGCGTTGACGCCATGATGTTCCTCTTAATCTTGCGATAACCATGGCAGTTTCTTATTAGATGCTGTACAAGTGTAGCAAGGTGAAGTCCGAATTGAATAGATGTTCCTGCTAGCTTGGCTAACGGGGGAGTTCTCCTTTGGCTAACCTGGTAGAGTTCTGGTCTTTCGTGCGAGCAGTCTGGGGTTTGATCCCACCACTGTCCCGGCCACAAAGGTCCTACGGTCACACAAGGAAGTGGCTATCTGTACGTAGCCATATTAATAATTCTAAATTCTATTTGTACGTAGTGCAGACTTATTAGAGGTTGTGGTTAATGTAGTTTCAGAACCTACATATCAGTAGCTATACATGTACAAGTGGCCTCATAATCACGTGACCTATACTGACCAATGAGAGAGCCGCTACTTCACTATGTGAATACGGCTACATAAGGAACGCCACGGCCAGTCTTGTTACTGGATGAGGTATGTAAAAACGTAATGGTACCACATATCCTGTGTAGTTTTGGGGAGAGGTGAGGTTACCTGTGGTTCGGAGGGGCGTGGCTGACACCCGTAGCTCCGCCCCTGAACAGATCAGCCCTGAGGTGTTGTGAAAATCCCTGTAGCCTGTATTTTCTGATGCCCTGTGACTTCTTTCTTTACGTACCTATCTGGCCCACGAACTCGATCTTGATTCCGTGGTGTTCCAGCCTCTTTCCGGGGTTCTTCAGAGTCACGTTCACCTTCCCGCTGACCGTCTCTCCGTCATAAAAAAGGAAGTATTTCTCTTTCTTTCCATCCTCGCTCTTGTGTTCAGCCTTTTTCCTCGTTTCGGCGTCGTTTAGGACTACGTCAATTTCTGCACTTTGTCCGAAACTAAAGAAACTCATGGTAAGTGTGTGTTGTGTGAACTCCTACGGCCAATTAATATCACAATAATAATGATAATAATAAACAAAAACACTAAACGCTCTCATAAGTCCATCAGCTGAACCTGCCTCTGCTCGCGGTCACGTCCCCAAAACTGCGCAAATTCTCCCGGGGGAAAAAAAAAAGCGTCTTTACATGTTATCAGCATGTATGTTACATGGTTGTTATCGGTTGTCAAGTGCTCCGGATGTTACATATGAACTGATTAAACAGATCCGGGTAGGGTTTTTCAAAATAAAACGCGGATCTTGGGGAGGGAGTTTCAGACCGGAAGCTCGTTTTTATGGGTGACGAGAAAACAGTGCTAAAGTATCTCGTTATTCAATATAAAGTCATAATTTTTTTTAACATATATGTATGTATTCTGCAGGTTGTTATAGTTAACTACCAGAAATACCAGTTGCTGAGAACACATAATGCAGTGACCATATTATACAGACACCTTAGCGCGCGCTAACATGACTTGGCCCAGTTATCGGGGAAGTTAAGGAATATCAATGGCACGTATTTGAAAAATACGGTAACGTTTGAATACCTTAGAGTGACCGCATTTCAAGCTGGTTTGCATTTCTTTTCCTCGTGTATGAAGAGCGGTGACACAATTTTCGTTATTTACAACCGGCGAGTCAAACCGGAAGCACTCCAAGCGTCAATACTCTGTCCAGGCAAGCAAATGAAAACAGCTGAAATGCATGAAAGTTCAAAGCCAGTGATATAATTTAAACACGTATTTTGTCTTTCAGACATCATCATCATGTTATCCCATGTTCACTAAAGCCTAGAATGTATACGTGCTATGGGTGTGCACACACACACATTAATCATCACTCTAATTAGTGCTGTTTAAATTAACATATTTAAGGTGGATGGCAAAATTTAATGAGCTCATTAAAGCTGGATGACTTTTGAGCTTTTAAAGGTTTAATTTCTTTGGCATCACTCTAATTTTATTCCTTAGCATTTAAATAAGGGATTCATAATATATTGCCAATGTGATCAAAACTCTCTCTGTCTGGAAACAATTTTGAATTTCATCCCCTGATGAAAATCAAGCAATCAGATGTCATGAGCTATGTTTGGTAGCAATGTGACAGATCATATAAGGGATCCCTCAACCTGTGCAAGGACACTGTGACAACCAATCGGATAAAGAAAGGTAGCATGACGTCAGCTGGCTGTTTGAACAAAATAAACCAAGATGGCAGAAAACACTCCAAAACAGCTTATTTCTGTGCAAATCTAATATGTTTGTCATATATGTGTGTGTGTGTGTGTGTGTGTGTTAGCGACAAACACTTCTAAATCTAAAAACTGTTTTTGAAACCAGATAACACCTCTGAAGTGATTTACAAGATATCTTACGGATGTTGGCACGTACTGTGCATCCAGAAAGTATTCACAGCACTTCACTTTTTTCCACATTTTTAAATTTTTCCTAATTTTTTGCAATTTCATTGGAAATAAAATAAAAAAAAAAAAACAACTAAGAAATCACCTGCACATGAGTATTCACAGCCTTTAAAGCTCAAAATTGAGTTCAGGTGCATCATGTTTCCATTGATCATCATTAAGATGTTTCTACAAGTTAACTGGAGTCCACCTGGGGTGAATCCAGTTGACTGGACATGATTTGGAAAGACACTCCTGTCTATATATAAGGTCCCACAGTGCATGTCAGAGCACAAACCAAGCATGAAGTCAAATGAATTGTCTGTAGACCTCTGAGACAGAATTGTCTCGAGGCACAAATCTGCGGAAGAGTACAGAAATATTTCTGCTGCTTTGGAGGTTCCAGTGAGCAGTGGCCTCCATCATCTGTAAATGGAAGAAGTTCAATGCACCAGGACTCTTCATAGAGCTGGCCGCCCATGTAAACTGAGTGAACAGAGAGAAAGGCCTTAGTCAGGGAGGTGACCAAGAATCCAGAGGTCACTCTGTCAGAGCTCCAGCATTCTTCTGTGGAGAGAGGAGAACCTTCCAGAAGGATGACCATCTCTGCAGCAATCCACCAATCAGGCCTGTATGGTAGAGTGACCAGACGGAAGCCTCTCCTTAGTAAAAGGCACATGGCAGCCCAGCTGGAGTTTGCCAAAAGGCACCTGAAGGACTCTCAGACCAGGAGAAACAAAATTCTCTGGTCTGATGAGACAAAGATTGAACTCTTTGGTGTGAATGCCAGGCATCATGTTTGGAGGAAACCAGGCACCATCCCTACAGTGAAGCATGGTGGTGGCAGCATCATGCTGTGGGGATGGTTTCAGCAGCAGGAACTGGGAGACTAGTCAGGATTGAGGGAAAGATGAATGCAGCAATGTACAGAGACATCCTGGATGAAAACCTGCTGCAGAGCGCTCTTGACCTCAGACTGTGGCGACGGTTCATCTTTCAGGACAATGACCCTAAACACACAGCCAAGATATCAAAGGAGTGGCTTCAGGACAACTCTGTGAATGTCCTTGAGTGGCCCAGACAGAGCTCAGACCTGAATCTGACTGAACAGCTCTGGAGAGATCTGAAAATGTCTGTGCACCGACGCTCCCCATCCAACATGATGGAGCTTGAGAGGTGCTGCAAAGAGGAATGGACCAAACTGCCCAAAGGTAGGTGCACCAAGCTTGTGGCATCATATTCAAGAAGACCTGAGGCTGTAATTGCTGTCAAAGATGCATCAACAAAGTATTGAGCAAAGAGTGTGAATACTTATGTACATGTTATTTCTTAGTTTTTTTTTATATTTGTAATAAATTTGCAAAAAAACACAAAACATTTTTTATGTTGGTATTTTGGGGTGTTGTGAGTAGACTTTTGAGGGAAAAATTAATTTACTCCATTCTGGAATAAGGCTGTAACATAAAATGTGGAAAAAGTGAAGTTCTGTGAATACTTTCTGGATGCACTGTATACTGATAAATCTGACAAAATATTCACAGTGAAACATTGTGGAATGCAAAACATCTTGATCCCAAACACATTTACAGTCAAATGTATTTAATAGTAACAAAATAACAAACGCAATATGAATATGAATAGTGAGAATTTTACATCAGTTCCTGAGTTGTTACACAAACCTTTTGAAAAGAAACACTTTTTTTACTCACAGGTTCTATACTGGAGAGCCACATGAGACAGATTTACCTCCAACAAACAGTTTTGTTGCCATATTTACAACATGACTTCAACACATGAAAATCCGAACTTAAAATGGCATATGTTTTATGGACATTAAAATACTGAGTCCAAACTGGACAATATGTCCAATACAACAAAATATTAAAGAAAAAAAAATAAAGCACAGAAGGTCACTTATACACAGAACGGCACTCTAAAAATCATACCTTACCTTCGTTATAGTTAGTGAATTGCAGCATTAAGGGATATACAGCATTCAAATTCACTAATTACTTTGCAGTTGTACGTATGAGTTATCGTCTGTAAATACGCTATAATAAAGCCCGATAAATTGTGCCTTATACTTATGAGCTGATCAGCCTTTTACACTCAGCTTCTTATTGGCCGTATAAGTACAGTATATACAAAATATTTCTCCACAGAAACACAGGACATGTTTATCTTATGACAAAGATAATGCAAAGAACTTTTGTAAAACAATTTCAGTGTACGGAGTACAAAGTTTAAAAGTTATAAAAAAGAGGATTTGTTCAAAAAACCATGAGGGAATGTAACTTCCAGCATCTTTTACACTGAGACTGAAAGCCAAATGTCAAATTTCACAGCTTTGAAATGTTTTGTGCCATTAAAAAAATATGTAAGAAAGTAACATTTTAAAGACAAAACTAAATGAGTAAAAACACAACGCTGTCAGTCAAAATTAAGTACAAGAAAATAAAAAAATACGACTGTGATATAAAACCCATTGAACTTGCGCCACTGATACTAAGTTACTTTGGCAACTTGGCTGATTTGATTCTGATGTGCATTAGAGAATAATGTGCCATGTCAGACCTCGGACCACCAGGTGGAGCTTTAGCAGAAACTCTTCTTTTCTTCTTGATTCCATCTCATCTTCTCTTTCAGCTGTCAAATGATGAATGACGATTTGTGGCGAAAGTGACCCTGCGGAAAAAGAACAAATCCAAAGTGACTGTGCGTCACTATTTCTGTTGCCCTTAAGTTTTCGTTTTGTATCATTCGTGTCCGGCTACAGCTTCGTGTTCAAATGAGATTTGTCAGGGTTCAACTCTCACAGCAGTCAGCTGCATGGTGCTTTATCTGCCCTGATTTTAGTCTGTCAGGCTAAACCTGCTTATTCCAGTTAAAGCTGTATGGCCCTTCAAATTTCACAAAACTGAAAAGAAAAAAAAAAAAATTATATATATATATATATATATATATATATATATATATATGTGTGTATATATATATATATATATATGTGTGTATATATATATATATATATATATATGTGTGTATATATATATGTATGTGTATATATATATATATATATATATATGTGTGTATATATATATGTATGTTTCTACTGAAATTCAAGCACTATGATGGAGATTTATTTTTGTAACATGTTGAAAAAATTAGAGCTCATTTCAATGAAGAGAACATATTTACCTGGGGGGAATTCCATGGTGAATGTTTTCTTTTTAATGCTGTCTGCAGGAGCATGTGCGTGTGCGCGTGCATGAGGTTTGGAAATTACTGGGAGTTACCTTTAACCTCACGTGATGCACATACACAGGGTGCACACACTAATATCCATAAGACATCCTGTAAATTACTTCAGAGGTGTTATCTAGTTTTTCAAAACAGCATTTTTAGATTTAGAAGGGGTTTTCATAAACTTTTTGTTCCTTTTCTCACTGTTCACATCTCAGTTTTATTGACATCTGACAGGAAACCTAAAATTGGCAAATTAGATCAGCTCAAAACTGTACAATGAGGCACAGACTGAGCCTCATTTTAGAAAACTGATTCAAGATCCACAGAGTCAGGGTTTGGCCACCTTGCGAGACATGTCTTGAGGACTCTCTCACTGCCCGAGACAGATAATCTGGCTGCTTCCATCGAGTACGGCGCTCAGAAACACTTTGAATCCTCTGTGACATCTGTGCTTGGGAACAGTGTTTTGGAGTCTGTACAAAAAAAGCAGGACCCACGAAACCAGGCCTCATTTATTGTCACCAAACTGGTTCAAAGTATTCCATTTGACATGTTTGAATTGGCGCCCTCTGGTGTTCACATGGTATAAAGCACAGGAAGAAACTATAGTGTGTTTTTGATTCACAAACAATACTTGGCAACAATTTAAAAACCCTGTGCTGTGATTTACTCTAACATGATATGACCTGCTTTCAGAAATATGTAAATGCCCCTCGAAAGCTCGTATGTTGGAACGTTTGTCTCATGGTTTTGTTTTTTATTATTAGTAGTACAGTCTATGGTGATTTCTTGTGTTTTTGTGTTCTGACCACTTCCACAGTCAGTCTGTCTGATCTATAATAACACTCTTCATTCCTTGGCTGAACCTCTGCATTACTGATCATCTCCAATTTTAAGAATTGCACGTTTGATTGTCTGATAAAACAGAATGAATGATGGAAGGGGAAAAGATATTCCCATAAGCAGGAAGAGAAACTGTATTAAACCTCTTCCTTATACAACATTTAACACAAATAAATAAGGCGTGCAAACACTGTGGACATTTAAATGCTGCTATTTAAATTTTTCTGAGATCCACAATGGAAATAGATGCTTTTGCTTTTCTGCAGTTATGTACGTGTAGTTTTATTGCCAAATAAATCAAACACTCAGTACAGATCAGAATGAAATCCCTCTTCATGGAAGCCTACAATATAAAACCAGATGTACTATATTAAAAAACACATTCAGAAATAGCTATATTAAATTAATATAGAAGTACACACCAGATCCAAAAGAATATTTAAATTTTATTATTTGGCCACTTTTGCAAATGAAACACGCATTTGACCACTAGATGTCACTGTGGCAGGATTTTCTGAATGAATAATTCCATTGAATTTGATCTGGCTTGTTCCATTTTTGCCATCGCTATCATTACAGTTTGTATTACAGCATTAATAAAGTCAAGGAACTTCTTACATCTGTATTTGAGTTTGTTGGGTTTTTTTGTTGTTGTTTTTATTAGACAAATATTTGTTTTTGAGCAAAAATCACAGTAAGCATGTTTACCTCATCTGCATCTCCGTATTCCACGGCATCATCCTGTGCTGGTCGTTTGTAGCTACACAAAACAAATACAGCAATCTCATGAACAATGTGAACATGGTACGGGATTAACGAGTGAGCAGAACAATCTCACACTATATTCTTGTTCCTCACTGAAGTTTACGCTCACTTATTTTCAGGGTGATTGTTTCGAGACCAGCATCCGTGTTTAAGGCAACGACACGTGGCTGCAGTCACGCACACCGCTGCAATCAGCGCCCCAAAGGACTTCAGGAAGATCCCCAGGATGTCCACGTCATCTGAAACACCACACAAATGTTAAACTCACAGCAGTAAATCTTTTTTTCTTGACCGCTAGTGATTAGATTAAAAGAAACCAATATTTTCATATTTTTCACTTCATGATTGTAAAATTGGATTAACCACCAATTGCTCGGGTTTATTTTCTATTAATTACTGAAAAATCTAACAAAAATTAAAACTATTGTTCATCACACACACAACACAGCTGAAGAATGGACTGCATTTTTAAAGCACTTTTCCATCTGCATCAGACGCTCAAAGTGCTTTACAATTATGCCTCACATTCACCCCGATGTGAGGGTGCTGCCATACAAAGTGTTCACTACACACCGGGAGCAATAGGGGATTAAGGACCTTGCCCAAGGGCTCTTAGTGATTTTCCAGTCAGGCTGGGATTTGAACCGAGGATCTTTTTGTCTCAAGCCCAACACCTTAACCACTAGACCACTTCTGAACTCCTGAAGTTTCTCTGTGTGTGTGAATGTACAGATGGTGTTTGCTGCCTCTGTGTCCATCGCTGTCACTCACAGACTTCCATCATTTGAGGGAGGCACTGGGCGTATCCTGCGTCGTTCCTGGCCTGGCAGTAGTACTCTCCTGCTTCCTCCTTCCTCACACTTTGGAATTTCTGAGGAAACATTTTGAGAAGAAGTGTTTCAGTGCAGGAACACAGCTGCATTATCAATAATCAATAGAATCAGCTCTGTGACCCAATTCTCATGACTGCAGTGGTAAAGATTATACAGGGATTAAAGCAAAAATAAAATCTTCTGAATGAAATTTTTTTTTTCACACCCAAATCATAAGCTGTTCACCATCTACCTTTTTTATAGAAACCCTTTTTTGATCGCATCCTAGAGTTTAAGGTAAAACAAGGTGGAGACAGCTAAGAAAACAGCAAATTGTTCTGCTGAACACATTATATTTCACTCACTGACCACTGCTGCTCTTTTCTAAAGCAGCATCATATTATAGAAGTACTTTAATCTGCACATTATTTAAATACATCAGGATAAACACATTTTAAGGGGATGTCTTTTCTACAGATTACTAACCACAAGAGCCATAATCAGTTTCATATTTTTGGCTTCCCTCATCCTAAATGACCTGATTTTAAAGCTCGAACCCCAAACAGACCCAGTAATGCCCAAGTTTAGACATTACATTCAAAAAAGATACTGCTTCACATCCCACTTTAGTTATGCAGAAAAGTTAAATGAACTAAACTTACTTTTATATGGCTCATCTATTAAACATAGTCCAGAACTATAGTATAGTATCAGAGAACTACTGGTTTAAATATTTCAGTAGTTAAAATTATTAGCATTGTTATTATTACTATTATTATAGTAATAATAATTTTTAATTCGCAATTAAACATGCAGGTGCATGTCGGATTTGCTTTAGCAACCCCGAGTGCAAACAAGGGAGCAGCCAAATGGACTTACTGTTACTATTATTATTAGCAGTAATAGTATGAAAAGTAAATATGAAAAACGCACTAAGCAACTGGGAGAGTTAAAGTATTTATTTATGCTGAGTTACTTGAAAAAATATTCTATATGTAATATTTATTTACAGTGATGCAAATAAGTATTTGATCCACTGTCGATTTTGCAAGTTTTCCCACCTATAAAGAATGGAGAAGTATGTAAGTTTTATCATAGGTACACTTCAACTGTGAGAGACAGAATCTAAAAAAAATGCAGAGTGGTGCATACAGAGCAAAAAGAGAAAGAAACACTCAGTGCATCATGGGAACCCCCCAGCAGTCTAAGTCTATAGCAGCATAACTAAGGGATGGTTCAGGGTCACCTGATCCAGCCCTAACTATAAGCTTTAGCAAAAAGGAAAGTTTTAAGCGTAATCTTAAAAGTAGAGAAGGTGTCTGTCTCCCTGATCCAAACTGGGAGCTGGTTCCAGAGGAGAGGAGCCTGAAAGCTGAAGGCTCTGCATCCCATTGTACTCTTACAAACCCTAGGAACTACAAGTAAGCCTGCAGTCTGAGAGCGAAGCGCTCTATTGGGGTGATATGGTACTATGAGGTCCCTAAGATAAGATGGGACCTGATTATTCAAAACCTTATAAGTAAGAAGAAGAATTTTAAATTCTATTCTAGAATTAACAGGAAGCCAATGAAGAGAGGCCAATATGGGTGAGATATGCTCTCTCCTTCTAGTCCCTGTCAGTACTCTAGCTGCAGCATTTTGAATTAACTGAAGGCTTTTCAGGGAACTTTTAGGACAACCTGATAATAATGAATTACAATAGTCCAGCCTAGAGGAAATAAATACATGAATTTGTTTTTCAGCATCACTCTGAGACAAGACCTTTCTAATTTTAGAGATATTGCGCAAATGCAAAAAAGCAGTCCTACATATTTGGTTAATATGCGCATTGAATGACATATCCTGATCAAAAATAACTCCAAGATTTCTCACAGTATTACTAGTGGTCAGGGTAATGCCATCCAGAGTAAGGATCTGGTTAGACACCATGTTTCTAAGATTTGTGGGGCCATCATCTGCGTAACAATGAAAATGTAAGCGATGCCGTCTAATAATACTGCCTAAGGGAAACATGTATAAAGTGAATAAAATTGGTCCTAGCACAGAACCTTGTGGAACTCCATAATTAACCTTAGTCTGTGAAGAAGATTCCCCATTTACATGAACAAATTGTAATATATTAGATAAATATGATTCAAACCACTGCAGCACAGTGCCTTTAATACCTATGGCATGCTCTAATCTCTGTAATAAAATTTTATGGTCAACAGTATCAAAAGCAGCACTGAGGTATAACAGAACAAGCACAGAGCTGAGTCATGGACTTCCTGTTCCGGAGCACAGCGGTGTTCTGCTCTATCTGTTAGCTGTTTGAACTGAGCTGTTTGAGTTCTTTGAATTAACAGTCTTTTTCAAGACTTTTTTACTTTTTACTTTTTTTTTTTACTTTTTCACCGTGCTCCAACGCCTAAAGAAGACCTCTAACGGTCGAAACATCGCGACGGAGCACTTTTATCAGCTAACTTTCATCAGCGTTGGCAAGCTAACTAGCTTGCTAACGCTTTCGTTTTTATTTTTATTTTATTTTTTAGCACTGTTGTCGTGCTGCTCCACAGCCTGTCTAGTGGATTTTTATTTTATTTTAGCGCTGTTGTCGTGCGTTACCTGTGCTGCTCCACAGCCTGTCCAGTGGATTTTTATTTTATTTTAGCACTGTTGTCGTGTGTTACCTGTGCTGCTCCACAGCCTGCCCAGTGGATTTTTATTTTATTTTTTAGCACTGTTGTCGTGCTGCTCCACAGCCTGTCTAGTGGATTTTTATTTTATTTAGCGCTGTTGTCGTGCGTTACCTGTGCTGCTCCACAGCCTGTCCAGTGGATTTTTATTTTATTTTAGCACTGTTGTCGTGTGTTACCTGTGCTGCTCCACAGCCTGCCCAGTGGATTTTTATTTTATTTTTTAGCACTGTTGTCGTGCGTTACCTGTGCTGCTCCACAGCCTGTCCAGTGGATTTTTATTTTATTTTTTAGCACTGTTGTCGTGTGTTACCTGTGCTGCTCCACAGCCTGTCTAGTGGATTTTTATTTTATTTTTTAACACTGTTGTCGTGTGTTACCTGTGCTGCTCCACAGCCTGTCCAGTGGATTTTTATTTTATTTTTTTAGCACTGTTGTCGTGTGTTACCTGTGCTGCTCCACAGCCTGCCCAGTGGATTTTTATTTTATTTTTTAGCACTGTTGTCGTGCGTTACCTGTGCTGCTCCACAGCCTGTTCAGTGGATTTTTATTTTATTTTTTAGCACTGTTGTCGTGTGTTACCTGTGCTGCTCCACAGCCTGCCCAGTGGATTTTTATTTTATTTTTAGCACTGTTGTCGTGCGTTACCTGTGCTGCTCCACAGCCTGTTCAGTGGATTTTTATTTTATTTTTTAGCACTGTTGTCGTACCTGTGCTGCTCCACAGCCTGCCCAGTGGATTTTTATTTTATTTTAGCACCGTTGTCGTGTGTTACCTGTGCTGCTCCACAGCCTGTCTAGTGGATTTTTATTTTATTTTTTACCACTGTTGTCGTGTGTTACCTGTGCTGCTCCACAGCCTGTCCAGTGGATTTTTATTTTATTTTAGCACCGTTGTCGTGCGTTACCTGTGCTGCTCCACAGCCTGTCCAGTGGATTTTTATTTTATTTTAGCACCGTTGTCGTGCGTTACCTGTGCTGCTCCACAGCCTGTCCAGTGGATTTTTATTTTATTTTAGCACCGTTGTCGTGCGTTACCTGTGCTGCTCCACAGCCTGTCCAGTGGATTTTTATTTTATTTTTTACCACTGTTGTCGTGCGTTACCTGTGCTGCTCCACAGCCTGTCCAGTGGATTTTTATTTTATTTTTTACCACTGTTGTCGTGCGTTACCTGTGCTGCTCCACAGCCTGTCTAGTGGATTTTTATTTTATTTTTTGCCGCCGTTGTCGTGCGTTACCTGTGCTGCTCCACAGCCTGTCTAGTGGATTTTTATTTTATTTTTTACCACTGTTGTCGTGCGTTACCTGTGCTGTTCCACGGCCTGTCTAGTGGATTTTTATTTTATTTTTTTTTATTTTTTTTTTTTTTTTACCACCGTTGTCGTGCGTTACCTGTGCTGCTCCGCAGCCTGTCTAGTGGATTTTTATTTTATTTTTTACCACCGTTGTCGTGCGTTACCTGTGCTGCTCCACAGCCTGTCTAGTGGATTTTTATTTTATTTTTTACCACCGTTGTCGTGCGTTACCTGTGCTGCTCCGCAGCCTGTCTAGTGGATTTTTATTTTGTTTTTTGCCACCGTTGTCGTGCGTTACCTGTGCTGCTCCGCAGCCTGTCTAGTGGATTTTTATTTTATTTTTTGCCGCCATTGTCGTGCGTTACTGTGCTGCTCCACAGCCTGTCTAGTGGATTTTTATTTTATTTTTGCACCGTTGTCGTGCGTTCGCTGTTGCCGTGCGTTACTTGTGCTGCTTCATGGCCTGTCTGGTGCCTTAACTAAAGCACTCCTTCTGCTGAATCACCTCTAAATTATTTACACATTATTCACTTTGCGTGTTTTTAGGAATCCACTAGGTTGCGTAGCTACTAGCTTTTAGCCGATTTAGCATGGCGGCTTCTCCTGTCTCTCCCGCACTTTTCTGCTCTGGTTGTGAAATGTTTAGTTGTTCCTCGGCTTCCTTTAGCAGTAACGGTACTTGTAATAAGTGCAGCTTATTCGTAGCTTTGGAGGCCAGGCTGGGCGAATTGGAGACTCGGCTCCGCAAGGTGGAAAATTCTACAGCTAGCCAGGCCCCTGTAGTCGGTGCAGACCAAGGTAGCTTAGCCACCGTTAGTTCCCTCCTGGCAGATCCCGTGCAGTCGGGAAAGCAGGCCGACTGGGTGACTGTGAGGAGGAAGCGTAGCCCTAAACAGAAGCCCCGTGTACACCGTCAACCCGTGCACATCTCTAACCGTTTTTCCCCACTCGACGACACACTCGCCGAGGATCAAACTCTGGTTATTGGCGACTCTGTTTTGAGAAATGTGAAGTTAGCGACACCAGCAACCATTGTCAATTGTCTTCCGGGGGCCAGAGCAGGCGACATTGAAGGAAATTTGAAATTGCTGGCTAAGGCTAAGCGTAAATTTGGTAAGATTGTAATTCACGTCGGCAGTAATGACACTCGGTTACGCCAATCGGAGGTCACTAAAATTAACATTAAATCGGTGTGTAACTTTGCAAAAACAATGTCGGACTCTGTTGTTTTCTCTGGGCCCCTCCCCAATCAGACCGGGAGTGACATGTTTAGCCGCATGTTCTCCTTGAATTGCTGGCTGTCTGAGTGGTGTCCAAAAAATGAGGTGGGCTTCATTGATAATTGGCAAAGCTTCTGGGGAAAACCTGGTCTTGTTAGGAGAGACGGCATCCATCCCACTTTAGATGGAGCAGCTCTCATTTCTAGAAATCTGGCCAATTTTCTTGGATCCTCCAAACTGTGACTGTCTAGCGTTGGGACCAGGAGGCAGAGCTGTGGTCTTATACACCTTTCTGCAGCTTCTCTCCCCCTGCCATCCCCTCATTACCCCATCCCCGTAGAGACGGTGCCTGCTTCCAGACCACCAATAACCAGCAAAAATCTATTTAAGCAAAAAAATTCAAAAAGAAAAAATAATATAGCACCTTCAACTGCACCACAGACTAAAACGGTTAAATGTGGTCTATTAAACATTAGGGCTCTCTCTTCTAAGTCCCTGTTGGTAAATGATATAATAATTGATCAACGTATTGATTTATTCTGCCTAACAGAAACCTGGTTACAGCAGGATGAATATGTTAGTTTAAATGAGTCAACACCCCCGAGTCACACTAACTGTCAGAATGCTCGTAGTACGGGCCGGGGCGGAGGATTAGCAGCAATCTTCCATTCCAGCTTATTAATTAATCAAAAACCTAGACAGAGCTTTAATTCATTTGAAAGCTTGTCTCTTAGTCTTTTCCATCCAAATTGGAAGTCCCAAAAACCAGTTTTATTTGTTATTATCTATCGTCCACCTGGTCGTTACTGTGAGTTTCTCTGTGAATTTTCAGACCTTCTGTCTGACTTAGTGCTTAGCTCAGATAAGATACTTATAGTGGGCGATTTTAACATCCACACAGATGCTGAGAATGACAGCCTCAACACTGCATTTAATCTATTATTAGACTCTATTGGCTTTGCTCAAAAAGTAAATGAGTCCACCCACCACTTTAATCATATCTTAGATCTTGTGTTGACTTATGGTATGGAAATAGAAGACTTAACAGTATTCCCTGAAAACTCCCTTCTGTCTGATCATTTTTAAATAACATTTACATTTACCCTGATGGACTACCCTGCAGTGGGGAATAAGTTTCATTACACTAGAAGTCTTTCAGAAAGCGCTGTAACTAGGTTTAAGGATATGATTCCTTCTTTATGTTCTCTATTGTCATATACCAACACAGAGCAGAGTAGCTACCTAAACTCTGTAAGAGAGTTAGAGTATCTCGTCAATAGTTTTACATCCTCATTGAAGACAACTTTGGATGCTGTAGCTCCTCTGAAAAAGAGAGCTTTAAATCAGAAGTGTCTGACTCCATGGTATAACTCACAAACTCGTAGCTTAAAGCAGATAACCCGTAAGTTGGAGAGGAAATGGCGTCTCACTAATTTAGAAGATCTTCACTTAGCCTGGAAAAAGAGTTTGTTGCTCTATAAAAAAGCCCTCCGTAAAGCTAGGACATCTTTCTACTCATCACTAATTGAAGAAAATAAGAACAACCTCAGGTTTCTTTTCAGCACTGTAGCCAGGCTGACAAAGAGTCAGAGCTCTATTGAGCTGAGTATTCCATTAACTTTAACTAGTAATGACTTCATGACTTTCTTTGCTAACAAAATTTTGACTATTAGAGAAAAAATTACTCATAACCATCCCAAAGATGTATCGTTATCTTTGGCTGCTTTCAGTGATGCCGGTATTTGGTTAGACTCTTTCTCTCCGATTGTTCTGTCTGAGTTATTTTCATTAGTTACTTCATCCAAACCATCAACATGTTTATTAGACCCCATTCCTGCCAGGCTGCTTAAGGAAGTCCTACCATTATTTAATGCTTCAATCTTAAATATGATCAACTTATCTTTGTTAGTTGGCTATGTACCACAGGCTTTTAAGGTGGCAGTAATTAAACCATTACTTAAAAAGCCATCACTTGACCCAGCTATTTTAGCTAATTATAGGCCAATCTCCAACCTTCCTTTTCTCTCAAAGATTCTTGAGAGGGTAGTTGTAAAACAGCTAACTGATCACCTGCAGAGGAATGGTCTATTTGAAGAGGTTCAGTCAGGTTTTAGAATTCATCATAGTACAGAAACAGCATTAGTGAAGGTTACAAATGATCTTCTTATGGCTTCGGACAGTGGACTTATCTCTGTGCTTGTTCTGTTGGACCTCAGTGCTGCTTTTGATACTGTTGACCATAAAATTTTATTACAGAGATTAGAGCATGTCATAGGTATTAAAGGCACTGCGCTGCGGTGGTTTGAATCATATTTGTCTAATAGATTACAGTTTGTTCATGTAAATGGGGAATCTTCTTCACAGACTAAAGTTAATTATGGAGTTCCACAAGGTTCTGTGCTAGGACCAATTTTATTCACTTTATACATGCTTCCCTTAGGCAGTATTATTAGACGGTATTGCTTAAATTTTCATTGTTACGCAGATGATACCCAGCTTTATCTATCCATGAAGCCAGAGGACACACACCAATTAGCTAAACTGCAGGATTGTCGTACAGACATAAAGACATGGATGACCTCTAATTTCCTGCTTTTAAACTCAGATAAAACTGAAGTTATTGTACTTGGCCCCACAAATCTTAGAAGCATGGTGTCTAACCAGATCTTTACTCTGGATGGCATTTCCCTGACCTCTAGTAATACTGTGAGAAATCTTGGAGTCATTTTTGATCAGGATATGTCATTCAAAGCGCATATTAAACAAATATGTAGGACTGCCTTTTTGCATTTACGCAATATCTCTAAAATCAGAAAGGTCTTGTCTCAGAGTGATGCTGAAAAACTAATTCATGCATTTATTTCCTCTAGGCTGGACTATTGTAATTCTTTATTATCAGGTTGTCCTAAAAGTTCCCTAAAAAGCCTTCAGTTAATTCAAAATGCTGCAGCTAGAGTACTGACGGGGACTAGCAGGAGAGAGCATATCTCACCCGTGTTGGCCTCTCTTCATTGGCTTCCTGTTAATTCTAGAATAGAATTTAAAATTCTTCTTCTTACTTATAAGGTTTTGAATAATCAGGTCCCATCTTATCTTAGGGACCTCGTAGTACCATATCACCCTAATAGAGCGCTTCGCTCTCAGACTGCAGGCTTACTTGTAGTTCCTAGGGTTTGTAAGAGTAGAATGGGAGGCAGAGCCTTCAGCTTTCAGGCTCCTCTCCTGTGGAACCAGCTCCCAATTCAGATCAGGGAGACAGATACCCTCTCTACTTTTAAGATTAGGCTTAAAACTTTCCTTTTCGCTAAGGCTTATAGTTAGGGCTGGATCGGGTGACCCTGGACTATCCCTTGGTTATGCTGCTTTAGACGTAGACTGTGGGGGGGGTCCCATGATGCACTGTTTCTTTCTCTTTTTGCTCTGTATGCATCACTCTGCATTTAATCATTAGTGATCGATCTCTGCCCCCCTCCACAGCATGTCTTTTTCCTGGTTCTTTCCCTCAGCCCCAACCAGTCTCAGCAGAAGACTGCCCCTCCCTGAGCCTGGTTCTGCTGGAGGTTTCTTCCTGTTAAGAGGGAGTTTTTCCTTCCCACTGTTGCCAAGTGCTTGCTCACAGGGGGTCGTTTTGACCGTTGGGGTTTTTCATAATTATTGTATGGCCTTGCCTTACAATATAAAGCGCCTTGGGGCAACTGTTTGTTGTGATTTGGCGCTATATAAAAAAAAAGTTGAGTTGAGTTGAGTCCACTGTCTGAGACCATAAGATCATTTGTAACCTTCACTAATGCTGTTTCTGTACTATGATGAATTCTAAAACCTGACTGAAACTCTTCAAATAGACCATTCCTCTGCAGATGATCAGTTAGCTGTTTTACAACTACCCTTTCAAGAATTTTTGAGAGAAAAGGAAGGTTGGAGATTGGCCTATAATTAACTAAGATAGCTGGGTCAAATGATGGCTTTTTAAGTAATGGTTTAATTACTGCCACCTTAAAAGCCTGTGGTACATAGCCAACTAATAAAGATAGATTGATCATATTTAAGATCGAAGCATTAATTAATGGTAGGGCTTCCTTGAGCAGCCTGGTAGGAATGGGGTATAATAGACATGTTGATGGTTTGGAGGAAGTAACTAATGAAAATAACTCAGAACAATCTGAGAGAAAGAGTATAACCAAATACCGGCATCACTGAAAGCAACCAAAGATAACAATACGTCTTTGGGATGGTTATGAGTAATTTTTTCTCTAATAGTTAAAATTTTATTAGCAAAGAAAGTCATGAAGTCATTACTAGTTAAAGTTAAAGGAATACTCAGCTCAATAGAGCTCTGACTCTTTGTCAGCCTGGCTACAGTGCTGAAAAGAAACCTGGGGTTGTTCTTATTTTCTTCAATTAGTGATGAGTAGTAAGATGTCCTAGCTTTACGGAGGGCTTTTTTATAGATCAACACTCTTTTTCCAGGCTAAGTGAAGATCTTCTAAATGAGTGAGATGCCATTTCCTCTCCAACTGCTTTAAGCTGCGAGTTTGTGAGTTATACCACAGAGTCAGGCACTTCTGATTTAAAGCTCTCTTTTTCAGAGGAGCTACAGCATCCAAAGTTGTCTTCAATGAGGATGTAAAACTATTGACGAGATACTCTATCTCACTTACAGAGTTTAGGTAGCTACTCTGCACTGTGTTGGTATATGGCATTAGAGAACATAAAGAAGGAATCATATCCTTAAACCTAGTTACAGCGCTTTCTGAAAGACTTCTAGTGTAATGAATCTTATTCCCCACTGCTGGGTAGTCCATCAGAGTAAATGTAAATGTTATTAAGAAATGATCAGACAGAAGGGAGTTTTCAGGGAATACTGTTAAGTCTTCAATTTCCATACCATAAGTCAGAACAAGATCTAAGATATGATTAAAGTGGTGGGTGGACTCATTTACATTCTGAGCAAAGCCAATTGAGTCTAATAATAGATTAAATGCAGTGTTGAGGCTGTCATTCTCAGCATCTGTGTGGATGTTAAAATTGCCCACTATAATTATCTTATCTGAGCTAAGCACTAAGTCAGACAAAAGGTCTGAAAATTCACAGAGAAACTCACAGTAACGACCAGGTGGACGATAGATAATAACAAATAAAACTGGTTTTTGGGACTTCCAATTTGGATGGACAAGACTAAGAGTCAAGCTTTCAAATGAATTAAAGCTCTGTCTGGGTTTTTGATTAATTAATAAGCTGGAATGGAAGATTGCTGCTAATCCTCCGCCTCGGCCCATGCTACGAGCATTCTGGCAGTTAGTGTGACTCGGGGGTGTTGACTCATTTAAACTAACATATTCATCCTGCTGTAACCAGGTTTCTGTAAGGCAGAATAAATCAATATGTTGATCAATTATTATATCATTTACTAACAGGGACTTAGAAGAGAGAGACCTAATGTTTAATAGACCACATTTAACTGTTTTAGTCTGTGGTGCAGTTGAAGGTGCTATATTATTTTTTCTTTTTGAATTTTTATGCTTACATAGATTTTTACTGGTTATTGGTGGTCTGGGAGCAGGCACCTTCTCTACGGGGATGGGGTAATGAGGGGATGGCAGGGGGAGAGAAGCTGCAGAGAGGTGTGTAAGACTACAACTCTGCTTCCTGGTCCCAACCCTGGATAGTCACGGTTTGGAGGATTTAAGAAAATTGGCCAGATTTCTAGAAATGAGAGCTGCTCCATCCAAAGTGGGATGGATGCCGTCTCTCCTAACAAGACCAGGTTTTCCCCAGAAGCTTTGCCAATTATCTATGAAGCCCACCTAATTTTTTGGACACCACTCAGACAGCCAGCATTTCAGGGAGAACATGTGGCTAAACATGTCACTCCCGGTCTGATTGGGGAGGGGCCCAGAGAAAACTACAGAGTCCGACATTGTTTTTGCAAAGTTACACATCGATTCAATATTAATTTTAGTGACCTCCGATTGGCGTAACCGGGTGTCATTACTGCTGACGTGAATTACAATCTTACCAAATTTACGCTTAGCCTTAGCCAGCAGTTTCAAATTTCCTTCAATGTCACCTGCTCTGGCCCCCGGAAGACATTTGACTATGGTTGCTGGTGTCGCTAACTTCACATTTCTCAAAACAGAGTCGCCAATAACCAGAGTTTGATCCTCGGTGGGTGTGTCGCCGAGTGGGGAAAAACTGTTAGAAATGTGCACGGGTTGGCGGTGTACACGGGGCTTCTGTTTAGGGCTACGCTTCCTCCTCACAGTCACCCAGTCGGCCTGCTTTCCCGGCTCTTCGGGATCTGCTGGAAGGGAACTAACGGCGGCTAAGCTACCTTGGTCCGCACCGACTACAGGGGCCTGGCTAGCTGTAGAATTTTCCACGGTGCGGAGCCGAGTCTCCAATTCGCCCAGCCTGGCCTCCAAAGCTACGAATAAGCTACACTTATTACAAGTACCATTACTGCTAAAGGAGGCCGAGGAATAACTAAACATTTCACACCCAGAGCAGAAAAGTGCGGGAGAGACAGGAGAAGCTGCCATGCTATATCGGCTAAGAGCTAGTAGCTGCGCTAAGCTAGCGGATTCCTAAAAACACACAAAGTGAATAATGTGTAAATAATTTAGAGGTGATTCAGCAGAGGGAGTGCTTTAGTTAAGGCACGTGAAGATTACACAGTGAAAAAAAACGTTATCTAGTTAACTAGATCAATCTAACTGCGCAGATGAAACAGCTAACAGATACAGCAAAACACCACTGTGCTCCGGAACAGGAAGTGATACAATACCGCAGTGAGAGCCAACCACCAGTAGAGGCAAGCAAGAGTGATGTGTTTATAGTTATATTGTTCTATGTGTTTTGGCAGTTCTTGGAAAGCTTTTGGGCTGAAAACCATCAGCTGTATCTGGCAACAATGAACATGGACACGTTTCTAAGAAATACAAGTATGTATATAATAACATGTTGCCCGTGGGGATCCACAGGCTCTAGACTGGGTAGTGTTTATAAAATAGGCAGCTGACATTTTTCAATGGTGGTAATAAATTATGCAAAGTTTCTGTAATGATTTTAACTGAAATTGCAAGAAATTAAAATGAGAAAGTTTTGGGAATACATGTATTTATTATTTGGCACAGTTAGTTGATGTCATGTTTTACAACTGCCAAGGTTGAGATATTTCCTTTGTTCAGAGCTTGTTTGGTTACCAGGGACTGATTAATGATATCAATGTCCATTGTTCACTGTCGTTACCTAATATCCCTAATTTCTAAAAAATATATTAGTCCTATCAACTTTCCGTTTATGTGTTCATCCTTGACCGAAAATACATAAGCATACCAAACGGCAAATGTCAGCTCTCCCCGGTTTCTCCATGATCAAAGTTACACACATGCGTGCATGCAGTGCAAGCACACATACACGTACACAAAGGTCACTTCACTTGTAATATATAGGTATTTTAAAGCTAATTTAAGATACATGATGCATGCCACTTTGAATAATTCTATTGGAGTTTGGAATTAAAAGATGTGTGTGTGTGTATGTGTGTGTGTGTGTGTGTGTGTGTGTGTGTGTGTCGGAGTGAGTGGGATCTAAAACATTCTTATCAACAAGACGGGGTCCTGCATAACAAGTTTGGGAACCACTGGTCTATATGTTGCATTTATTTTTTAAAGTTCTTGCTCCCGCTTCATGTAACAAGAAGCAAAACTAATTTTATCTGCACATTATTTATAATGCAAACGCCACATTAGCAAGCAGAAGCTAATGGACAAAAAATATGGGACAGTGGTATGTTTACCACTGTGTCACATCACCTTTCCTTCAAACAATACTCAATAAACGTAGAAGAAAAGGTGATGTAACACAGTGGTAGACATACCACTGTGTTACATTTTTGAAACGTGTTGCAGGCATCCATTTCACAATGAGCAAATATTTGCACAAAAACAATAATGTTTATCAGTTTGAACATTAGTGTATTTAATTGAATATAGGTAGAAAAAGATTTGCAAATCATTGTATTCTGTTTTTACTTACATATTACACAACGTCCCAACTTCATTGGAATTGGGGTTGTATTTTTTCATGCAAGCCAACTTGAAATATAAGTCACAGGCCCAGCCAAACAAACTCAAAAAAAAAAAAGCACAAGTTATAGTCCAGAAGATATGATATGTTTGTGCAAATGAAGAAAACCAACAACAAAGTAGCAATAAATACAAATATAAAGCTTGTGCTATAATCACCTCATGGTCTTTGCCCTTTGTGTGTCTTACCAGGCTTCCGGTGTCGGGGTTGATGATGTAGGAAGAGTTGGCAAACTTTGGGCTGCTCTTGGGATCCTGAGGGAGTTCCTCATTGTTATGGAACCAGCGATACTGAGGTGCTGGGAAGCCCTCGTTCTCCAGACATCGTAGTTCAGAGGATGTGCCCACTGTGACAGCCTCTGGCACGCTGCATCGTGGTACGACAGGTTTCACTGCACAAAAACAGAACCTCACATTTCAAAAAGTAGAACTTTTGCTCCTGCTTTTTTCTACTGAGTTGGCAGGAGATGTCTATTCAAACTTTCTAAGAATTTCTGTGACAAAAAATTATATGACATTATTCGTAACTACGTAATTTTTATATGCCTTAAAATAGCATTTCACAGTATCATTAATAGGGTAATATTATAGGCCATCTGTCACAAAGTCTCTCAAAATATATGTTTCTGTTTCTGTGTCTGCTGTTTTATGGCCCGGTCACACGGCATATGATGCGTCCTGAACGAAGGGAAAAAAGTAAAAAAGTCATAAATCGTCGAGAAGAGGTCGACGAATGAGCTTTTGACTTTTCCCATTACCGAATAGCCTGCAAATGAAGAGCACAAAAGGGACAAAAGAGGAACAAAATGAAACCAAAGCTAACGTTGATCTCAACGCTTTAAACAAAATGTGCCCGAAGCCACTGCTAAAGCAGTGTGGTGTGTCCGCATCTCTGCGTTCCAGGACTCGGCATTGGGACGGAGCTCAGCTGCAAACAGAAGCACAAGATCTGACCCACTGTGGAGATCTGTGCACACATTGGTGGATCCACCTGCTCTGGTTCCTCATCCAGAACAAAAGAGGGATCATCTCCTTCATCATCAGAATCCTCACTGTCTGGTTGAGACTCTGACGACACGCTGCACACTCCATCTTGCTCCAATTTAAAATAATAATAATAATAATAACTGAAGTGCTTGTTCAACATTGATAAGATGCCTCATTTTTACAAAAAAAACACCACCACACTAACCACACAAATGCTAAATATGCCACCAAAATTATACACACTGCAAACACGCCAAATATTTCTCAAAACTCTCAATTTTTAGAGAGCGAGAGATCCTGTCTGTCTCTCTGCCTTTTTCTTCAAAACCCTGGTGTCCCTGGTGTTTCTGAAATACACAGTCATCAACGATCATGTCGGCCGTCAGCTCCATGGAAATGAACATGGCTGAGCATGCTCCTACAAAGCCCCCTTGCAAACACTGCAAACAAATACACAGCCATTGAGATCACTTCCTCAAATCTTTTGATCTGTCAGAATGAAAGGGCCAGCAGGCTCTTCTGTCTGCACAGGCTGGAGGACAGCAAGCCCTTCAGAGTTCATTGACAGAATGCTGCAGCTCTGGCCGGACTTTATGTGCATCAACTCCCTCCTTGTGTGCGTGCAGCGCTGGAACATGTTGGAGCGGACCTTTAACTAGAGTATCACACAACTTAAACCCAAACCATCAATATGAAATTGTTTAACAATTTACCTCGGTCACACCCCGCGCGTCCATTGATGAGAGAGGGGAAGATGACCAGGGCTCTGAGCAGGAACCCGTCTACCTCTCCCTGAACCCATATACGTATATTATCTGAGTTTCTGTCTAAACATTACATCACGACACTAAGATGTTGTATTCTTTCTTGAATGGTCCACTTCTCATCCTGCGCGCAGTGCAGTCTTGTTTCTTCTTGTATCCCAGCACTGATCATGACTGAAAAAGGAAATATCATACAAACCCCCCATCCTGGCACAGTGGTTTTATTCAGGTCACAATAGAAAGACAAGCTAGCATAAGAAAAAGAAAATGTAACTAATAAAGAATAAAATCACCATAATATTTTTACAAACAACACCAAGATCACAGGCTGCCGTGCGCTGGCGGAGGAGGCCAAGAAATTCTTCCTGGCCGGCCAGCACCATGACATGACCGGCAGCACTCGCCACATCACACACACCGGTAGAAGCCCCACATTGCACACACCAGCTCCGCCACGGAGGAGCTGCATCTCTCCTCCACTGCAGCGCTCACAAACCGGCTTCTGTACTGTGTGAAGACATTCAGCGGGTCCAATGAAGTCAAACTTAACACCAACATTACAAAAACTAAGCAAAAAATAAAAAACAGTCAAGAACTACAGCAAAATGAAATACGGACAAATTGAGGTTTTTGGCGCCATTCGTTCGAATTTTTCGACAGTTTAAAAATCTTGATAAAGCCCCAGCTGCAGGAACGAAGCTGCGCAAAGGTTAAACAATGCCAATGAAAGTCAACAAAAGTCCAGATTTGTTGTTTCGTTCGGGCTTTGTTACCCTTCGTTAAGTGCCTTGTGGTGTGACCGGACCTTTAAGTGGAAAAGAGCTGCTGCTAGCCACACCCCCTACTGCTTCAGTCCAATAAGCACAAATCATTACCTCCAAGTCGTCATCTCGTCTCGTTAAAACAATGAGTGTGTATAAAAACACATCTGCAAAATGATAAGGCCATACAGCTGAGATCTAGGATTTTGGGAGCACTCTTTTACCCTTAAACCATAACTTCAGTTTGGAAGCCATCCAGTTCAAGTCTGTTTGTCAATTCAGGAAACGGACTCGACCAACTGCCTCTTAATTATAACTTCACACGTATGAATTGTGAACTTGTGAACTCTAAATTCGAGTTCAGTTTTGTGCTGAACCCTGGGGATGTAAACCTTGGTGTACGAGAAATCTCATCTGATCACATGCCAATGTTCCAAAAAACTATCACTGTACCTCTTACTGCAAGACTAATAAGTAGCTCGTCAAAGTCCCTTTGGTCATCGATGGCGGCGACTTCACAGCGGTATTCAGCGGTGTCAGAGCGAGTGGTGTTTAAGATCAGAATGTTGGCCGGCTCTCTGAGCTGTGCTCTGTGTTCCAAGTCACCTTTTGAGAAAGAGAGTGGGGGGGGGAAGCAACACTTTACAATCGCTCATTCACATACACAGCGATGCTTCAGCTCAAAAACACAATTCAGTGCCAAGTTCTTCTGAGGTAGCGTTCATTCAGCTGAGCTTTGAAAGGCTGAAGGCTTTTCTTCACAAAGGAGGACTCTCCACACGGTTTACCTGCTATCTTGTTTTGAAAGTACACATAACTGGGGACTCCGTTTTTAATCTTTTTCCATTCAATCCTGGGGTTGTTAGTGGAGATGGACTCTATTAAACAGGTCAGCTCGATGGCTGTGAAGGAAACACAACACACGAGAGTAGCAGCAGGTAAACTCCAGGTACTGGCTAAAAATGGTTCGTTTTTTTCTTCTTCCCAGCAACTTACGTTCAAACTCATTTGCCCACACAATCTTGTCTGTGGTTCGGAGGATTACGCCGAGTGACGATGGAATGCGGCCTATGAGGGAGGGGAAGAAAATAAGATGCTGATGGACACACAAACAGTTTCATTAGCAGACTTAACAACTGGCCGTGCTGCCTATTAAACAGCGGATTAGAGGGATAAATATAGAACCTTGGAGAGTATCAGCACCGTAGGATCTTTTTTAGTGTAAACTAATCAAATTAATTACTCTCTATTCCAGGACCACTGGACCAGCACCTGAGACCAAAATGTGCACATTACAGTTGACATATGCAGTACAGTGTAGCATTAAAAAGACACATAAAGCAGAAAGATTGTTCATTTCTGTCCATCTGCTTAAGCGAGGATGGGTCAGAGTTGCAGCATGGTAGCCCAGATGCTCCTGTCTCCAGCCGCGTCCTCCACCTGCCCCTGGGGGATGCCAAGGCATTCCCGGGCCAGATGGAACACACTGTGTAATCCCTGAATTATGTTTTGGGTCCACCTCAGGGTCTCTCTCCAACTGGATGAGCTTGGAAATCGTCCAGAGGGAAGCACCCCCGAACAGAAGATCAGATGCCTGAAACACTTCAACTGACTCCTTTCAGCACATAGTAGATGAGTCTACTCTTAGCTTTACTAAGATGTCAGAGACCTCAGTCAGTCTTGAAGACTGAGGTTACAGTAGCCCTGCAAGGTGAACTGATTTTGTTTGCTAGTATCTGTGATCACTTTCTTAAGGTGCTTTCACACCTATCTTGCTAGGTCCAGACCTTTGGACTTTTCAGAATATAGCAAAGTAGCAGGTGAGAAAGCTTCCTCTGAACACAGTAAATAAGTCCCTTTCGCTTCTCCCTTGTTCTTCTCCCTGCCGTCACTGCATGCGTCATTTGGGACCACAGCAGCACATCTGATACAGACTTTCTTCACCCAAAGCAATCAAAGAGAATAATGTGATTATTAACCATCAGATGACAAGGTAAAACCTCTTAAATCATTCTAAATTCAGTTTTAAGCAGAAATGAGGCAATAATCTCACACATACACACACACACACACACACACACACACCTACACCTATGGCCAATTTAGAGACACCAGTTCACCTTACTTGCAAGTCTTTGGAAGTTGGAGCACACGGAGGGAACCCACTTCAACATGGGGAGAACACGCAAACTCCACACAGAAAGAACCAGGTGGAAAGTGATCCCACAACCTTCCTGCTGTGAGGCAATGGTTCTAACCACTAATCCACCATGCCACCCACCCATTTAAGAGTACCAAAAAAGAAATGAATATAATAACAGTCCATAAGGCAGAGGTTTATGGACCTCACTTTGCCACTTAACAATTAACCATGAGGTTCAAATTTACCCCCCAGTCACAATCAGAGGGAAAATGAATATTAAAATATTTAAGATAATCTTTTGTTTATTTTACACAGTGAGACGATTTTGACCAATTCGATAAATGTTAGAAAAATTTCATTCAATTTTCATGAAACTTGGAGAATGGATTGATTTTTTTTCATGTAACAAAATAGAGCAATTTTTGACAATTTCTTCAAAACACTGACTTTGATTTTTAAAAAGCAGCCATACACATACAGTTAAAACTTTGTGCACATCTGGATAATTTAATTTCACGTTAATCAAAATCCCAAATTCCAATATTGTTCAGCTTTGGTGTATGTTTGTGCTCTCTGAGTGCCTTTCTACTCCACCAATGAAGTTGGGGAGAGGTTATGTTTTTACCCGTTTGTTTGTCTGTTTTGTGAACAGCCTGTCACCCAAAATTTTAATTTATCGTTATAATTTGTTTTGTTTTTTTTACAGAGGATTCATATCCTGATAGGCAAGAACTGATTCCATTTTCAAGGTCAAAGGTCAAAGTCAGGAAAAATCTTGGAAAACTGGAAAAATCCTAATCCTTTAACATTGAACAAATTTCCAAAAATTCATAACTCAAAAAAAAAACACATTTTCTTTCATATTTGAGAGCGTTATAGAATGCCATCCTTTATCGACTGAAAAGGTTTAATCCAGATTACAGATTTTGTGGCCATTTAAATTTAACATTGAAAACCCTTTTATATTATATCTCAATCAAAAGTGCCTCAATCTCATTTTTCTGTTATGGATTTACCTACACCACCAAAATTGGATGAAGGTTCCAGTTTTATGCCTGTTTGTCTGTCATCCAGTTATCAGTCAGAAAACAAGTCTCTGAAAAAGAATTCAGAGACCAAAAAAGTAAAACAAAAACAAAAACCTGACAACACCACAAAAAACTTTGATCTAAGTGCATGAACTCCTGACATTTGATCACATCTAATTTAGCTTATGAAAAGCCACTTCTAACAGGACTTTGACCTTGAAATTTTTTCCAAGGTAAAAATTTTGGGAATTGGAAACTAGTGTTGGCAGAGGTTTGCGCTCTATGTTAGTTTAAAATGTGTTTGTGGGAACTTCACAAAACTAGATGGAGATAAATTGTTTGAACATATCAACCACAGAAAAATAAAATACATTTCAAAACGTTTGAATGCACTCCTTAAAGCAATGCCTGGCATTTTCTAAATGCCAGCTTTTAATGGCAAGAAGCATAGATGACACGTTTTGTCAAAATTGGGCCACAAGAAAGCTAATTCAAGCAGAAAGGTGTGTGTGTGTGTGTGTGTGTGTGTCACAGAATTAATATGGGTAGTGTGCACAGAGTTCTACATGGAATTTAACCTGAAATTGTTCATTTCCGTAACAAACGCACACTTCCATGTTTCCATACTGAGTTATGTGCACGCACGTTTGTGTCCCACTTAATGCTACACAACACTTGTAAATATGATAAATGGTGGGTACACACCGTTCTAACAGCACCCATGCTGAGTAATGAAAGTGTTCCAGCTCCCAGTTGAGAGTGGAAGGAAGGGTTTAATATAAAGTCTGAAATTAGGCAAAACAAAACAAAAAAAAAAAAAACATATTTAAAGCCAAAATGAAATTTAAAAAAAATAAATAAAACTCTTAACATACCGTATAGATTTTCTTTGATTTAAAAAAAACGTGGTATCTAAAATGGTGAAGTTGAGACATATAAGGTAGTCAGGAGGATATGGTTGTCAGAATTAAGTGTATCCCAGCATTCCCAGAGTTTTATATCAGCCACAAGGGGCCCTATCTTGAGGATCTGTGGCACACGGTCTCAAAGACTTAACACAACTCCATCTGGGGTTTGACCACATTGCTATTAAGAGAGCATGTATTCTGAGCACAAAGGTAAGTGCTATCTGCAAAGCGGCTTGCTTTGGTCGCCAATTACTTCTGGTGCCTTCTGGATGAAGGTGGCTATAGAATAAATACTCAATTAATCAAAGTAATTAGTTCTGGCCTGAGTGCATTTTATGTTTGAAGTATTTTTTGTGTGTGTGTAAATTTTCTAATGATCTTGACGCAGAGTGGCAGCCAGTAGAACTTGGTGTCCAGCTGATGCTCTGCCTGAAAGTGAGGACAACATTTGTCTTGCCAAAGCATCTGGTCAATATTAGCACAGCTGCAGACGGATGAGATCTGACTCCCAGGTCTCAGCTTCCATCTCTGCTGCTGACTTTCCCACTCTGCACAGCCAGAGCTATTTTTACCCCAGCAGTGACTGGACATCCTGAGACACACGAGGAGAGCTGATTCAACAAATGCGCCGTCGGTATATGTACGCACAAGGTCTGCAGCCTGTCAGTATTCAAACTACTCATTAAACACGTGGCTAATGTACATGCATTTGAAAGCACTTTGGCATGCTGCTTGAAATTCTTGATGGTGACCTTTATGTGTGCTGAACCCTCCATTCTCTTCTTATCAATCTCTTAATTTAATTTCATTTAATTTAATAACATTTAAAAGGTTGTTACCTCCATCAAGGAGGGTTTAGATTACATTAACAGTCATGCACTTTGGCAGACATAAACACTCGCAGGCGTTGCAGTGCTTGAGTTTATTTATTTGTGAGACAAATGGTCCAATCGCGGGTCAAGGTGCTTATGAGACAGTTGCATGGTGAGCTTTTTCTTAAGACCTGGGCAGGTCATTCCATCACTGTGGGACCACAGAGGAGTCTCCCCTGAGGTGACCATATTAAACATTAGTTGTGACCAGAACACAGAGGCTATATATAAAGTTCATAGACCTTAATGGGTGAGTTCAGGTGGGAAAATGATTTTTAATAACTTGCTTGTAGGCCAGCAACAAGGATTTGAGTTTTCGAGGAGCCAGTGCAGAGACACAAAGACTTACATGCTCTTTTTTTGGTTGACCAAAGACGAAGCACGCTGATGGTTTCTGCATCATATGAAAGGCTTTGAGTGAACATGATGGTAAACCTGCTAGTAAGGCATGGGGGCAGCCAAGGCGTGAGGTGACATAGCTTCTGATATTCTCAATGTTATACATGGAAAATCTGTATCATCTGGGCTCAGAAGCAGTATGTTCAGGTAATGAATGAAAGGTGGGGTTCACCCTGAACAGGCTGCATACAGACAGACAAACACATTCACATTCTTATAGAGCTGGGTATCGATTCAAATTTCAAGAATCAATTTGATTCTGATTCTTAAGATTCAGAATCAATTATTTCGATTCAATTCAATTTGATCTGATCCGATTAAAACTGTTTTTGAGCTGTTACCTAATTGTCTAGTTATGCAACATATTAATACTAGTATTGTATTGACATTTGACAGCAAATTAATGAAATATTGGCAGTGGTGGGCACAGCTAACTAAAAAGCTAGCTTCAATAACAGCTAATCAGCTAACTGAAAAGTTATCTTTTATAAAGCTAAACCGATAAACCACCCAAAAACTTATCAGAAGCTACAGCTAACCGATAACTTTCAATATTGTCTCCGGTACACTTGTAACAACAATTATTATATGGTATGTGATTTTGCCAACTTCTGAATGGCCCATTCACCACTTTCTGAGCTGTACCACATGCCGAGTTGAGCGCTGGTGGAGCTGAGAACACCTCGTGTGCAGCGTAGCGCTAGCCAATCAAGCGACGCCTTCTATCGATAACGACCAATCAGATAACGCTATACAACGCCTACTTTGGCTGTCAGTTTGTTGACAAGATTCTACAAGATGCCTGTGCATTATTTCACAAAGACTATTCCTTATTAAGCCCCTTTCACACGGGCCCGCTTCGAGTTGCATCGTGCGTCGTCATGACAACGCCGTGTACACAATGCAGTAAAAACTAAGAGCACAGAAAAAAAAAAAACGCTGCTGGCTACAGCTGCTGCAGCAGCTCCTCTGTCTTCTCTCACAAATGTGATTAAATACAGTCCATAAAAGTCCTGCTCACAGACTGATTGCCAGAGACAGGACATGTCCACATTCAATAAAAAGTCCGGACATCTCCAGTCCATTCACGGACGATTCGTTCGTGCACGCATATGTAAACAATTACAAGAAAAAGAAGGCTGCCTGCGCTACTCGCTCTCCACAAACTCTCTCATCACTGTGTTAAAGAAAGGACATAAGTCCTGCTCACAGACTGATTGCCAGAGACAGTACATGTCCACATCAAGTATAACTCCAGACATCGCCACATTAACTCACAGACGGTTCGTTCGCACACATGTGCGCACGCATCTCGCACGCACATCTCGCAGTCAAAGTAGGAAAGATAAACTATAACAGAACTCAGAGTGCAGACCTGCAGCTCAGCACAAGAACAAATATAAAGTAGAAGATAAATCAGAGTGCACAGTCTGTCTGCAGCGCGCACCTGACGCAGACATTCCTGCGTCGTCATGACACCACAGGAAGCTCGAGGCAGCCCCGGTGTGAAAGGGGCTTTAGAGATTGTGCTCATGAAGTATTTTGGACCTGTTGGTGCAGTATGACAGTAATAATAAAGAGTTGACACTTGAGATGGATTTTTCAGTTTTAGTATGTTTGACAAAGTCCCAATTTTCTTGTTTACCATATAATAAAACAGTTATAGACTTTTGATTTCATGCGGACCTGGTCAGGATGAAGTTCACCAAAAGTCTAGAATTGTATATTCTCTTTGTGTGTCCTGCCCACTGCTGGAAGCTCCTGTTTACTCCATATTTTGCAGCAGTGAAGCAGTTGTGAAGAGGTAAGCTCAACTGCGTGCGCACGCACGCGCGCACACACACACACACACACACACACACAAAAGCCATTATTCCTTAACAGGATACAGCCGTGCCACCGTGAGGCAGATGTCTTGGAAAATAAAGCAGTTTTGACTTATGGTTTTGATAAATAAATACAATACAACCAAAATGTACATTTTTATTTCTTTAGCTGCTGCAAGAGGCTGCAAGCCTCAGTCGCCCAAAGGATTATGGGATATCTCAATACTTAGGACGAATACTGCCATGAACACTACCGGCCAGTAGATGGCAGTAGAGACCATGAAAATTTGCCAAAACAAATATTCCAAATTATCCATAATAATCTGCGTGGAGAAGCAACCTGAGCTTCTTCTGGCATTTTTACATAAAACAAACACAATTCACCTGGACACTAAAACCTTCGAAATTAGTGCAATACTTTAAAACTAAAACATATAGCTGATGTTTTCACTTTATAAAACATCAGAAGTGACGTTAATTTAAATAACATGTCCGAAATTAGTTTTGTTAAAATTTTAACCATAAGTTAAAACTGTATGCCTCTGGATGACTTGGGTGATATTGCCAGTGAGTTAAGGCCCAGTCACACAGCACTTAATGAAGGGTGACGAAGCCCTGACGAAACAAGAAATCTGGACTTTCGTTAGCATCGTTTAACCTTCGCACAGCTTCATTCCTGCAGCTGGAACTTCGTCAGGATTTTTAAACTGTTGAAAAATCTGAACGAAGGGCAACGAAAACCTCAATTCGTCTGTGTTTCGTTTTGCTGTTGTTCTTGACGTTTTTTTAATCATTTGTTTCGTTTTTGTAACGTTATTGTTTAATTTGACTTCGTTGGAGCAGCTGAATGTTTTCACAAAGTGCAGAAGCCAGTTTGTGAGCGCTGAGGCTGCTGCTGCTTCATGTACCATTGGAAATTACAGGGTAAACTCAGCCTGCTTGCTTGGATTTTTTTTTTAATCTGTGTGTGGGGGGGGGGCTCAGGGACCTTATATAGCCCAGAATTAATCTTTTGTGTGGATATAATTAATTATTTTGTCACAAGCAACTGTTGAATTTGAAACAACAAAAAGTTGTATAATTTCTGACAGTACATGAATGCAGCATCAGTGGCAGCTCCTGTGTGCGCTTATTATTTTGTATTAAATATAACTATGAGTGTAGGAATGATAATCCAGTCCTTCTGTACATGTGGCAACAGGTAGATGAATCAAAATGATGACATAACGAGGCTGGACTATTGTAATTCATTATTATCAGGTTGTCCTAAAAGCTCCCTGAAAAGCCTTCAGTTAATTCAAAATGCTGCAGCTAGAGTACTGACGGGGACTAGAAGGAGAGAGCATATCTCACCGATATTGGCCTCTCTTCATTGGCTTCCTGTTAATTCTAGAATAGAATTTAAAATTCTTCTTCTTACTTATAAGGTTTTGAATAATCAGGTCCCTTCTTATCTTAGGGACCTCATAGTACCATATCACCCCAGTAGAGCGCTTCGCTCTCAGACTGCAGGCTTACTTGTAGTTCCTAGGGTTTGTAAGAGTAGAATGGGAGGCAGAGCCTTCAGCTTTCAGGCTCCTCTCCTCTGGAACCAGCTTCCAATTCGGATCAGGGAGACAGACACCCTCTCTACTTTTAAGATTAGGCTTAAAACTTTCCTTTTTGCTAAAGCTTATAGTTAGGGCTGGATCAGGTGACCCTGAACCATCCCTTAGTTATGCTGCTATAGACGTAGACTGCTGGGGGGTTCCCATAATGCACTGAGTGTTTCTTTCTCTTTTTGCTCTGTATGCACCACTCTGCATTTAATCATTAGTGATTGATATCTGCTCCCCTCCACAGCATGTCTTTTTCCTGGTTCTCTCCCTCAGCCCCAACCAGTCCCAGCAGAAGACTGCCCCTCCCTGAGCCTGGTTCTGCTGGAGGTTTCTTCCTGTTAAAAGGGAGTTTTTCCTTCCCACTGTCGCCAAGTGCTTGCTCACAGGGGGTTGTATTGACCATTGGGGTTTTTACGTAATTATTGTATGGCCTTGCCTTACAATATAAAGCGCCTTGGGGCAACTGTTTGTTGTGATTTGGCGCTATATAAATAAAATTGATTGAAATTGATTGATTGACATAAAGAGCTGTTTTGGAAGGCAGAATTCACGTTTTGGATCAGTGATCAGCTGGTGGAATAACCACACATGTGAGTCAATGCGCGCGTTCACACACACTGATTAATTTACTGCTCTGATATATTCAATCATCTTTACACTTTATATTTATTATCGCTTTTGACAGTTTTCTGTTATAAATCATATATGGCTTAGAACATAATACTGTGATACAGCACTTTTTTTTTAATTGGAACAAGACGGAGCGCGCAGCGTGTCGACAGACAATGAGGATTCTGATGATGATGGAGATGATCCCTCTTTTGTTCTGGACGAGGAACCAGAGCAGGTGGTCCACTGACGTGCACACAGATCTCCACAGCTTCTGTTTGCAATTTCTCCAGGACTGAGGTGCTATGAGCTCCGTCTCAGAGCCGAGTCCTGGACCTCAGAGATGCAGACACACACTGCTCCAGCTGTGGCTCCAGGCGCGTTTCCTTAAAGCGTAGAGATCGTGAGCTTCGGTTTTGTTAACTTCCTCTTTCGTCCCTTTTGCGCTCTTGCTTCACAGACTGTTCAGTGATAAAACTCTTTCGTCCACCTTTTCTCAACGAATTGTGATGTTTTTTACTTTTTCCCTTCGTTCAGGAATCGTTGTGTGCCGTGTGACTGGGCCATTAGTCTGGTGTCAAGAGTAATTATCTTGTGACCAGCTCTTCTCTGATTGCGGAGGATAGAGCAGTTTCTCCTGAAACCAGCTCTCTTCTGTTTACAGAGAATAGGGTTGTTTATCTGCTACAAAACATTTAACAGGTAAGTGCTAAAATCTTTGATATTAGACTTAACAAAGGTTTTTAAATGTTTAAGATTTATTTACTTCACCTATAAAAACATTTTAGCTAAAAATTATCAGATCAAAATTTATTGGAAAATAATTGGTCTGATGATGGTTTTCAAAGTTACCTGAAAAGCTAATCCAATAACGAAAACATTAGCTTTGATAATTAGCAGTTAGTGGATTAGCAGAACTGTGCCCACCACTGAGTATTGGTAGTTAATAATGATGGCTGTAAGACTGATGGCAGGGACCAATCCCCCTCCCAGAATGTTAGAGCAATGATTTTGTCTTACAAACACGCTGAAGGGCAGCCAAAAGAGGGTGCCAGAGGTACCTGGTTCATTGGCCCTTACACAGGTACATTTCTACAGGCTTCCAAGAAGGCTGTAACAAAGTTTTTTTTTTTTAACTATCGCTTTACTTCACAAAATGTGGCCCTTAAAATGCAGGCAATAGTGTTTCAGAGAGTTATAAATTTAAAACTTTTCCTGGGGCACTTGTTGCAGGAGAACATCTCCCAGTTCAATCTTTTCCCACAGCCACGCAGCAAGTGCTGGTGGAAAAGACTGACTGAAAAGTCAGTCCACAACAGAGAACCTTCATGCACTGTCCCACCGAAAAATGCACTTTATGAGGAGCGAACGAAAAAAAAAAAAAAAACGACTGTGTGAATTAAACAGCGGACAATTCTTTTTTTCTTGCCCGCAACACACAAGAGTCCCAGTCATCATGACTGACATCTTTAAATAGCTTTGACAGAGGTTGATGAATAAATTGTGGACCTGCTTCTAAATCAGAACCAGCAAGTCCACAATCAATGTAGAGAAATGATCATTTTCACACCCTTGGAAACAGTCTTTGGATGTATGAATCAATCTGTGGGATTTAAAATGAGAAACGATTAAAAATCGGCGAATCGATCTTTTCAACCCAGACTACACTCTTAGTCAGTTGGAGGAAGCTGAAGAACCCAGAGGGAACTCATGCGAATAGTACTGAGAGAATCCCACAGAAAGGACCAGGTTGGCAGCATTTCAGGGACCTCAGTGAGAGTCAGCATTAACTCGGTTTCTGTTACAGTTTTGCAGTATTTTCAGAATGTCAATGAAAAAATCGTTGTGAAATAGTAGCGTTTCCATTGAGTTATTTAATGCCACTGCTGGCCTTTGTCCTCTCGCGGGAACTGTCATCCTAGCGAGGCTCTTATCATTCCAACTGTCATGGCAACAGAACTGTGAGTCTCTCTAAATACTACCATTTTATTGTTTTTGTAATCCAACATTGCTGTAATGTCATCTCTTATAATGTTTTAACAAACTCTCCATCTCTGTACTTCGGCCACATGTATTTTAGAATGTCATGCGGTGGTTTATTTCATCATGTGACCTGTAATAGCAAAGTGTTGTCATTCCACTTTTCCAAAAGAAGGCTTATTCGAATCACCTGAAATACCACCTGCAAGTGTAAAAACATTTTTGCAATATTTGAGTTATTGTTTGTTTGTTTCCAGAATACATGTTTCCATTCAGGGTATTTTTAATTTGCCACATTAATTTGCAAAGTTTGGAGGGTAATGGAAACCAATGTGGTGCCAGACACCAGCTATAAGCTGTTGTATTCTTACTTATTCCTTCAGAAAGTGCAGCGAGGAGTCACTGTAGTCTCTGATTTGATGCTGTTCACAGTCTCAGCCAACAAGACAAGATTTTCTGTCTCTGAAAAGGTTGAACTGAAGGTGATGGTCCTACATCAGTTGTAACATGTTGGTGAGGTAGGCGAAGACCCAAAAATCACGAGTGTATGACGAATCAAAGTGAGGTGGTTTCGAAGGATGGCTCTAAGTGCTGGAACATTGAGGTATCCATGTACACAAGTTGTGTGTCTTATACATCTGCCCCCTGCAGAACACTCTGAAGGACTGCCTACAGAGGTCAAACTAACCAGCTGAGAAGGACTTAAGACCAGCTGGTAGCTGCTGCTGAGTGCAACGTTTTAATTACAGACAACAGAACCATTTCAGTCTGTTTCAGCCATTTCACTCAATTTCACCCTTTCTACATAAAAACTAATGAACCACATTTTACAAACTTGGTGAACCTTCGAGTCTGGCTGGAGCATGGAGAATGGATATCGTTATATTTTGGGCTGGATATCAACAAAAGAGGTGCAATCACAAAATATTCAAATAATTTAGGGATGTGTTTGAATAAGACCACTTGGTCATTTTTCTTCTATGGAGTGCATAACTTCTGTGATGTTTTGATAAATGCATAGAAACGGATAAATCAGACAAACTGCAAAACTGGCACATTTTTGTTAAAGGTTCTCCTCGTTACCACCTCGAGTAAACAAAACAAAATGTAAACCGTGGGAAGAATCGCCACAGTCAATTAAGCAGACAATGTGAAACTAATTGCTAATATAAGCCTAGAATAAAGCATTCATGCAGCAGTCTCTCCCACTGTGGCACAATGTAGGTTAAAGACAATGCATTTAGTTACCAAAGATAATCTCAGTGCCTTTGAGAAAACAAACAGGCGCATTTTAATGTGTCTGTTATTATGAGATGCAGACAAAGTGGAGTGGGCCTGTAGTCTGTGCTGGAAGAAATGTGCTCTTAAATATCCACATTCTGCAATCCTCTTATGAACTAAATATGAAAACTCCACTTCTGCCCATTCCTGCTAGAAAAGTTGTTGATCCAGTGCATCTAAAAAAAGGCATTTTTCCCAGGCATTCCAATGCAGTCACTGCAAATATGCTGAAGACGGATCGCAATGAGCAACTGAGAGCTGTTATGAAACAGTCCCGTTACACAGCAATGGAACTGTTTTATAACGGCAAATAATTACAAAAGACAGAGGGTTTGCAACTGTTAATGAGGATTGTTATAATGGTTAATTATTGAGTTAATATTTATTTTCAGAGGAAATCAAATAGTATTTTGGTCTAGAAGGAAAGGTGATGTAACACAGTGGTAAACATACCACTGTCCCGGCTTTTTTTTAAATGTGTTGCAGGCATCCATTTCAAAATGAGCAAATATTTGCACAAAACCAAAAAAGTCTTATCAGTTTGAACATTAAATATCGTCTTTGTGGTGTATTCAATTGAATATAGGTTGAAGAGGATTTGCAAATCATTGCATTCTGTTTATATTTACATTTCGCACAACGTCCCAACTTCATTGGAATTGGGGTTGTACAAATGAAACAAATGACATATTTACACATACAGATTTATTTGTAAAACCCACCACACGTTTCAGTAACTTGTGGCTTATACCGACCAGCCGGACCAGCCAACCACTGATGTCAGGAAACTAATCTTCCCAATATGTTAGTGGTCTAAAAGTTATCAGAACTAAATTTATCTGAAGCTAATTGGTCCGCTGATGGTTTTCAAAATTATCTGAAAAGCTAATCCGCTAACAAAAACGATAGCTCTGATAATTAGCAGCCTAGCGGAACTGTGCCTACCACTGGTTGCTTCACAGCAAGACGTTCATTTGATCAATTCCCACCTGTGGCCTTTCTATGTGGCATTTGTATGTTTGTGTGGGTTACCTCCAGGTGTTCCGGTGTTGCAGACCAAACTGCCCCTCCTATTAATCAGCCTGCCCTGCCTTCACAGCGCATACTTCATTTTGGGGCTCAGCAGCATCATTTCTGAGTGTCACCAGCATTTCGCCGATTATCACCTCATTTCTGCTTCAAACTGCACTCCAGCCATCATCTGTCTCAGCGACAGATATGTGAAGCTTTTGTACAACAATCGCTTCCACATAACTTCAGCATTATTTCATAATTAGTGTGACAAGACAAGATGGCGCCTGTGTGTGTTCCGGCTGCTGCTTGCCTGTTACCATGTCGTTTTTCTGTTATTTTCCTGATTGTGTGTGCTGTCATATCAGCTTTGACGGATAGCGATTGCGTGAGTGCAATACAGATTTATGATCGCAACTCTCTTTTTAAAATTAAAGAGACAATGGAATGCCTCTTTCATGACTGGGGTAGCTACAAGCAAACTTTCCCATCTCCGTTTGTGTGTTCCCCCTTCTCCCGGGAATACCTGATGTGGCGACGTCCAGGTAGTCCGAAAAAGAGGAGAAGAGGCTGCAGAGCGGGTGTCCAGGTTCGGATCAGACGAGGAGTGTGGCGTGCGGCTCGTGGATACCGAAGCTACAGGTGGCTTCGTCCAGTTCCACTCTTGCAGGGCCATACGGCTGGCGGTGCGGCCCTGTTCATGCATCCCACCACTCCTCTGTGTTGCAGGACTCAGCCTGGACATCACTGGGTGTTGTGTGTTGGGGGGTTTGGCTGGATGTTTTTGTGTTGTTTTCTTTTCTTTGCTCTCCAGGTGGTATGCAAACTGGTTTTTGTCTGTGGAGAAGGTGCTGGCAGAAGAGTCCTTCACCCTCATCAGCATTATTAGCTGCACCTGTGGAGGATGTTCACGTGCAGGCCTACTGACTCGCAGCACCTGTGGATGATGCTCACGTGCAAACTTAAAGACTTTCAGCTGAAGCAGATAATGAGATGGCGTTCTGCATTTAAGCCATGAGTGGTTCAAGCAGAATTGCCGGGAACTCGACCTTGTGACGTTCGTTTGTGAGACGCTGAGGACCGCGCCAGGGTTTGACACATCGTGCCTGTGAAGGAGAACGGGTGAGGGACACATGCTGTCAGCACACATCAGAGAGTCAGTTTGTCGTGTCCACCTGGGGGGTGTTTGGCGGTGAATCTGAGTCCAGAAGCGCTGAGGCTTCGATCCTTTTGGGCGCTGGAGAGCGCGCCGTCCTTCACTCCACCAGACAAACCACATATTTATGTTGTACACTAATTATTGCACTGGAGGGGAAATAAAACCGTTTTGTTTGTGGAACCGCTTTCTGGTTATTTAGCGCTGGGTTCGGTCAGACGTTGGTCCGCTCCTCAACCTGCGTCTGCACATAACACTGGGTCCCCGATGGACGAGTCGCTTGGGTCCCGGGTCTGTCCCCGTTTTCCGTGTTTACATCTCGGGAGCAGCGTGGGTTTCGCCGGTACAGTGGTGCCTCACGTGACCGTGGGAGATGTCTGCAGCCTATCCCGCTGTGTTCAGCGGACTCGACTACCGCCTCATTGTTGAGTCGGATTGGATTATTGAATGCGCACTCTATTTCAAATAAAGCGTTCTCCATTAATGAGCTTTTTGTCAGGAAAAACTTGGACTTTCTTTTCCTCACAGAAACGTGGCAGAGGGAAAATAAATGCATCCATTTAAATGAGCTCTGTCCTGCGGGTTGCTTAGTGGTGGGTAAGCCCCGCCCCTGTTATGCGGGGGGAGGACTGGCTGCTTTGCTCCGGGACCGGTACACATGCAGACTGTCGGATACGAGCCACGCCCCCTCTTTTGAGGCGCTCATGATGGAAGTTGGTTCCTCACATAAATTTTATAGTATTTTGATCTATCGACCTCCTGGCCCTGCTGGGACTTTTCTTAAGGCTTTTACTGACTTTTTATCGATTGGAAAAGGTCTTAATTTTGGGTGATTTCAATTTCCAGATTGATGTTGATTCTTCTACTTCAGCAAGAGAGCTTATAACTATGACAGAGGCTTTTAATTTTAAACAGTATGTGTCAGGTCCCACTCACAACAAGGGTCACATGTTGGATCTGGTTTTTGCACTGGGCCTGGAAATTACCAATGTATGTGTGGAGGATGTTCTTCTGAGTGATCATTGTTGTGTTTTCTTTGATTTGATGGTGCCATCTGAGCCTCGACCTGTTTCTACTAAGGCAGACAGGAGAATTATCACAGAGACAACAGCTACGCTTTTCTGTGATAAATTCAACCCTTTACTTTTTAGTAATCTCACTGAAACTGATTGTTTTATGAATAGCTTTAATAGCCACTGTGCCACTATCTTGGATCAAGTGGCACCACTTAAGGCTAATAAAGCTCCTCGTGAAAGTTTCTGTCCTTGGATAAATGATGGGATTATGACTCTAAGGAGAACATGTCGCCAGATTGAACGCCTATGGAAGTCAACAAAACTGGAGGTTCACAGGCTACATTTAAGAGACTTAATATCTTCCTTAAATAAGATGATAGAGGAGACCAGGACGAGTTATTTTAATCGCCTGATTGCCTCCAATAACAGAAATCCTAAAGTGCTTTTTGACACAATCAGCTCTCTTGTGTCACCTGCTGCCGTCACTCCTGTTATCTCTCAAACTAGTTGTGAGGAGTTCCTGGATTTCTTTATTGATAAGGTTAGAGTTATAAAGTACAACCTGCCTCCATGCCATGGTCCCCAGCACTGGGAACCTCCCACTCAGTGCTCGGCCTCATTTGAGCCTGTTACTGTAGAGGACATCTCAACCATCATGAATAAAGTGAAGCCATCCTCTGGTATTTTGGATGTTCTTCCGTTTAAACTGTTTGTGAACGTATTTGACTCCATCGGGCCCTACGTTGCTAAAATGTTTAATATATCTTTGTCGCGTGGTGTGTTTCCCTGTTATTTTAAACATGCCATTGTGGAACCACAGTTAAAGAAAGCTGGATTGGATTCTACAGAGCTGAAGAACTTTAGGCCAATATCTAAAACCCCTTTCTTGGCCAAAGTCTTGGAAAAGGTAGTCTGTGCTCAATTGAGATCGTTTTTGCAGGCTAACAACATCCATGACACTTTTCAATCTGGGTACCGTGAGTTTCATTCTACTGAAACAGCCCTGTTGAAGGTGTCTAGTGACATGATGATGGCAGCTGACACTGGCAAATGTTCTGTGCTGGTTCTGTTTGATCTATCTTCAGCGTTTGATACCGTTGACCATGGCATTCTGATAAACAGATTGCGGGATTTGGTTGGAATGTCAGGTTGTGTTTTACCTGACTGGTAGAACTTTTAGTGTGACGGTGGGCAATGCAGTGTCGGAATCTGCAGATCTTCTCTGGGGTGTGCCACAGGGATCGGTCTTGGGACCTGTTTTGTTCTCGTTGTATCTCCTTCCTCTCAGCAAGCTGATCCAGCAGTTCAGTGATGTGTCCTATCATTTGTATGCGGATGATCTGCAGCTGTACTGCTCTTTTAAGACAACTGAGCCACAGAAACTCTGCTCTCTCACAAATTGTTTGGCCAAAATTAAGGAATGGCTCACTGAGAACAGTCTGCAGTTAAATTCCAATAAGACTGAGACTCTGATTGTAGCACCAGATAGTGCTGTACCTGGAATTAAGCAGCATCTCGGTAGCCTAAGCTGTACGGTCAAAAGCAGCCTGCGTAACCTGGGTGTCATTTTGGATGGAGGAATGTCTTTGGAGCAGCACACAAATTACCTGGTTAAGAACTGTTTTTTCCAAATTCGGAACATCTCTAAGCTCTGTAAGATGGTGACTTTAAAAGAGCTTGAGATGATTGTTCATGCGTTCCTCTCATCGCGTTTGGATTATTGTAACAGTCTCTTCACCTGTCTGAATAAGAAGGAGTTGGCCCGCCTGCAGGTTGTGCAAAATTCTGCTGCGCGCCTGCTTACCCGCACCCGCAGGAGGGACCATATTACTCCTATTCTTAATACTTTGCATTGGCTGCCTGTCTCCTACAGGATTCATTACAAAATCCTGGTATTGACTTTTAGAGCTCTACATGGACAGGCACCGGAGTACATCAGGGACCTACCTGATCCAGCCTTATGCTTCCTCCAGGAGCCTCAGGTCGTCCAATCAGAACCTGTTGATGGTTCCTCTGACCCGTTTTAAAACTCGCGGGGACAGATCTTTTAAAGCGGTGGCGCCAAGCCTCTGGAATGAGCTTCCCTGTGCCCTTCGTTCTCTGGATTGTATAGATACTTTTAGAAGGCAACTAAAGACGCATTTCTTTAAGTTAGCTTTTTAGCCTAATATTGTATTTTATTGTTTTCGTATGTTATTTTTAGATTATTTTTGTATGCCATGTGCAGCGCTTTGTGACCCTGGTCTGTGAAAGGCGCTTTATAAATAAAGCTTACTTACTTACTTACTATAATAAATGACGGTGGACCGATCAGAGCGCACAGCAGCTGCTGCGGCGCCTACGTCATTTCAGAATGTCAATATGGACTCGCCAATTATCACCTTGTTTTCTGCTTAAAACGGCCTCGTTTCTGCTTAAAACTGACTTTAGAATGATTTAAGAGGTTTTACTTTGTCATCTGATGGTTAATAATCACATTAATCCATTTGATCGCTTTGCTGCTGTGATCCGAAATGACGCAAGCGCAGTGAAGGCAGGGCAGACCAATTTTTAGGGGGGACCGTTCGGTCTGCAACACCGGCTTCCTCCCACATAAAGAGACATGCAGGTTAGGTGAATTGGAAACTTTAAATTGTCCCTCGGTGTGCGTGCAGGTGTGAATGTTTCTTTTTAATTATTATTATTACAGTTTGTTTGGATAGCAGATGTTTGCAGAATTTTAATATGACAAGATCAAGGCGTGACATCACAAAACAAAAATTTTAAGGGAAGCTTAAAAATAAATTTTAAGACTAGTTCACCACCAAAAGTTATTCAATTAATTCAAAGACCATGGTGCCCCCCCCCCCCCCCCCCCAAAAAAAATTAGCTGAAATGCACACACTTTTTGCAAAATCTTCATTGTAAAACAGAAGAGACTGCGCTGATTAAAAACAAACATTCAGCCATTGGTTGATAGAGACAATAATGAGTAAGATGAGTATCCTGAGTTCATGCTAAAGCTCAGGCTCTGGTCAAAGAGCTGATGCATGAAGCTCAGCCTGTCAGGCTCTTAGCCATCTGATTCACACTTAAACAGGTCCTGGCTCAAAAATACACTTACTGTTCCAATCTGACATTTGGAAATATATCATGTGCAAAGAAATTAAACTTTTTTTATTTATATTATTGCAATTGAAAAATCCTTTGTTTTTTTTTCAACCACTGCAAACTGATAGAGGGAAAACAGGTTATGTGACTGCACTGTTTGTCTGTGACAGATTAAAAAGTTAAATTCTGAGTCAAAGGAGACCCAGTTTGCTCAAACAAATTGTCATGATGAGACAAAAGTCAGCATATGGACAGATCTTTGTGACATCATCAGGCTATACAGAAAACAAATCTGAAAGGAAAAGAAAGGAAAACGTGCCTGTCAAAGTGAGAGAGAAAAATACAGTGCTGTGAAAAAGTGTTTACCCCCTTGACCCTTTACATGTTAGATTTTTATTAGGACATCAAAAAACAAAACAAAAATTTAGGCCTTGTATATTAGAATTTCCAAAATCCTACTCTTTAAACTCCAAGACAAGCCACCAAGACACCAGTGAGTGTTGCATCACCAGTTAGACAGCTTCATGATGAAGTGGTATACTTGTAGGTTTCTATAAAAAAAAAAAGAAAAAAAAAAAAAACACTTGAAAGTTCAGCTACAATTTGCCAGAAGGTACATTGGAGATTCAAGCATAGGTTTGATGTTTTGTTGAAAGAAATTTATTCTCTGTGCAACTCCACTATGAAGGCAGGAGTGGTGATACAAAATGTAAAACTTGCACTGTGCACAATCTCTTCAATCACAGCCACTATAACTTCTTCAGGGTTGTCCTGGTGTCTTGGTGGCTTTCCTCACTCTTCACCTTCTTATACAGTCACTCACTTTTTGAGAACTACTCCACACAGATTTACCATAGAGTGCCATACTGTTTGTATTTCTTCATAATTCATGTAAATATGCCCAAGACATAGTCAGTGTCTTGGGAATGTTCACGTATCCATCCCCTGACTTGTCCAAAGAAAACTATATAAAAGTGACGGTTTACATGTACTATACTAAAGGGGGCACTTACTTATTAACACCATCACGGATAAAAGAAAATGTCAAATACTGGTTGTTCCAGCTTCACAAATAAGAGGAGTTACCGTATTTTCTGAAGTATAAGTAGCACCTGTCAAAAAAAATGTCTCTTGAAAAGGAAAAAAAAATGTACATCCCGGAGTGTAAGTCGCACCGTTTATCTTGGATTTTTGTGCATTGTTGTATGCAGTTTTTATTATTGCCATTTATTCTTTTATTATTGGAGCTTATTTTACAGTGCTTTGATTCCTGGGAAAGCCTGATATATAAATAGTTAATAATTAGGGAATAACCCTGTTGTGTCTGATGATTTCTGGATATTCATTCTGGTTATACAGTCGCCGTAAATTGAGTTTTACGGCGACGCTTTAGCAGAGCCGGTAAAATGGCTATTTGCGACTGTATAACAGCATGAACATCTGCAAATCATCAGACACAAGGGGGTTATTCCCATTCTAATCCAATTCCATCGTTTGTATGGTTTATTTTTCTGTAGGTAATTCGGTCTGCGAGGCTTACCGTGAGGCAGCGTCGCTCCAACAGCGGTCACGGTGCAGACATCAAATGCGAAAAGTTAATTCTGTATCAGAATGCACATCAATACTTTTGTATGGTAGCTTGAATTCACCCAATCCGGCAGCGGTACACGACTTTCTCTCACTCTCAGCTAACAGCGTTAACAGCCAGCAGTGCACACAGCCGGCATTCTGTCAAATTGTGCATCTCATCGTATAAATCAACAGTTATGTGTCCCGACAATATTGCGCATGTGTGCGCATGCGCAGTTGCACGGAGGACAGGAATGACATCTTGACAGAACACTGGTCAGGGCACGGAGTAATACATCCAAATGTGAAATGGTCGAATATTTTGCCACCTCAATATTAAGCAGTCTGAAATCTCATGATTAACCAATCAGATTTGTGAAAAAAATGTAATTGGATTAGAATTATTATTAATAAGTGCTTGATTTTTCAGTATATGTCACCTAAGTATAACCTCCCAAACTAGTAAAAGAAATAGCAACTTATACGCCAGAAAATACAATATTTAATCTGTATGTTGGTGTAAGGCCTACAAAAGCCCTGAAGCCCATCAGGCTGTTGATGTTTCTATGATAGTATCGTAGCATAGAGTCGTAGCGTAGAGTCTACGAGATCTCCTGCACTAGTTCATCACAGGCTTTTTCTCCAGCCAAAGCTGGTACACATTTACAGCTGGGTGGACTTAGATGAAGCATGTGAATGTCAGTGTTTAGCCTGACTATATTTAGGTTTTGAACTGCTGGTTGGACAAAACAATATAAACAATTCATACACTGTGTAAATAAATCAAATCAATAATAATACAAAATGAATAGCTCCATCATCAGTTTAATAATGGAAACAATCAAAAAATAATGAAAAAATCATTAAATAATTGTTTGTTGATTACACAGGTCTGTGGTGTCAGAAACAGTTTATGTTGAACTTTTGTTCAAAGTGTAATGCTCACTAATTAAATACAGAAGACATTCATAATTAAATGTATTACCATTTATAATTAAACACTTAGGCAGTTTTATTATTTTGCTTTATGCTATATCAAAGGTTTGCATGTTTTGATGTATTTGGAGCAAAAGTAATTATTTTATGATCAGCAGAGCTGGTACAATTGATCTGCTGATCAACAACACAATAATGTAAGCTATTCTGCTAATCAGTTAATTATCTGGGTCATCTGTCAAGAGAAAAAGACCTACATTTAGATTTTTTTTTTTCATCTTCTAAAATGTATCTAATGATTATTTCTGTTTTTAATTCAAGATGAATAAAATTTGTGTTTTTGTACAAGATATGACAGAAATTGCCCAAGATACTTTTAATGGTCTTTAACCAGACATTTTCTATTTTTGAGCTGGTTTAAAGAATCCTCAACCAATAATGGACTTGATTTTAACAGGCTAAAATCTTTGGGTTTGGGCTTATTTGGCCAAAACAAGTAATCTGTTGGTCGACCCTTGGTTTTGAGAAATTGCGAGCTGCATTTGTTTTCTACACTGCTCAAAATAATTTGGGGAACACACTGTTCCTCTCATACTTAGACTTAAAGCTTAATTACAACAATATCTCAACAGATTTATCAAGACTGAAAATAATCATTATTTATTATGATTGTTGACCAGCTCAGTATCTGAGTGATACTGGCTGTGGGCGTTGTTGGCCGTTTATTTTTAAATTTTTTTGTAATTTTGTTATGAGCCATGTTGACATTTTGAGTTTCTAGCTTTGTTTGCAGTGATGTTTTAATTTCATGTTGCAGTTATGTTTGCAGTGTGTGTGTGTGTGTGTGTGTGTGTGTGTGTGTGTGTGTGTGTGTGTGTGTGTGTGTGTGTGTGTGTGTGTGTGTGTGTGTGTGTGTGTGTGTCTGTGTGGGTGTTTTTAAGATAAAAAGCCAAATTCATGAGAACGTATAATAAAGTTGTGTTGGAAGATAGTTGGTTGCTAACAGACAAGTGTAATAAGGTTGGTACGTTAATTAGTTGAGTAGTTTAGTTTCTCTCCTACACTCAGAAAAGAAGTGCACTGAAGTGGAAAAATTTTGTTTTATGTTCGTGTTGTATTTCCTGAAAACACATTCTACGTGAAATTCTACTTGTGTTATTATTATGATTATTATTATTGGCTATGATTTTTGTGTATCTTTATAGGATTATTTTGTGTTTACTGGTTGCTCAATCGACCACAAGAAAAACATGCTTTTGTTTAGAATTAAGACGATATAAATCCTGATAAATTGATGAAAACTTGTTTATGCTCCAGATTTCCTGAGATTAGTCAGTGACCATCAACTACACATTGTGACGACGGTTTTATTACGTCATTTTCTTACAAATGTCAAACTACATTCTCTCAGCAGAATAGCTCCGTTATTTTTCACTCATAATAAGAACGATAATGCGTTTCATTGTTATTATTTTTATTTATTTTTTTTTAGCCCATTGACAAACTGTTTGTGTTAAGCTAGCTCAAATCTCTGCACTCGGGGGGTTCTCGGTTTTTAACATTAGCCGCACCTGGTGAAACAAGCAAAGTGAGGAAAATAACTTACCGACGGTGGAGCAGAGAACAAAACACACTACGAGTCGCGCAATCGCCATCTTTGGTGGCGTTTATTTATCGGCTCGGCGGCAGCGGCGGCAGCACAGAGTCAGCACCTCCGCGAGGTGGAAGAGGAGGACGGCGGCGCTCGGCTGGATGTTGCCATCGACGAGTTTCCATAGCTACTAACACAGGGAGCTGCAGCCCTGAGCGCTGACTTACAGGTGACATAAGGGCGCATCTGCCGCGGGAGGGGGGGGGTGGGGGGGGGGAGGGGGGGTGTGGGGGGGGGGGGAGGGGAGGTGGTTATTTAGCAAATCCATCAAAATAATATTAATCAACAAAAGTATGATGTATTCACTTGAGATGAAAATAAACTGCCCTGTATTTCTGAACTGTAGTGGAAGGAGGATCGATCCAACTATATACAATTACTGACTTTTGATTTCGGTGTACCCGTCACTATGCGGACCTGGTCAGGATGTGTGTTTTAGTGGGGTTGGCCACGGTGAACCCCATCCTGACCAGGTCCGCACAATCACGGCTTTATTATATGGTAAACAAGAAAATTGGGAGTTTGTCAAACATACTAAAACTGAAAAATCAATCTCAAGTTTCAGATATTTATTATTACTGTCATACTGCACCAACTGACATCCCATCAATCAACTGGAGATGCCCATTAAGTCTGTGACAAAGAGTCATCAGGCTTGTTTTCTTCTAAAGTTGCCATTCGCCTGTCTAGCTTCCGCGTAACATCGACTGAGCACTCCGTCAAGCATCCGTCTGTCATAAGTTTCAAAGTTGGCCGCATGTCCGTTTTCAGTGACGTACTTGCAAAACAGGTTGGCTGCTGATTCTGTATTTCTGCTGGTGTTCTTTTTCGTGTAAAATTTGTTTTAAATCAGCATTGCTAACAGACGCAAACCTATCTTCTGCCATATTGTCAACAAACTGACAGACAAAGTAGGCCTTGTATCGCGTTATCTGATTGCGTCGCTCGATTAGCTAGCACTACACTGCACGTGAGGTGTACTCGTTTCGCACGGTCTCTTGGCTCCACCAGCGGTCAACTCGGGATGTGGTACAGCTCAAGTTGGCAAAATCCCATACCATATAATAATTGATAATATCAATATCGACATTGAAGATCAATACTTTCGTTTCCGTTTCTCTCCTGTGTGCACTGCTGCATTCAGAGAAGAAGTGCCCAGAAGGGGAAAATTTTGTTTTATTTTTGTATTGTATTTCCTGAACACACATTCTACTTGAAATTCTACTTGTTTTATAACATTTGTTGTGTAGTGATCATTTTCTACCATTTGTTTATTTCATTTCTCCTTAAGGCATATAGGTACTTGAGTACCACCATGGTGGGTGGGCGTGCTATTTGTTGTTGCCCGTATTTTTCGAGATTGGCCACCAAACATATGTCCAAAAACATCAGTGCAGCACTGGATGAAAGATGCAAGGGTCTGTCAGGAGCCCAGAAACTCACTGACCTTATATACACATACAGTGATTACAAGCAAACAGATCACAGGTGAGGATGGTTACCTTTTGTAACCATTCAAACCTGTTTGTGTCAACCTGTGTGCATGTTATCAGGCCAAAATCACCAGGGTATGTAAACTTTTAAACAGGGTCATGTGGTTAGTTTCTGTTGTCATTATGATTTAAAAAGAGTAAACACAGCTGTTTGACAATAAATGGCTTCACACAACCACTAGCCATGAGTGAAAAGAGTTTTTGTGTTATCCTTCATATTCTCTGACAAATGGCTAAAAAAATAAAAAATTCTGCCAGGGTATGTAAACTTACGAGCACAACTGTAATTACATTTCAAGCACATTAGCCAGGCACTGCGACGCAAAAATCATCACAATATTAATGCTATCAAATGTGCATTTATCGGCTAAAAAAAAAAAAAGCTGCTGACGACACGCTACAGTCTGTGTAGATTTTTCCGACATGCTGCCGGGAAAAGTGGTTGAGGAGAAGGTTCGATTGTATTACTTCAAGTCTCCCTTCACTCGCTTCATGTTCATGCAAAGTCTGATTTTAAGGTCTTGTTATTAACATTTAAAATTCTTCATGGACTAATGCCCTCATACTTGGTTGACTGACACCTTATGTCCTGCTTCCTGCTGTCTGTTCTTGGGATCAAAGATTAGTTTGTGTTTTGAAGGTTGAGAAGAAGTAAGATGTTTACAGGGCTTTTCTTGTCATGCACCTTTTTTGTGGAACAGTTTTCCCACTGAGAAAAGAAGATCTGATTCTGTGAACTCATTTAAATCCAGGTTAAAGACTCATCTGTGTCTCTTTCTTATAACTGACATTGACTTAGTTGTGTGTTCCATTGTTTAAACTTCATGTTACAGAATGTTGTTTGTTCGGTTTTACTTTTGTTGTTCCTGTTACTTCCAATAAGTTTTGTGTGCAGATTTTTGTGTACCTTGTATTGCTTATGTTGATCGTTTTGGTTGTGGGTTGCCAGAACGCTTGGTCGCCCAACTGAGTTTTTTATTGGACCTCGTTCTTGTGAAGCATCTTGAGGCGATCTGCAATTGTGATCTGGTGTTATACAATTAAAGTGAATTAAAATGAATTGACTGAACCCAACCTGGTCCTGGTGTGGACTTAGCATGTTCTCTCCCTTTGTTTGCATTGGTTCTCTCCAGCTTCTCTGGCTTTCCCTCACTTCCAAACATATACACTTTAGGTGAACTGGTGACTAAATTGACCATAAGTATGAGTGAGTGACAGAAAAAGTTTGCCTGTAGGTGTTTCGGCCCTGGAGCCCGGCAGCTTCTGCGAGGTGTAATCTGCAAGGCTACCTTCCTGGTTTCCTTCCTTCCTTTCATCCTTCCTTTCATCCTTCCTTTCTTCCTTCTTTCTTTCTTTCTCCAGGCTCTAAGATTGGCTGTGAGGCAAAGATATTATAAGATCATGGACATTAAAGATAAAATCCCACCACCTTCCCTGTGTAGTCCAGTCATTGCTGAACCTCCCTTGCATGTTTAGTCCTTCTTTAATCCTGTGTGTCTTGAAGACATCCCAGCACTGGTGGCCAAAATGAAACCCTCCTCCAGTTCTGCAGATATATTGCCATTTAAACTGTTTGTGAATATCTTTGACACAGCTGTACCATGGGTGACCAAAATGTTTTGGTTGTGTGGGCCGCTGAAGAGGAGGTAACTGCTGGCCCACAACCACCAGAGGGCACCCTGCCTGGAGTGCGGGCCTCCAGGCACAAGAGGGCGCCCGCCGCCTCACAGAGAGCAGCCGGGGTGACAGCTGTCACTTATTACCTGTGACAGCTGTCCACCAATCATCTGATCTTCAATCGTATATCAGCAGGACGACATCTCCACTTCTTTGCCGAGATATCGCTATGCTTAGGAGGTAACGAGCTCAGCCAATCAAGTTGTCTTTTCGACAGAAGAATATTATTGCTTGTGTTTTTTGACAGCAGACTTTTCAACGAGAGGTGGAGGTGGATTTCCCACCATACGTGTTGCTGGGTATAAACACAGCTACATCTAACTGTTTTTGTTCCTCGCCAGCAGTACCAGATCCGACAAGCGGAGGCAGTGGGCCACCTGGGAGTTCGGGACTTGGCGGCTCCAGTATTCCCGGGGTTCGGTGGCGGAGGAAATCGTGTGGTTCCGGTTCTGCTTTGGACAGACGTCTCTTATCTTCGAGCCTGCCCACATGACACGTTCTGTAAATTGACTTCATTGCAATACTATTGTGACCTTGCCATGTTTGTTGTGCTCATTCACAACAGTAAAGTGTTGTTATTTGACTTCCTCCATTGTCCGTTCATTATTGCGCCCCCTGTTGTGGGTCCATGTTCCTACACTTTACAACATGTTTAACTTGTCGCTCTCTTCTGGTGTGTTATTCTAACCCTTCAAACATGCAGATGTAGAACCAAAACTTAAGAAACTAAACTTGGGCCAATCAGAACTTAAGAACTTTGGCAATGATCAAACTTCCCTTCTTGGCCAAATGTTGGAAAAAGTGGTCCTCTGTACATACTTACATCATTCTTTAGAGTCACACAACATCTACAACACGTTCAATCAGGGTTCCGTAAACACCATTCACAGAACTGCACTATTGAAAGTGTCCAGTGACATCACAATGGCTGCCAACTTGGGGAGATGTACCGTGTTGACCTTGTTGGACCTGTCCTCGGCCTTCAACACGGTCAACCACCAGATCCTGATAAACGGCTGCAGGATCTGATTGGGGTGTCCCGGTCCATTGCTCCAGTGGTCCTCCTCATACCTTGCTGGTAGGCGTTTTAGTGTGTTTGTCAACCATAATATGTCCAAGCGCATGTGCAAACCTACTGTGTGGCGTGCCCCAGGGCTCTGTTCTGGGCCCCCTCCTGTTTTTGCTGTATGTTCTTTCTGTTGGTCAGATAATCCAGCAGTTCAGTGATGTGTCCTACCATCTATTCGCTGACGAGCTTCAGTTGTACTGTTCGTTTAATGCTCCTGAAGTTCACAAACTGAGTTCCTTAACCAGTTGCTTGACACAAACTGAGCAGTGGCTAAGCAACAACAGACTTAACCTCAACCCAGAAAAAACAGAGATGCTCATTAATGCCCCGGATAGTGCCATTCCCACCATCAAGCAGCACTTAGGTGATCTGAACCACTCAGCCAAAACTAAACTGAGGAATTTTGGGGTGATCTTTGATGAAGCTGGACTACTGTAACAGCCTGTACACTTGCCTAAACAAGAAAGAGTTAGCTCGCCTACAGTATGTTCAAAAATCAGCCGCGAGGCTGTTGACCAGCACCAACAGGAGGTCCCATATTACACCTGTCTTAAAATTTCTCCACTGGCTTCCTGTTGTGTATTGTGTCCAATTTAAAATCTTGGTGCTTACTTTTTGAGTCGTACATGGTCAGGCCCCTACCTACATCACTGACTTAATCAAGCCCTACAACCCAACTCGAAAGCTGAGTTCGTCTGGGCAGATCCTGCTGATGAAGCACCTTGAGGCAACAGTGTTGTGATTTGGCGCTATATAAATAAAATTAAATTGAAACTGAAATGGCTCCATGGGGGCATGGTCTTTAAAACTCGTGGAGAACGATCCTTCAAAGCCACTGCGCCCCACCTTTGGAACGCACTTCCTTTAGACCTGCACTCTCTGGCCTCAGTGGATGCCTTCAAAAAGCACCTTAAAACTTATTTGTTTCAGCAAACATTCTAGTCCAAACTGATCCTGCGCTGTGTTGCTGCATTTTATGCATTTTATATGATGTATTTGACCGTACGATCTTTTATATATGTTCACCACTGTGAAGCACTTTGTGACTACTGTATGTGAAAAGCGCTATACAAATAAGGTTTACTTAGTTACTTACTTACTTACTTACTAAGAGATGAGGATGGATCGGTTAACTGCTTGAGTGGTTGGTATCCAAGACCAGGTGTGGGTTCCATGATGTGCTGGATGCGGCGGCGGCGGCAGTGGCGCCAGCACACGCTCCCACATTTGTCTTGACTTGATCTGTTGAGCAGACACCCTCAGTCCACACAGATCTTTATAATTTATAATGACATTTAAGGTTGTTAGACTTTTGTGTCACTACAACTAAGCCAAAATTTAGAAACCATTTTCCAACCCTCATTGTGCTCAGAAAAGAAGGATCTGTTAGCAAAGCATTCTTCCTTACACTTTGGATTATGATACTAAAGGATAAAATCAGTAAACAATATTAATGCAAGAGACTTCACAAAACTTTAAGTAGCAGTTTATCCTTCTAGCACGTGGGGGGGAAAAAAGGTTTGCCTGCAAGACAAAGCTGAGGTTTTAATGAACTCCACATTCGTTCACAAGGGCATCTGGGGAAGATGGACAGGAAATGCCTGTTCATCTTGTGTGTTGTCTCTTTCGCCGTCAGTTTATACTTAGGACAAATCTGATCACATGATATATAACACCACAGCAACATTAAAATCATTGATCTCTCCAAATATATCATTCCAAGGAAAAAGTTTTTTTTACATTTGAATGATTCACACAAGACACATGTATATGGAATGACCGGGAACACTTCTAAGTCAAAAATAATTACTATTTATCTGTAATTATCTAGTAAAACTTGCTGCTTTTGTTCCGACATATTAACAGCAGGTGGCGCAGTAACAAGAGACATTTATGGTTTTCAACAGACATAAGACATCAAAATCAGTTCAGCCCACTTATGCATACTGATATATTCACATTATATAATCTGTCAGAAATCTAAATCATCTGTTAAAATGTTGTGTCCTCTCCCAAAAAGCACAGGTAAAAAAAAAGCAGCTTCATGGTTTCGTTACACATGGGAGGCTGGAGTCTCCCATGTGCCTTCTGTCACATTTTCCTTTTAGTGAAATTCGGAAAACTGACGTTGCAACAAACAGAAGTTGCGTTGTGGATGATTTCTCCACTCACATCAATAAAAGCCTGTAACTAGACACCTCTGTAACTCCTTCAGCGTTACAGAGGTGTCTTGGTGGCTTCCCTCACTTATCGTCGTCTTGCACAGTAGCTCAGTTTTTGAGAGATGCCTCCTTCAGGAATCTTTACCGTACATTGTCATACTGTTATTGCGTTTCTTATTGACTGTGTAAACAAACAGCTCCATTTCTTTCCTTTTCTCATGTTATGGCTTTTTACTGTTATTTCAAAGCGTGTAAAATAGGAGAACTGAAGAGCAGTCCGTCAAGTCTAAACTTTAGATTTGTACCGATTGAACTTGTCCTCTGTGCACCAGCAGGCGTTCCACCTTTACAGCATCTGTTGCCAGGCAATCACTCCTCGGTACCAAGGCCGTTTCTGATTGCCTTTTGTTTCCTCTCGTGAATCATCACACTTTCTCAGATGCAGTGACGCAGTAAAGTCGTACCTTTTCTTTTTGTGAAAACAAGCTCAAGGACTTTGCCTTTAATTGCACATACAGTGCAGGATATCAGCTCGGTCACACATCTGATGGATGCCATGCTGCACCAAGTTAGTTCCAGCGTTAACGCACACAGTCATTTTAAAGGTGTTGCTTAGCTGACTGACGTATGTGTGAGAAATGATTTCCATGATGCACAGTGCGTGATCGATCTGACGCATGTTTATGTTCATCAAAGAGATAAACCACTATTTTCTGAATGTTTCACGTCAGTTACATTCTACAAAATCAAATAACAGTCGTACTGCCACACAGCTCTTGGAAAAGACTTTGTATGAATTTATTTGTAAAAGAAAAAACTGCTCGAGTGAGATACGCAGTAAATGGGGTCAGTGAGAGAGAGAGAGAGAGAGAGAGCTTTCCGCACAGAAATCTTCTGAATCTGAGAAATAAGCCATTATTTTCTGACTGTTTAGTAGTGAATATGTTCATCCTTCACCCAAAATGCATAAACATGCCAAACGGCAAATGTCAGCTCTCCCCAGTTTGCGCACGCACACACACACACGCACACGCACGCACACACACACACACACACACACACTTGTTTGTTTTCCTGCAACCTGCTGTAAGCAGGTGCTTTTAATTTGACAAACACAGACTGTGGCGGAAGTCATTTAAAACACTACACGTTTGACTTATGGTACCAACATGAGACTTAACTCACTCATGAGTAACTAAAGTGACTAAACCAACTGGTCTTCAAAAACATAATAAATCACAAACAACACTGTTAAACCAACATAAACCACAATAACAACTTTTAAAACCTCAAAACCCCAAACTCCCATGGTGCATTGCAACACAACATCCATTGTTTATTGGTGAGCTAAGATTGCTAATTTCTCCAAAATATTTGTCCTATCAACTTTCTGTTTTCACAGCATTCATTCATCCTTGACCTAAAATACATAAGCATACCAAGGAACAAATGTCAGCTCTTCTCGGTTTTTGCATGATCGAAGCCATACACATGCGCGCGCGCGCACACACACACACACACACCATTTGGCTATTACAATATAGATTATGGTCAGAAGTCCACACAATGCCACAGTAAGGATTTTGTATGACTCTAGGGAAAGTGTACTGTTCTTCCTTTTCTCTCTCTCTCTCTCTCTCGCTCTCTCTCTCGCTCTCCATGTGTGCATTGTTTTGAAGTTATATGTATCTTAAAATTAGCTTGTCATTTTCTTTGGTTTCCAAAGCTTAGAGCTGATGGCCACTTCACTGGTGTTTTTATTGTAGTGTTCCCTGTTTTCTGTGGCTTTCTTCCTCTTCGTGCAGTCCTGTTTCCTGTTTCCTCACTAATTGCATCACATGCTACTTATCCTTTATTCCATAACTCCAGTACCAGAACGTCTTGGTCCCTCTGTTTCTTCATGTACCGTATATTTCCTGTTTCCCATTGCCATCTTCTCGTGCTTCCACAGTGAGCCTGCCAATCTTTAGGGCTCTTTGCTTGGTATGACAATCACCTGTGTAATGAACCTCTGGCTGTGGTGGACTACATTCTGGGTTTGCCCTTCATGTAGACCATGCCCCCATGGAATCCATAGTCAGTGTTTACTGACCTCTGCCTGCACATCTATTGAGAATAAAGACATTTTACTCACTTTTCTGTGTTGTTCTCTGCTGTGGGGTCACCCTAAAACATTACAGTATTGTACCTTTTATTTGCATCAAATTTTACCGAACATTAGGGTGTTTTGCTGCAATTGTACTACCTGCTGGAAAGTATAGATGAAGAACAGTTAATGTTCGGGATGTCATTTTTTTAGCCTCTGATCAGAGTCCATCTTTGTTAATTGTTTATATATATTGTTTATTTATATATATACGAGGTCTATTAGATAATAAACCAACACTTTTATTTTTTTTTAACTATATGGATTTGAATGACGTGCGATTACACCAATCATGCTTGAACCCTCGTGCGCATGCGTGAGTTTTTTCACGTGTGTCGGTGACGTCATTTCCCTGTGGGCAGGCCTTGAGTGAGATGTGGTCCCGCCCTCTCGGCTGAATTCCTTTGTTTCACACGCTGCTCGAGACGGCGCGCGTTGCTTTATCAAAATTTTTTCTGGACCTGTGAGGAATATCCAAGTGGACACTATTCGAGAAATTAAGTTGGTTTTCGGTGAAAAGTTTAACGGCTGATGAGAGATTATGGGGTGTTTCTGTTGGTGTAAGGACTTCCCACGGAGCGGGACGTCGTGCAGCGCTTCCAGGCGCTGTCGGCGGCCTGTTTCGACCTGAAAACATCCTAATTTAAGGCTTAATTCACCCAGGACGTCGTGAGAGAACAGAGAAGATTCAGAAGAGGCCGGCATGAGGACTTTATGCGGACATTCCACTGTTTAAGGATATTTTTTAATGAAAGACGTGCGCGCAAATTCGCCGAGTCGTTTCCGTGATGACTCGGCAAATCTGTGTGTGCCGCGACAGGAAAAACACCTCCGTGTTGAAAACCATTTGTAAAATTCAGGCGGCTTTTGATGGCATTCAACAAGTGAGTAACTGAGAAATTGTTTAACAGCTTGGGCATGTTCCAACTTGCCCGTTAAGGTTTCCAACGGAGGTGTTTTTCCTGTCGCGACCCCCCGCGGTCGGGTCCAGCCCGACATGCGACTCTGCCCGCACGTTCTTTCATTACAAAATGTCCGTTAACAATGAAATGTCCGAATAAACTCCTCATGCCGACTTCTTCTGAAAGTTCTCTGTTTTCTGACAACTTACTGGGTCAACAGAGCCTGAAATGTGGAAGTTTTCTACTTGAAACGGCGAGACGCTGCCGCCTCGAAGCGCAGATCGCCGTCAGGCGCCGTGGGCCGTCCTTACAGCGACACTACCAGACCAAAATCTCTCATCAGCCGTTAAAATTTTTACCGAAAACCAGCTGAATTTATCGAATGGTGTCCACTCAGTTGTGCCTTACAGTTTTGAAAAAATTTTGATCAAACAAAGCAGCAGTCTCTGAGCCATTCCTAAACAGTGAAAAAACAACGAGAGGGTGGGCCACTCCTCACTCAAAGACTGCCCACAGGCGAATGACGTAACCGACAGGCGTGAAAAAACTCTTGCATGCCCACGAGGGTTCAAGCATGTCTGATGTAATCACACGTGATTCAAATCCATATGGTTTTTGAAAAAAATAATAAGGTTGGATACTTTTCTAATAGACCTCATATATATACAACCCCTGGCAAAAATTATGGAATCACCGGCCTCTGAGGATGTTCATTCAGTTGTTTAATTTTGTAGAAAAAAAGCAGATCACAGACATGACACAAAACTAAAGTCATTTCAAATGGCAACTTTCTGGCTTTAAGAAACACTATAAGAAATCAGGAAAAATAATTGTGGCAGTCAGTAATGGTTACTTTTTTAGACCAAGCAGAGGGAAAAAAAATATGGAATCACTCAATTCTGAGGAAAAAATTATGGAATCATGAAAAACAAAAGAACTCTCCAACACATCACTAGTATTTTGTTGCACCACCTCTGGCTTTTATAACAGCTTGCAGTCTCTGAGGCATGGACTTAATGAGTGACAAACAGTACTCTTCATCAATCTGGCTCCAACTTTCTCTGATTGCTGTTGCCAGATCAGCTTTGCAGGTTGGAGCCTTGTCATGGACCATTTTCTTCAACTTCCACCAAAGATTTTCAATTGGATTAAGATCCGGACTATTTGCAGGCCATGACATTGACCTTATGTGTCTTTTTGCAAGGAATGTTGTCACAGTTTTTGCTCTATGGCAAGATGCATTATCATCTTAAAAAATTATTTCATCATCCCCAAACATCCTTTCAATTGATGGGATAAGAAAAGTGTCCAAAATATCAACGTAAACTTGTGCATTTATTGATGATGTAATGACAGCCATCTCCCCAGTGCCTTTACCTGACATGCAGCCCCATATCATCAATGACTGTGGAAATTTACATGTTCTCTTCAGGCAGTCATCTTTAGAAATCTCATTGGAACGGCACTAAACAAAAGTTCCAGCATCATCACCTTGCCCAATGCAGATTCGAGATTCATCACTGAATATGACTTTCATCCAGTCATCCACAGTCCACGATTGCTTTTCCTTAGCCCATTGTAACCTTGTTTTTTTCTGTTTAGGTGTTAATGATGGCTTTCGTTTAGCTTTTCTGTATGTAAATCCCATTTCCTTTAGGCGGTTTCTTACAGTTCGGTCACAGACATTGACTCCAGTTTCCTCCCATTCGTTCCTCATTTGTTTTGTTGTGCATTTTCGATTTTTGAGACATACTGATTTAAGTTTTCTGTCTTGACGCTTTGATGTCTTCCTTGGTCTACCAGTATGTTTGCCTTTAACAACCTTCCCATGTTGTTTGTATTTGGTCGAGAGTTTAGACACAGCTGACTGTGAACAACCAACATCTTTTGCAACATTGCGTGATGATTTACCCTCTTTTAAGAGTTTGATAATCCTCTCCTTTGTTTCAATTGACATCTCTCGTGTTGGAGCCATGATTCATGTCAGTCCACTTGGTGCAACAGCTCTCCAAGGTGTGATCACTCCTTTTTAGATGCAGACTAACGAGCAGATCTGATTTGATGCAGGTGTTAGTTTTGGGGATGAAAATTTACAGGGTGATTCCATAATTTATTCCTCAGAATTGAGTGAGTCCATATTTTTTTCCCTCTGCTTGGTCTAAAAAAGTAACCGTTACTGACTGCCTCAATTATTTTTGCTGAATTCTTATAGTGTTTCTTAAAGCCAGAAAGTTGCCATTTGAAATGACTTTAGTTTTGTGTCATGTCTGTGATCTGCTTTTTTCTACAAAATTAAACAACTGAATGAACATCCTCCGAGGCCGGTGATTCCATAATTATTGCCAGGGGTTGTGTATATATATATATATATATATATATATATATATATATATATATATATATACATACATATCCATCCATCCATCCATCCATTTTCTTCCGCTTTATCCGGAGTCGGGTCGCAGGGGCAGTAGCTCAAGCAAAGCCGCCCAGACCTCCCGATCCACACACACCTCCCCCAGCTCCTCTGGGCGAACCCTAAGGCATTCCCAAGCCAGCCGAGAGATGTAATCCTTCCAGCGTGTCCTGGGTCTTCCCCGGGGCCTCCTCCCAATGGGACGTGCCCGGAACACCTCTCCAGCGAGGCGTCCAGGGGGCATCCGGAAAATATGCCCGAGTCACCTCAACTGACTCCTTTCAACGTGGAGGAGCAGCGGCTCGACTCCGAGCTCCTCCCGAGTGACCGAGCTCCTCACCCTATCTCTAAGGGAGCGCCCAGCCACCCTGCGGAGGAAACTCATCTCGGCCGCTTGTACCCGCGATCTCGTTCTTTCGGTCATGAGCCAAATCTCATGACCATAGGTGAGGATCGGAACGTAGATCGATCAGTAAATCAAGAGCTTTGCCCCCCTACTCAGCTCTTTCTTCACCACGGCGGTCCGATACAGCGACCGCATTACTGCAGACGCTGCACCGATCCGTCTATCGATCTCACGCTCCATCCGTCCCTCACTCGTGAACAAGACCCCGAGATACTTAAACTCCTCCACTTGAGGCAAGGACACTCCACCGACCTGAAGAGGGCAAAGCACCTTTTTCCGGTCGAGAACCACCTTATATATATATATATATATATAAATGCTTCTTTGGTCTGTTACACTTCTGGACAGAATCACATGTGGAGGTTATGTCTAGGTGTGTGTGAACAACAAAATTCACAGTGTTTTTATTTAACTTGGACTAAACTTCTTTGAATGACTGACCAAGGACAAAGTGCTTTAATTTTAAGAAAACTCTGTTAAAGTCAAGGTCACTGGTCAATGTCAAATATTTGGCTCCGTGGGGGATATTTACATTTTGAATGGCTATTTTGAAGCCAACATGTATTAAACATGGTGGGAGATTAAAGTTAGAGCTTGATCAGTATGGATGTTTTTGGTGGTTGATACAACGCTGATATTGAGCAAAATATTTATAATACTGATATAGCTGCTGACATATACAACTTAAAAAATGGCAATGATTCCTAACATTTAATTATCAAACCCTAATGACAAGAACTGTAACTGAAGCTAAATAACTATAACTATAACCCATGACCAAACAACATTTATCACGTTGCCAGCATGTTGCCTTTAATCGCACTGACAGTTGCTGTGTCACATTGCTGAGCATTGGTATAAAATAGACATCTTATCTATTTTAAGATAAAGATAAACTTTATTGATCTCACAGAGGAGAAATTCACATGGTCCTTCATTTTGGTCCTTCCTAGCTGGTGGCATAGTGATCACTTTTCTCTTGCCACTGTATTATACCCATTTTGAATATAAATAAATGACAGCTGGTCGCTTTGCCACTGTCTCTTGTTGCTAATGTGACCAAGGGGTGATGAGGGTCCAAGCAGTGGTTGACAACATTAAAAACAATGCTGTTGGAACGCTCTGTGCTGGTCATACTACATAATGACACCATTTCCTACAGCCAAAGTGTTTTCCTGCATCGTTTTATGAGCTAAATAATTTTTAATTTCGACAAAATATAATGTTGATGCAATGGAGGCCAGCAGGAGGCACTGTGCAATAGTAGTCAGGAAACCTCAGTCCACAACAGCTAATACTGTAGGACCAATAGCTAAGAGCCCTGGGTTTTGACCTTCTGGTTACAGTGCCCTCCTCCCATACTGGACATCCCAAGGGGAGCAAGTGGGAGGAGTCAACACAACGCAGAAGAAAGAGTACAGCTGTGACACTGACACCAATTTGCTCATGAAAGGCTCATATCAGTCGATATATTGGTCAGGCTTGAAATAAAGTGTTTCAATTTTTGAAAGAACTTTCAAGGCCACAAAGAACCATATATTATATTTATATCAGTGATTTACAAATAATTTATTTGCATTAATCAGTGTCAAACATATAAAGTATGAGTGTTGCACTCTGTGAGTAGTAGATTTTTTTTGCACAATGTTTGAAAACCACATGAACAGATGCCAAATAAATTTGTTGGTGAAGGAACAGTTTATTGCACATTGAGACAGACACAGAATCAGTATTAGTATTATTATTACTTTTGAAGTATGTTCTCTGGAGTTTAAAATATTTTTCTTCAACACCCAAAGCTGAGGTGAACATTATGTGACTGTCATGTGCATTTGTGTGCAAGGTCAGAGGTCCGGTTGAGGAGTAATGGGCTGGAGTTGGATTTTGATGCATCTCACGGAGTTCACCTGAACCCTAAACCAGTGTGGCTGACTGAATCAGTTTGTGCAGGAACTTTTTATTTGAGTTGCAATAACATTAATCTCTGCTGAGGCAGAGATTCTCTTCTCTGCCTCAGCAGCTTGAACTCCTCGTCCTTTCATTCTGGGCTGTCAACAGACTTTAAATGAAACCCTAAAAGGAACAGCGATGCTGCTCTGCACTGAGAGTTATCAGGCACTAAATCTGCATCAGCATCAATTAGCACCGTGGTATTAATAGACTTTACAAGTGAACTGAAAGATGACGTAATGCACGAGGGGGAAATGTTAACAGAGCTGATGATTTGAAGATGTGAACAGAACAGTTGACTTCAAATTTAACATATTAAACCTACATGTGCAGCTGCAGCTATGACAACATTAAAACAGTGTTCTTAATTAAACTGGCCAATAACAAACAGCAGTGCTATTTCAGGGTTGCATGACAGCCCTGGTGCAAATGTACACCTGTAAAGAAGTACAGTGCATCCAGAAAGTATTCACAGAACTTCACGTTTTCCACATTTTGTTATCTCACAGCCTTATTCCAATACCCCATAATGACAATGTGAAAAAGGTATTTGAGATTTTTGCAAATTTATTAAACGTAAAACACATAAAGAAATCACATGTACGTAAGTATGCACAGTCTTTGCCATGAAGCTGAAAATTTAGCTCAGGTGCATCCTGTTTCCACTGAACATCCTTGAGGTGTTTCTGCAGCTTAACTGGAGTACACCTGGGGTAAAATTGAGCTGATTGGACGTGATTTGGAAAGACACACACCTGTCTACATATAAGGTCCCACAGTGCATGTCAGAGCACAAATCAAACATGAAGTCAAAGGAATTGTCTGTAGACCTCAGAGACAGGATTGTCTCGAGGCACAAATCTGGGGAAGGGAACAGAAACATTTCTGCTGCTTTGAAGGTCCCAATGAGCACAGTGGCCTCCATCATTTGTAAATGGAAGAGGTTCGGATCCACCAGGACTCTTTCTAGAGCTGGCTGCCCGTCTAAACTGAGGGATCGAGGGAGAAGGACCTTAGTCAGGTAGGTGAGCAAGAACCCGATGGTCACTCTGTCAGAGCTCCAGCATTCCTCTGTGGAAAGAGAAGAACCTTCCAGAAGGACAACCATCTCTGCAGCAATCCACCAATCAGCCACTCCTAAGTAAAAGGCACATGGCAGCCAACCTGGAGTTTGCCAAAAGGCACCTGAAGGACTTTCAGACCTTGAAAAAAAATTTCTCTGGTCTGATGAGATAAAGATTGAACTCTTTGGTGTGAATGCCAGGCATCATGTTTGGGGGAAACCAGGCATCATCCCTACAGTGAAGCATGGTGGTGGCAGCATCATGCTGTGGGGATGTTTTTCAGCAGCAGGAACTGGGAGACTAGCCAGGATTGAGGGAAAGATGAATGCAACAATGTACAGAGACATCCTGGATGAAAACCTGCTCCAGAGCGCCCTTGACCTCAGACTGGGGCGACGGTTCATCTTTCAGCAGGACAATGACCCTAAGCACACAGCCAAGATATCAAAGGAGTGGCTTCAGAACAACTCTGTGAATGTCCTTGAGTGGCCCAGACAGAGCTCAGACCTGAATCTGATTGAACATCTCTGGAGAGATCTGAAAATGGCTGTGCACAGATGCTCCACATCCAACCTGATGGAGCTTGAGAGGTGCTACAAAGAGGAATAACAAAAGAACAAAACAAAACTGCCCAAAGATAGCTGCACCAAGCTTGTGGCATCATATTCAAGAAGACTTGAGGCTGTAATTGCTGCCAAAGGTGCATCAACAAAGTATTGAGGAAATTGTGTGACTACAGCACATGTACATGTGATTTCTTTTTTCTTTTTTTTAATAAAGTCGCAAAAAAGACTTTTATGTTAGAGAGAAGTTCTATGTTGTCATTATGGGGTGTTGTGAGTAGACATTTGAGGGGAAATAATTAATTTACTTCATTTTAGAAGAAGACTGTAACGTAACGAAATGTTGAATAAGTGAAGCGCTGCAAATGCTTTCAGGATGCACTGTGTTTCCATGGTAACCAGCTGCTTCACAAGCTGTGTACCTGTGACACTGAAAGTGCTTTGAGAGATGTTTGAATTTTTCTATTGTGCTTTCATGAAACAGATTAGTGAATTGATGCATCAATACTTTCTTCAGTTCCAAAATCTGAGCATTTGTTTAACACCAAGATAAAAAATTTTGACTATGTATGTTGTCCCCTTTATTACCTCCGCCAAGGAGGTTATGTTTTCGGTCGCGTTTGTTTGTTTGTCTGTCTGTCAGCAGGAAACTCAAAAAGTTTTGAACGGATTTTGATGAAATTTTGTGGAGTGGTTGGAAATGACAAGAGGAACAAGTCATTAAATTTTAGTGGTGATCCCGATCCCGATCCGGAACCCGATGCTAAGGCGTTAGCATGTCTATGGCTTTTTCAATGTTAAAAGTTAGCATTAAGCAGTTGCAGCTGTCATCAAGTTCGGGTGCATTTGTTTTCAAATTGTAATATTTCTTAAATTTATTTTTGTTTATATATTAATAATCTAATGATTATTATATACAATTTTAGAGAAAGAGACAAAAAGAAATAGATCACTGTGCCAAGGAGGGAATCTCTTTAGGGTCAGTGACCCTATAGCCTTGTTTAGAGAAGTGTTTCATAAATGTTCAAAAATTCATATATTTGCAGTTTAGTTGAATAATAAATTGAATTTTGTCTCTTATTTGTTTTTGTCTATAAGCACATGCAATATCAATATCAGTGCTCAGATCAATCAATCAATCAATTTTTTTATATAGCGCCAAATCACAACAAACAGTTGCCCCAAGGCGCTTTATATTGTAAGGCAAGGCCATACAATAATTATGTAAAACCCAACGGTCAAACGACCCCCTGTGAGCAAGCACTTGGCTACAGTGGGAAGGAAAAACTCCCTTTTAACAGGAAGAAACCTCCAGCAGAACCAGGCTCAGGGAGGGGCAGTCTTCTGCTGGGACTGGTTGGGGCTGAGGGAGAGAACCAGGAAAAAGACATGCTGTGGAGGGGAGCAGAGATCGATCACTAATGATTAAATGCAGAGTGGTGCATACAGAGCAAAAAGAGAAAGAAACAGTGCATCATGGGAACCCCCCAGCAGTCTATGTCTATAGCAGCATAACTAAGGGATGGTTCAGGGTCACCTGATCCAGCCCTAACTATAAGCTTTAGCAAAAAGTAAAGTTTTAAGCCTAATCTTAAAAGTAGAGAGGGTGTCTGTCTCCCTGATCCGAATTGGGAGCTGGTTCCACAGGAGAGGAGCCTGAAAGCTGAAGGCTCTGCCTCCCATTCTACTCTTACAAACCCTAGGAACTACAAGTAAGCCTGCAGTCTGAGAGCGAAGCGCTCTATTGGGGTGATATGGTACTATGAGGTCCCTAAGATAAGATGGGACCTGATTATTCAAAACCTTATAAGTAAGAAGAAGAATTTTAAATTCTATTCTAGAATTAACAGGAAGCCAATGAAGAGAGGCCAATATGGGTGAGATATGCTCTCTCCTTCTAGTCCCCGTCAGTACTCTAGCTGCAGCATTTTGAATTAACTGAAGGCTTTTTAGGGAACTTTTAGGACAACCTGATAATAATGAATTACAATAGTCCAGCCTAGAGGAAATAAATGCATGAATTAGTTTTTCAGCATCACTCTGAGACAAGACCTTTCTGATTTTAGAGATATTGCGTAAATGCAAAAAAGCAGTCCTACATATTTGTTTAATATGCGCTTTGATGACAGTAGCTTCTGGGAAAGGTGCAAGTTGGAATAAACTGATGCCAAGTGCTAAGGATACATGCTATCCAGTCACAGCAGATGAAAATTTTTTACTACTGAGCAAACATCACTGTTAGACTTTTTTAGGTTCAATGATTACACGGCATGTAGATGTTATGGCGTCAGTGACCCCATGGCCTTGGCCGAGGTTTGTACTCTCTGAGTGCTTCTAGTTGGTAAAAACAAATTAACCAATTACATAAAAAAGAAAAACAATTAAGGCTGACTTGGTGAATAGAAAGCACTCACTTTTACAATCCACAAATAGGGGCGGAGAAAGTAAATGTAAAATATTTGTAAAATTGTGAGATACAGAATGTTTTTGATGCTGCATTCAATACTACAGTAAACTCAGGGAAACACAAGTTGGAACATGTGAGTTCTGAAAGGCGTATGTTCACTTGATGAACTCTGAGAACAATGTGGTTGCCCACAGTAACTTGTTTTGTTGCCGTCTTGACAATGAAATAATAAATAAGTTATTACAGCAGCTGTCAGTGTGTGAAGAAGATGGAAAATGTCTTAGATGAGTGTATTTCTGTTTGTAGTTTAGATTTTAAACTGTAACTCTAGAAACTTCACTAATATATTCGAAAGTCAAAATTTTCCGGGATGCCCCGGGAATGGGAACGTCCCCAAAGTTGGAATTCCAGCTTGTTCAAACCCTACATACCCTGAGTTCACAATCCAAGATGGCTGAAAGCTGTAGTGTGTATGTTTTTTTAGTACTTCTTTTTTTTCTAATTTAATAAATCATGCACAGTCACACAGTACTGTCCTACTGCTGTCTATGGACATGTTGACACAGCTTTTTTTCTGTGTGAAATACCACATCATGGGTTGTTTATCGACTGGTGCTGCCATAGACTGTATAAATGGGTGGAGCCTGTGTGACATCATCCACTGGTTTTCTATCGCGACACGGAAGAGCTGAATGAAGCCAGTCTCTGGGCTATGTTGTGTCCTCTGCCATGTTCACAGACTCTAAATGCATAAAGGGGTGGAGCCTGTGGAGCTCTATATGTGATTAAAGGCGCCTGAACACGCCCCTCTCTCAGAATCCGAGCCACTTAACTTCTGTTCAGGTGTTTATTAGATCAAATTGCCTTGTTGTGGACATTAACAGTATTTTCTCAGTATTCATGCATTAAGTGGATCTAATGGGAGAAGCTACCGACAGCTGCTAAAAGTGCTAACACTGTTAGCGTGCAACATTAAATCCAGCAAGAGTTTCACTCGGCACAAATACTGCAACAGTGACGTGTGATCCGTGAGGATGTTTCACCGCACCACAAGCTGTATTATGCCAGGCATTTGTAATAAAATACTCCAAACAAGCAGACACAGTCTCCACGACCAACCACATCGAGTGGACTCGGACCTAAAGACGAGATGCTGAGACACTCCACTCACCAGCTGTCATTCAAAGAGACCACACCCCCAATTATACAGAACTTTATGACTTAAAACTTCTTAATTTAAGACGTGTTATATGGCTGGGGGGGCCTGGCTGCCGGTTTGTTTGTCTTTTGGTTCCTCCCAGGTGGCGTGCATTTGGGACTGAGTGGCTGTGTTGCTGAGGCTGTCAGGACCTCACCCTGATCACCTGCGACTCGTCAGGACTCACAGCTGTGGTGCATCTGGATGGATTGGAACATGTTGGCATTTAAGACTGGAGTGCACAGTGTGTATTTGCCAGAGACTCGACCTTGTGACCAGACGGGTGAGATCGTCGTCTCGGGAGCCATCTCATCAACAGCGGATGCTGAGAACGTCCAGGTTTGATGCACAGTCTGTGAAAGAGGAGGGGGTGAGGTCTCACGCTCGTCAGCACACTTCCTGAGGTACGTTAGATTTTGTGACTAACAGTTATACAGTCAGTAAATGTGGTGTCCCTCACACCTTATTGTATTGAGCTGTATGTTAGTCATGTATCAGCTTCCACTGCAGTGGAGTTTTGTGAACGGGATGTTCCATGCCTGCAGGTTGGGAAGCTGATCAGTAATCAAGCCAGGAAGTGTTTGCTGTTTGTACACCTTTAAGTGTTCTGTGTGTAGAGTGTGGACTCACATAATGGTTCCTTCTTTCACAGACTCGGTTGTTGCGGCCACCTGGGGGGTGTCGGCGGGGTCCTTGGGTCCGAAACAGCTTCTGGCTCCGGACCGTTAGCGCTGCTGGGAGCGCACCACGCCAGGCCGCACCTTTTTGTTATATTATCACTGTTATGTATTAAATTCAGTTAGCCTTTGAACCGTGCTCTGCTTATTTCATACTGGGTCCTTCAAACGCTGGTCGGTTCTCCGAGCTGCGTCCGACACATAACAAGACGGTAGAAAAAAAAAAAATTCACCCACTGTACAGTTGTCATGGAGGCAGAAACTGTTGAAAGAGACTAAAACTGTTTTGTTTGTTTGTCTGTTTTTTTGTTTTTTGTATCAGGCTGTAATATTAATTCTGCTCTAAAGTTTGACATTTTAACATGGAGTCCTATGGGAAAGTGCTCTGTTTTGAAGCCAGCCTCAGGCAGCCAGTCAAGGTACTACACTTCCACGTCAGCCTCAATTCTGTTGGGCTCAGGTTGCTGTTTGGGTGCTGCTAATATCGGCTAAGCCAATAGATGATGCTAAAAACATTACTAGAACTTCTACACCCTCTGACCTCTTCCATGAGGTCTCTTTGGTGAACCACATATTTTTGTAGTATTCTTTATTCCAAATCCTTCCTGGTTGGTACTTGGATGGGAGACTTCTCTGGAAGACCGGGATGGGGTGGGGGAGTTGTGTCAGGAAGGCACCCGGCATAAAAGTTTTGCCAAATCCCAATGCAGACCTGTGCTCTATCCTCTGTAGCCGAAGACTACAATGTACCCCAAAATCTTGGACATGTCCCGCTTATTTTAGAAAAAGTCACATTTTTTTTGAGGAACACCCCCCCCCCCCCCCCCCCATCAAGAAGCTGCCTGATAATTTTCAGAAAATATCTGATCTTACTGACCAAGAATATTAATTTTGAACAGAGGAAACAGTTTCACATTGTCAGTGAATCAAATGTTCAGGTTTGAGAACCGTTGTTCAGCTGGGGAGGTGATGGTCTCATGGTTAAGTGTTGGGCTTGAGACCAGCGGAGCGTCTGTTCAAATCCCAGCCTAATGAGAAAGTCACTAAGGGCCCTTGGGCAAGGCCCTTAATCCCCTAGTTGCTTCTGGTGTGTAGTGAGTACCATATATGGCAGCACCCTCACATTGCGGTGAATGTGAGGCATTATTGTAAAGCACTTTGAGCGTCTGATGCAGATGGAAAAGTGCTATATAAAGGCAGTCCATTTATTTATTTTCCAACTTGTGGTGTTTTGAGGAAACTGGAAAGTGTGTTTAAAAAAAATAACCCAACCACAAATTGTTTTGTCCAAGTCTTTCTTGCTGCAGCCCAATCTCACTGTTTTTTTTTTTGTTGTTGTTTTTTTTTATACTGTCACGAAATGGTCAACCCAGTTTCATTCCAGTTCGTGGCGGCATTACAAAAAGTGCATTAATCTATAGGTTCATAACAGCGGCACGAAAATGGGGTGCTTTTCGTGACAGGGGGATGATTTCATTTTGTAACGGGGGCACAAAATGTGGGGTGAAGGGGGTATCAAATGTGGGGTGACGGGGGATCTGGGGGCGGTTACGGTTAGGGTTAGTGGAGGGTAGGCACGAATGCTATGGTTATGGCTAGAGTTAGGAGAAGGGGGAGATTATAAATAGCAAAATGAAAATGCCACTTCACAAAAATTGGGTACTTTTCTTAGCGGGGGCACGAAAAAAATACGAGACTGAGCTGAAATATTTTGAAATTGAATAAACTGAATAAATTGAAATTTTTTTTTCATGATAAAGTACTCCAGTTTGTGGCGGTATCACAGACTTGGCGTGAGATCAGCTTGCTTGCTGACATGTCATGAACCCAGCATTAATATAATACACTTTCAAAAAAATTGGCATAAAGGCTGTGACCATCTTGGAACATATTCCTTTAATTTTTAAGGTAGATCTGGACAAAGATGCAGAGGATATCCTCCAGATGCAGTGTTTTGTTGTCTGTCTGCACACTCATATCTGTGCTGTCATATCTTCACACGGCTGCTGGCTGCTGAACACGACGTCAGATTTTAGTTTGAGGTGCAGCCAGGAAAATCGGAGTGACTTTGAAGCCCTAAATCCAAAGAAGTCAAAGTCATTCATGTCTGCAGCTCCACGGAGGGAAACCAAACAGCACGTGGAGCTGAAACATCTGACAATCAATCTGTTTAAATCTGTTTGTTTCCATCATCTAGCCACACCTCACGGAGTAACCACGTTCATTTTTAAGAAAAAGGAAAACAAGTTCAATTTTGCTGACACACCATTGAGAAGCACATGACCTTCATGCTTCTTTTCACCTTTCCACTGTTGAACAGGTGACAAATACAAGCTGAATTTTGCCCAAAAAGACAAAAAGAAAAGATTTTCCTCAAACCTGACAGATAACTCACGAGGAAGGTAGAATTCATTCCATTTGGAGTTTGGTGTTTGCTTCAACATCACTTGCTTTTCTTTTCTTTCCTGATAAAAATCTGTCCCTCTTGTACCTCATGATGTCATCAGCAGCTGCAGCATTCCCATTCCCACTTCCCATTTCCATAAAAATTTGGGGTACAGTGGATATTTTGGGGTACATAAATAAATAACACCTCAATTTCACCTTCTCTCGTGTAGCTTAAAGTTTTCTGTCAATTTCATTTACTATATTTTTTTTTTTTTTTTTAATTTGGCTGTATCTCCTGACTTGTGTAAAAATAACTGGCTGCAAAAGTGATAATCTTTTTGTTATACGACAGTGAGCCCATACTGATACAATCCATTATTTTGGCTTTGATGTGTTTATTTATTGTTATGTTATTGAGATTTATTTTCACTGTGAGCTTTAAAGGCTTATCAAAATTTTAATTTGGCGAACCTGAATTCTGAAAACTGAATTCTTCAGCTGCTGTGAGGGAGGCAAAGCAGCGGGTGTGGGAGGAGTTTGGAGTAATCATGGAGAAGGAATTTCGGTCAGCACCAAGGTGCTTCTAGCGGACTGTGAGGCACCTCAGGAGGAGAAAACAGGAAACCATCCAAGCTGTCAACACTAAGGATGGGACTCTGTTGACCTCAACTGAGGAGGTAATCAGGTGCTGGAAGGAACACTTTGAGGAACTCCTGTATCAGACTGGAGCGCCCTCTATAGTAGAGACAGAGCTGGAAGCTGAAGAGGGGGGGTCATCATCAGTTTCCCTGGTGGAAGTCACTGAGATAGTCAAACAACAAGGCCCCAGTGGTTGGGGGTTGATGAAATCCACCCAGAAATGCCGAAGGCTCTGGATGTGGAGGGACTGTCATGGATGAGATGTCTGGGACAGTGCCAAAGGAGTGACAAACTGGGGTGGTGGTCCCCATATTCAAAAAAGAATAGAATAGAAATGTGCGCCAATCACAAGGGCATCAAACTACTCAGCCTCCCTGGTAAAGTCTACTCCAGGGCCCTGGAAAGGAGGGTTCAACCGAAAGTCGAATCTCAGCTTGAAGAGGAACAATGCGGGTTCCATCCTGGTCATGGAACAACCGACCAGCTCTTCACTCTCACAAGGATCCTGGAAGGGGCCTGGGAGTATGCCCATCCAGTCTACATGTGTTTTGTGGACTTGGAGAAGGCGTATGATCGGGTACCCCGGGAGATACTGTGGGAGGTGCTGTGGGAGTATGGAGTGAGGGGGTCCCTTCTCAGGGCTGTCCAGTCTCTGTACTCACAAAGCCAGAGCTGTGTTCAGGCAGGTGCTTTGCAGTAAGTCTGACTCGTTTCCGGTGGGGTTGGCCTCCACCAGGGCTGCGCCTTGCCACCAATCCTGTTTGTGATATTCATGGTAATGTTAAAGTCTACCTTAAATACACTTACGTTTTATATATTATTGATTCAAACACATGTTAAATACTTTGTTACATTCCTGCTAAAGGTTACGTGAGCTTAGGAATGATGACGGTCAGCAAGTTTGCATGGGGTCAGTTTGTTCTTGCTGAAATCTTATAATTGCACAGTGACTCACTATGTTCTTGTTCAAATATTTTTATCTGCACAGAAGCACATATTGTAACTACTAGCCTTCACTTATCATATAAAAGACATAACAACGGTTCACCAGTCAGCTGCCAACCCAAAGTCCTGTTTTTACATCTTTCCAGTTTTGACCTAGTTAACACATGACCTACCATAACCCTTTTTTTCACGCGCTAAGCACACACATGGGAGGACCACCTCTTTATCATGAATGATGTCAATGGATATCTATAAAAACATGACTGTAAAATGTGTTTGGGGCCCTTTTCAGATGGAGTTCCTGCAAGCGCTGTCCAGATTTATTTCTGACTTCACATGAAATCCAATAAACTGTTCTTCTGTAATAATAGAGTCTCTATGATCAGGACAGATCCAAAAGATCCAGTGTTTATAATCAGGATATCGAGGCGTGGTCATGGGGAGGAGGGTTTCTGGTTTGGTGGGCTCAAGGTCTCATCACTGCTTTTTGCAGATGATGTGGTCCTGTTGGCTTCATCAGCCGGTGACCTCCAGCACTCACTGGATCGGTTCACAGCCGAGTGTGAAGCAGTTGGGATGAGGATCAGCACCTATAAATCTGAGGCCATGGTTCTCAGCAGGAAACCAATGGATTTCCTACTCCGGGTAGGGAATGAGGTCTTGCTCTAAGTGAAAGAGTTCAAGTACCTCAGGGTCTTGTTCAAGACTAAGAGGACAATGGAGCCTGAGACTGGCCAGAGAATCGGCGCAGCGGGGCGGTGTTGCATTCTTTGTGTTTCATCCTTTGTGTTGAAAGGAGCCAGCTGAGGTGGTTCGGACATCTGGTAAGGATGCCCCCTGGGCGCCTCTTTAGGGAGGAGTTCCAGGCACGTCCATCTGGAAGGAGACCCCAGGGAAGACCCAGGACTAGGTGACAAGACTATATCTCCACACTGGCCTGGGAACGCCTCGGGATCCCCCAATGAGGGGTGGTTAACGTGGCCCGGGAGCTTGGGAAAGGGAAGTGTGGGGTCACCTGCTGGAGATGTTGCCCCTTTATTAAAAATGAAAAACTAAGAAAGCACGTGTGCATAAGTATTCACACCCTTTGCTAAATACTTTGTTGATGCATCTTTGGCAGCAATTACAGCCTCAAGTCTTCTTGAATATGATGCCACAAGCTTGATGCACCTCTCAAGCTCCATCACGTTGGATGGGGAGCGTCAGTGCACAGCCATTTTCAGATCCCTCCAGAGATGTTCAATCTGATTCAGGTCCGGGCTCTGGCTGGGCCACTCAAGGACATTCACAGAGTTGTCCTGAAGCCACTCCTTTGATATCTTGGCTGTGTGTTTAGGGTCATTGTCCTGAAAGATGAACCGTCGCCACAGTCTGAGGTCAAGAGTGCTCTGGAGCAGGTTTTCATCCAGGATGTCTCTGTACATTGCTGCATTCATCTTTCCCTCAATCCTGACTAGTCTCCCAGTTCCTGCTGCTGAAAAACATCCCCACAGCATGATGCTGCCACCACCATGCTTCACTGTAGGGATGGTGCCTGGTTTCCCCCAAACATGATGCCTGACATTCACACCAAAGAGTTCAATCTTTGTCTCATCAGACCAGAGAATTTTGTTTCTCCTGGTCTGAGAGTCCTTCAGGTGCCTTTTGGCAAACTCCAGGTGTGCCTTTTACTAAGTAGAGACTTTCGTCTGGCCACTCTACCATACAGGCCTGATTGGTGGATTGCTGCAGAGATGGTTGTCCTTCTGGAAGGTTCTCCTCTCTCCACAGAGGAATGCTGGAGCTCTGACAGAGTGACCATTGGGTTCTTGGTCACCTCCCTGACTGAGGCACTTCTCCCCTGATTGATTAGTTTAGATGGGCGACCAGCTCTAGGAAGAGTCCTGGTGGATCTGAACTTCTTCCATTTACGGATAATGGAGACCACTGTGCTCATTGGGACCTTCAAAGCAGTAGAAATGTCTTTGTACCCTTCCCCAGATTTGTGCCTCCAGACAATCCTGTCTCGGAGATCTACAGACAATTCCTTTGACTTCCTGCTTGGTTTGTGCTCTGACATGCACTGTCACCTGTGGGACCTTATATGTAGACAGGTGTGTGTCCAAATCATGTTCAATCAACTGAATTTACCTCAGGTGGGCTACAATTAACCTGTAGATGTAAATTCTTGGTTGGGCTAATGCGATTAATAAATGGAATAGTTTTGTCTGTGTTGAATGTTTGGTCTCCAAAGTAATGGTCAAACAAGGTTGACATCCATTGGATTCGATGACATATGTTACCCTGTGACATGATAACTAAGTATGACAGATAGTGCAAAGTATTCCTTTTTAAAACCCTATTTTTGCTAAAATTGGAACAACTTTAACTTTTGACCCCTGTACAAACTGAAATTGACCTTTTCATCCTTTTTGCTGTTTTTACCCCAGAATTCCATAACATTCAGTCATAGATAGTCCAGACTATATGTTTTTGGAATCGTTATGATCAGACAAATAATGTGGTACAGTTTTCAATGCGACTGGAGCAGTTTTCAATTTTCACTATGAAAAATGGTCACCACGGCAACCATGATGAAAATTCACAATGGCTCAATATCCAGATTTTTTTTTTTTTTTTTGTCATATGTTTGGCTACATATGTGCCAAATGTGGTGCTTTCATCACCAAATACAGAATTCTTATGAAAAAAAAAAGTTATGCTACCCCGCTATGGTAACAAACATTGCTGTCCATCCATTTCAACAATTTGAACCTCTTCTCATGAGACCATCAATAAGCTTCACCAGTAGAAGAAAAGATCCAAACATGCATAAGCATCCTTCAAAAAATAAATTAATAAAATCACAATGGTTCTGCAGATTTTTTTTTAACTAGCACCACATGTTCCTGCTGTATTTAAAATTTAAAAAGCTTTCATGTGAAATACCTGACCTTCAGCTGCACAACTTTTCTTCTTCTCTCCTCACTGTGCTGTTGCATAAGAGATCTGTTCTCACCTTTTCTCTGCTCTGGATTTGTCAGAAATTAAATTTCATGGGAAAAACTCTCCTGTGACCTCATGGGAAAAAGAAATTATATGATGTCAGTGCGGAGTCACTTCTCGGGTGTGCTGAAAGGATCGGGCTATGTTCTGGTGTCATGACAGCACTCCTGTGACTGTAGGTGAGGTCAGAGGTCAGCGTCTGCAGCAGTCACAGACACTGTTGAACAACTCCGCTGACACCAGCCGTGAGAGTCTGTGACGCTGTGAAGGCGCCCCACCACCACCCATTATCATTGTAGAAAAAGTCCCACAATATATTCCTTGTGTCTCCACTACAATCATATTACTTTTCCATAATTATGAGACAGTACGTCATAATTAAGAGATGTTAACATACAGTGGCTTGCAAAAGTATTCAGCCCCTTGGTATTTCACACATTTTAATTTGTTTATGGCATTTTAAATACAAAACGTAAACCAGGCTTTTCAATATAAAAATTTCTAAAATTATCTTCCTTAAACTCAAACTGAAAGTAAATCTCTACAACTTGATATAAATTAATTAAAAATATAAAATCCAAGATGATGGGTTGCATAAGTAATCAGCCCCTTTGGTATAATACCTGTAAACAATAAGTTTTATTGCCAGTTTTCTTCAGACGAGTCGGGATGGATACATGAACATTTCCAAGTCAGTGAATATGTCTTGGACTTTATTTACATCAGTTATGAAGAAATACAAATAGTATGGCACTCTGGTAAATCTGTGTGGAGTAGACAGGTTTCAAAAACTGAGTGACTTTGCAAGAAGGAGAAGTGTGAGGAAAGCCACCAAGACACCCAGACAACCCAGAAAAAGTTTTAGGTTTCTGTGGCTGTAATTGGAGAAATTGTGTTATACAGCTTCATGATGAAGAGGTACAGAGGAGGATTTTCTTAAAAAGAAGACCTGAAAGTTCACCTACAATTTGCCAGAATGTACATCTGAGATGCAAGCCTAGATCTGATGCTTTAGTGAAAGAAGACCCTCCTCTATACCACTTCATCATGAAGCTTTATAACTGGAGATACAAAACGCAGAATTTGCACTGTGCACAATTTCTGCAATCAAAGCCACAGAAACCTAAAACTTTTTCTGGGTTGTCTGGGTGTCTTGGTGGCTTTCCTCACTCTTCTCCTTCTTGCATTTTATCTTGACACAATGTAAAATAGACATGAAAATTAAATCTCCAAAAACAACAGTGTGAATAACAGAAAAAGAAAAGAAATATGGTCGAGAAGGAGCAGTAAGAAGCAGAAATCGAGTCCTACCCATTCTTCTGTTCCAAAGACACCCCCCTCCCCATCATCAACATTATGTAATTAACTTCTTGAGTTAGCAAGTTTCCACGGACTCTAGATTGGGCAGTGCTTATAAAATAGGTCGCTGATATTTTTCAAGGATGGTAATAAATGAAGCAAAGTTTCTGTAATGATTTGGAATGGTGTGAGTCCAGAATATAATTATCAAGATTCAAGATTCAAACAACTTTATTGATCCCTAAAATGGCAACCCAATGACCTCAAACAAAAAAGGAGGAGAGGAGAGGGGAGGAATGGGACCGCCCTTGCCGGAGTCCCAAGCTGACATTCACTGTTCACTATTGTTACGTAATATCCATAATTTCTCCAAAAATATTAGTGCTATCAACTTTCCAGTATACGAGGGCTGTCAATAAAGTATAGGTCCTTTTTATTTTTTTCAAAAACTATATGGATTTCATTCATATGTTTTTACGTCAGACATGCTTGAACCCTCGTGCGCATGCGTGAGTTTTTCCACGCATGTCGGTGACGTCATTCGCCTGTGAGCACTCCTTTTGGGAGGACTCGTCCAGCCCCTCGTCGGAATTCCTTTGTCTGAGAAGTTGCTGAGAGACTGGCGCTTTGTTTGATCAAAATTTCTTCTAAGCCTGTGAGACACATCGAAGTGGACACGGTTCAAAAAATTAAGCTGGTTTTCAGTGAAAATTTTAACAGCTGATGAGAGATTTTGAGGTGATGCTGTCGCTTTAAGGACTTCCCACGGAGCGAGACGTTGTGCAGCTCTCTCAGGCGCTGTCGTCAGCCTGTTTCAAGCTGAAAACCTCCACATTTCAGGCTCTATTGATCCAGGACGTTGTGAGAGAACAGAGAAGTTTCAGAAGAAGTCGGTTTCAGCATTTTATCTGGATATTCCACTGTTAAAGGAGATTTTTTAATGAAAGACATGCGGGCGGATTGCAGCGTCGGCTCGCAGCCACCGCGACGCTCCGCCACAGGAAAAACACCTCCGTTGGAAGCCTTAAGGACAAGTTGGAAGATGTCCAGCTGTTAAACAATTTCTCATATACTCACTCCACTGAAAGCCATCAAAAGCCGCCTGGATTTTACAAATGGTTATCAACACGGAGGTGTTTTTCCTGTGCCGCCGCACCGCGCCGGCTGCGTCCCGGGATCGGTATCGGCGATACTGGGCCTGTATTTACTTGGTATCGGATCAATACCAAAATTCCCGATATCGCCCACCTCTATTAAAAAGACAAATGACAGCTGAAATGACCCCCTTTTCTGGGCATCGCCATGTTGAGAGCCCCACCCACATTGATTCACAATGAACTTGTTAATGCATAAAGGGGCGGAGTGTGGGTGGCTCCGTGTGTGACGGAAAAAGCCTGAACATGCCCCACTCCCGACTCCTAAGCACAAACTATCAGCCAACCTCGGTTTGGGAGTTTCTTCTTATTTTTGGGGACTGCATGGTGGTTCTCATATCCATTTAGTTTGGTGTGGTCAGTAAAATTTATCCGTTGCATATGTCTTCTTTAATCGTGCATTTAGCGGACCTATCGACAGCTGCTAAAAGTGCTAACACTGTTAGCATACAATATTAAATAAGATGAGAATAGTGTGGTGTCTTAGATGATTATTCCAGGTGTTTGTAATAAATTACTCCCAACAGACACATAAGGAAGTGGCTCCGTTTCGGTCGGAAACTACGAGAGGAGGAGTTGATGGACACAGCTGCTGTCACTCCCACAATTACACAGAATTTCATTACTTAAAACATCTTAAACTAAGAAGTTAGGAAAAAAAAATTCACCTCCCTATACAGTTGTCATGGGGAGGAAACTATCAATAGAGACCAAAACCGTTTTTTTGTACCAGGCTGTACACGTTTATTTCTGCTCTAAAGTTGGACATTTTAAAATGGGTTTTTACGGCAATGTGCTCTGTTTTGGAGCCAGCCTCAAGTGGCCAGTCAAGGAACTACACTTCAAAATCCGAGCTCGAGTGTTGCTGCTTGGTCACAATAGCTACAAGCGACAGAAGCAAAGAGACGACCTGCCACTTATTTTCAATCAGTGTAGGCATTTTTTTTTTGGAGCGGCAAGAAACAGTCGCTCTGCTGTCAGCTAGGTGGGGCCAAAATAGATGAGAAGTCTATTTTATGCTAATGCTGACCAACATGACAAAGTGACTGTCAATCTGAGTGAATAGGCAGCGTGATGTCAACTGGTTCCTCGAACAAAATAATCCAAAATGGCAGAACACTGTCTGACACAGCTGTATTTATATATGAATCTCATACATTTTGTGCATATTTTTGCAAAAGCTAGTGAGAAATGAACACTTGGAAATCTAAAAACAGTTTGTTTTTTAAAGCAAATAATACCAATAAAGTGATTTAGAACTTAGAAGACATCTTACGGAGATGTTCGCGTGCACACCCCTGGAACGCCCATCAAGTGACAAAGCCTCATTTGTAACTAATGTGAACATAGATTGTTGTGACTTTAAATAACTGCTACGAGTATTTATTTATATGTGCTTTGCATAAACCATTATTTTCACATTTCCTCCAAAGTCTGTCAACCCAACCAGAAAAAAAATCCTGTAGAGCCGCCGCTGTCTCTGATACAGAAACATGACATACTGTCCTTAAAACGATGGAAGGTGGAGCAGACACGCGGACTACGAGCCTGGAAAGATGTCAGCTGCCTTCCTGGGTCACATGAGGTATCGAACCATCGCTGTCCGCGATGGCGAGCAGCCTGCGCGCACGCGGGCGAAATCAAACACCGGTGTTCTGTCTGTCGATCGCCACGCCCATCACATGAAAGCGCACACAGTGCGGCTCTTTTAATGTCGGCGACTTGAAACGCGCCGACAGCTGCGGGTGAGTCACGCGCACGTCCACCGCGGATCCTCTTCTTTTTTTGGGGGGCAAATGTGGATGAATGGATGATGGGCGGAGATGGTGCACGTGGCGGACCGCTTAGGAGCGGTATTTAAAACGACGTGCACGCGTCTCTCTCTCTCTCTCTCCCTCCGTTAATGCGCATGATACTGCGGTTCCACTACTACGGCACGCGCCAACTCACCTTGAGTCGGGCCGCTCGAGCGCCTGTCTGTCGCTCGGGTGTGGGACGTGCGAGGAACCAATCCCCGCCCCCAAAGCGTCTGTCGGCGTCCAATCAGGCGCGAGCGGGGGCCGACCCGGGGCCGCGTTCTCACTCTTGGTTTCACTATGCACTCGTAAAAACGGCTCGGCGTACTACGACCGCGGCGGTGCAGGTGCTCTGTCTCTGCGGGAGAGGATGCGGATGGAAGGACGGGGGAGGGAAGGGATGAAGGGAAAGAAAACAGGACATGAAAAAGGGGCATTTCCTGCCAGACCGTGAGGTGCAAGGTCGAATATGACAGATTGGTCGAACGGGGCACTTTGTGTGGCGAGAGCAGGTCGGCAATAGTACTATGATTTGGTATGTGGCCACTCTGATAGCAAGTGTATTCAGCACCAGAGGAACCGCCGCTCAAGGTGAGTTGAAGTGCAATAATCTACGCTGCGTCCGCGCGCGCGCTGGTTGCGCTGCTCCTCTCTCTTTCCCAACACCAGAGCCATTTATTTATTTATTTATTCATGTGTGCATTCTGACAAATGGCTGCATGTCTCGTATATCACGTGAAAGTTGAGCTTGGAAATGGATGGTATGGATTCTGAACGTGCACTGGCGGTCAATCTGCGATCGATGATGTTGCTGCTGTCGGGTTTGCACGGTGCTAATTGTGTCAAAAATAAAAAAAAAATAAAAAAAGAGAAAAGTGTGCATGCAGTCTGATGTCAGTTCTCCAGAGAGGGGTGTGACCGTCTCCAGCTCTCAAGATGGAAAAGTAACTAAATAATGCATCACGTGTCAGGTAAAATGTCCTTCTGTTTGATGGAGTCCGCTGCTGCTGTTTGCATTCTGCTCATTTAAACGTTTTTCACGGCAAACGCGTCCGCGTGGCGCTTCAGTGCGCGCACACGCAGCGGGGCTCATTCACAACGTGCATTTTAAACAGTCATTCCAACGCGCAGCACGCGTAACATCCATTTTGCTCATTTTTTTCTGATGAGTCTGGATTGACACGTTCTCACTTAACCTTGCTGTGCCGCTCGTGGCCAGATGAGGGCGACGTGCGCCAGCTTGATCCTCATGACCCCCACATACCCAGTTCAAACTGGTCTGTTCACAAGGCTAGCTGCTAGCTTCTGTGAAAAAACCCTTCTCTCCTAAATTATAATAATAATAACACAAATGCACACCGCAGTACCCTTTTTCCCATTAAAAAAGAGTGTTTTCTCAAAATGATCATCAATTTTATTTATATAGTGCCAAATCACAACAAACAGTTGACCCAAGGCGCGTTATATTGTAAGACAAGGCCATACAATAATTACGTAAAAACCCCAACGGTCAAAACGACCCCCTGTGAGCAAGCACTTGGCGACAGTGGGAAGGAAAAACTCCCTTTTAACAGGAAGAAACTTCCAGCAGAACTAGGCTCAGGGAGGGGCAGTCTTTTGCTGGGACTGGTTGGGGCTGAGGGAGAGAACCAAGAAAAAGACATGCTGTGGAGGGGAGCAGAGATCAATCACTAATGATTAAATGCGGAGTGGTGCATACAGAGCAAAAAGAGAAAGCAGTCTACATCTATAGCAGCATAACCAACGGATGGTTCAGGGTCACCTGATCCAGCCCTAACTATAAGCTTTAGCAAAAAGGAAAGTTTTAAGCCTAATCTTAAAAGTAGAGAGGGTGTCTATCTCCCTGATCCGAATTGGGAGCTGGTTCCACAGGAGAGGAGCCTGAAAGCTGATGGCTCTGCCTCCCATTCTACTCTTACAAACCCTAGGAACTACAAGTAAGCCTGCAGTCTGAGAGCGAAGCGCTCTATTGGGGTGATATGGTACTATGAGGTCCCTAAGATAAGATGGGACCTGATTATTCAAAACCTTATAAGTAAGAAGAAGAATTTTAAATTCTATTCTAGAATTAACAGGAAGCCAATGAAGAGAGGCCAATATGGGTGAGATATGCTCTCTCCTTCTAGTCCCCGTCAGTACTCTAGCTGCAGCATTTTGAATTAACTGAAGGCTTTTTAGGGAACTTTTAGGACAACCTGATAATAATGAATTACAATAGTCCAGCCTAGAGGAAATAAATGCATGAATTAGTTTTTCAGCATCACTCTGAGACAAGACCTTTCTGATTTTAGAGATATTGCGTAAATGCAAAAAAGCAGTCCTACATATTTGTTTAATATGCGCTTTGAATGACATATCCTGATCAAAAATGACTCCAAGATTTCTCACAGTATTACTAGAGGTCAGGGTAATGCCATCCAGAGTAAGGATCTGGTTAGACACCATGTTTCTAAGATTTGTGGGGCCAAGTACAATAACTTCAGTTTTATCTGAGTTTAAAAGCAGGAAATTAGAGGTCATCCATGTCTTTATGTCTGTAAGACAATCCTGCAGTTTAGCTAATTGGTGTGTGTCCTCTGGCTTCATGGATAGATAAAGCTGGGTATCATCTGCGTAACAATGAAAATTTAAGCAATACCGTCTAATAATACTACCTAAGGGAAGCATGTATAAAGTGAATAAAATTGGTCCTAGCACAGAACCTTGTGGAACTCCATAATTAACTTTAGTCTGTGAAGAAGATTCCCCATTTACATGAACAAATTGTAATCTATTAGACAAATATGATTCAAACCACCGCTGTTGGGAAAGTGTAGGTACACGGACCCACAACAGGGGGCGCAAATGAACGGACAATGGATGAGGTCAAATAACAACACTTTACTGTTGTGAATGGGCACAACAAATACAATCAGATTACAACAATAGACAAAAGCCAAATCACAAAAGGTGTCGTGTGGGCAGGCTCGAAGATAGGAGACGTCTGTCCAAAGCAGAACCGGAACCACACGATTTCCTCCGCCACCAGACCCCGGGAATACTGGAGCCGCCAAGTCCCGGACTCCCAGGTGGCCACTGCCTTCGTGTGTCGGACCTGGTACTGCTGGCGAGGAACAAAAGAAAAATTAAATGTGGGTGCGTCTGCACCCAGGAATCCGCACGGCAGGAAAACTACCTCCACCACTCGTTGGAAAAGGAGTCAGCTAAACAACTCACAAAAGTCACAAAAGATCACTGTTAACCAGTCAGCTGTGCACGTTACCTTCCAGGTAGAACGATATCTCGGCGAAGAGGTGGAGGCGTCGTCCTGCTGATATTCCCCTGCTGATCAGATGATGGGTAACAGCTGTTGCAGGTGATGCGTGACAGCTGTCACCCTGGCTGCTCCTGTGAGGCGACTGCGCCCTCTCGTGCCTGAAGCCCGCACTTCAGGCAGGGCGCCCTCTGGTGGTGGGCCAGCAGTACCTCCTCTTCTGGCGGCCCACACAACAGGACCCCCCCCTCAACGGGCGCCTCCTGGCGCCCGACCAGGCTTGTCCGGGTGGCGGCGGTAGAAGTCGGCCAGGAGGGCCGGGTCCAGGATGAAGCTCCTCTTCACCCAGGAGCGTTCTTCGGGGCCGTACCCCTCCCAGTCCACCAAATACTGGAAGCCCCGGCCCATCCTACGGACATCCAAAAGCCGGCGTACAGTCCAAGCCGGCTCGCCATCGATGATCCGGGCAGGAGGCGGATCTTAAATGGGCCGATGTAACGGTCCTGTAGCTTGGGGGAGTCCACCTTGAGGGGAATGTCCTTTGTGGATAACCACACCTCCTGCCCTGGCCGATACGCAGGGGCCGGGGCCCGCCGACGGTCTGCATGGGCTTTTGCCCTCGTCCGGGCCTTTAGCAAAGCAGAACGGGCGGCACGCCACACCCGACGGCACTTCCGTAGGTGGGCCTGGACCGAGGGCGCACCGACCTCTCCCTCAACCACCGGAAACAACGGGGGCTGATACCCCAGACATACCTCAAAAGGGGAGAGGCCGGTGGCTGAAGACACCTGGCTGTTATGAGCATACTCGATCCAGGCCAAATGGGTACTCCAGGCCGCCGGGTGCACGGCAGTCACGCAGCGCAAAGCCTGTTCCACCTCCTGGTTTACCCGTTCTGCTTGCCCGTTGGTCTGAGGGTGGTACCCAGACGAGAGACTCGCCGTGGCCCCCAGTTCCCGGCAGAAGCTCCTCCAGACTTGCGAGGAGAACTGGGGACCGCGATCGGAGACGATGTCTGTTGGAATCCCATGCAGCCGGACGACGTGGTGGACCAGGAGGTCCGCTGTCTCCTGGGCTGTTGGGAGCTTCGGGAGGGCCACGAAGTGGGCCGCCTTGGAGAACCGGTCCACTATCGTGAGGATGGTGGTGTTGCCCTGGGACGGCGGGAGGCCCGTGACAAAATCCAGGCCGATGTGGGACCAGGGGCGATGAGGCACAGGCAGCGGCTGGAGTAGGCCTGGTGCCCTGCGATGGTCAGCCTTGCCCCTGGCGCAGGTGGTGCAGGCCTGGATATAATCCCGGACGTCGGCCTCTAGGGACGCCCACCAGAAGCGCTGCCGGACAACTGCCACGGTTCTTCGCACCCCTGGATGACAGGAGAGCTTGGAGCCGTGACAGAAGTCCAGGACTGCAGCCCTAGCTTCTGGTGGGACGTATAGTTTGTTCTTCGGCCCAGTTCCGGGGTCCGGGCTTCGTGCCAGGGCCTCCCGGACGGTTCTCTCTACGTCCCAGGTGAGGGTGGCCACGATAGTGGACTCCGGGATGATGGGTTCCGGTGGATCCGACAACTCCGCTTTGACTTCATCTTCATGTACCCGGGACAAGGCATCCGATCTCTGGTTCTTGGTCCCGGGACGGTAGGTGATCCGGAAGTCAAAACGGCTGAAGAACAGTGACCAGCGGGCTTGCCTGGGGTTCAGCCGCTTGGCGGTCCTGATATACTCCAGGTTCCGGTGGTCAGTGAAAACCGTGAATGGCACGGACGTTCCCTCCAACAGATGTCTCCACTCTTCAAGAGCCTCTTTCACCGCAAGGAGTTCTCGATTGCCGACGTCATAGTTCCGTTCGGCCGGGGTCAACCTGCGGGAAAAATAGGCACACGGGTGAAGGACCTTTATCGGTCTTCCCGCTCTGGGAAAGCACAGCTCCTATCCCTGAGTCCGAGGCGTCCACTTCAACCACTAACTGGCGACTAGGATCGGGCTGCACCAGAACGGGTGCAGACGAGAAGCGCCGTTTCAACTCCTTGAACGTGGCATCGCAACAATCCGACCAGGTGAAGGGGACTTTTGGTGAGGTCAGGGCTGTCAGGGGGCTAACTACCTGACTGTAGCCCTTAATGAACCTCCTGTAGAAATTTGCAAAGCCGAGGAACTGTTGCAGCTTCCTACGGCTAGTGGGTTGGGGCCAGTCTCTCACCGCCGCAACCTTGGCCGGATCAGGAGCGACGGAGTTGGGGGAGATGATAAACCCCAGGAAGGACAAAGATGTGCGGTGAAACTCACACTTCTCGCCCTTCACAAACAGCCGGTTCTCCAACAACCGCTGCAGGACCTGACATACATGCCGGACATGAGTCTCAGGATCCGGAGAAAAGATGAGTATATCGTCTAGATATACGAAGACGAATCGGTGCAGGAAATCCCGCAAGACATCATTAACTAATGCTTGGAACGTCGCGGGGGCGTTTGTGAGGCCGAACGGCATGACCAGGTACTCAAAGTGACCTAAGGGGGTGTTAAATGCCGTCTTCCACTCGTCTCCCTTCCGGATCCGAACCAGGTGATACGCATTTCTAAGATCTAGCTTAGTGAATATTTGGGCTCCATGCAGGGGCGTGAACACTGAATCCAACAGGGGCAACGGGTATCGATTACGAACCGTGATTTCGTTCAGTCCCCTATAATCAATGCATGGACGAAGTCCGCCGTCTTTTTTACCCACAAAAAGAAACCTGCACCCATCGGGGAGGTGGAATTCCGGATCAACCCGGCGGCTAAAGAGTCCCGGATGTAGGTCTCCATTGATTCGCGCTCAGGTCGTGAGAGGTTGTACAGCCTGCTGGACGGGAACTCAACGCCTAGAACCAAATCAATGGCACAATTGTACGGACGGTGGGGGGGAAGGGTGAGCGCCAGATCCTTACTGAACACATCTACAAGGTCGTGGTACTCCACCGGCACCAGCCCTAGATTGGGTGGGACTCTGACCTTCTCCTTAGCCTGGGAACCGGGAGGAACCGAGGAACCTAAACATACCCGATGGCAGGTCTCGCTCCACTGAACCACTACCCCGGACGGCCAATCGATCCGGGGATTGTGTTTTAACATCCAGGGGAACCCTAGAATCACGCGGGAGGTAGCAGGAGCCACAAAAAACTCGATCTCCTCCCGGTGATTTCCTGACACCACCAGAGTTACTGGTGGTGTCTTATGTGTGATTAGAGGGAGTAGAGAGCCATCTAGTGCCCGCACCTGCACAGGCGAGGTAAGCGCCACTAGAGGGAGCCCTACCTCCCTGGCCCATCTGCTGTCTAACAGATTCCCTTCAGAGCCCGTGTCCACCAGTGCTGGGGCCTTCAGGGTTAAATCCTCAAAGGATTGTCACTGGGAGTCGTGTGGCAATATGGGTATGTCCCATGTGAATGTTTTGGCCCACCCCTAACCCAGTGTCTAGGGGCGGGCGTTGGTGTTTTAACCGCTCGGGGCAGTCCCTCACTTGATGCTCTATTGAGCCACAAACAAAACACGCTCCGCGGACCAGCCTCTTCTGTCTATCTGGTGCCCTAAATGTGGCCCTGCTCGTGTCCATAGCTTCGTCAGCAGGGGGAGCTGTCACCACACGGAGCGTAGAGGCCTTGGAGCGTGGGGAGGGCCGAACTCGGTAGGAACCGGAAGGGAGAGGGACGGCACGTGCCCGGCCACGCCCTTCGTCTCGTTCCCGACGGCGTTCTTCTAACCGATTGTCTAATCGTATAACGAGATCAATAAGCCCGTCTAAATCCCGCGGTTCGTCCTTGGCCACCAGGTGCTCCTTCAGAACTAACGACAGTCCGTTTACGAAGGCGGCGCGGAGGGCAGTGCTATTCCAGCCGGACCTCGCAGCCGCGATGCGGAAGTCGACTGCATAAGCAGCTGCGCTCCGGCGCCCCTGTCTCATTGACAGCAGCACGGTTGAAGCGGTCTCTCCTCTATTTGGGTGATCGAACACAGTTCTGAACTCCCTCACAAACCCATCATATATCAGAAGGAGCCACGAATTTTGCTCCCAGAGCGCTGTAGCCCAAGCGCGTGCCTTGCCGCGAAGCAGATTAATCACATAAGCTATCTTACTAGCGTCAGTCGCATACATAACGGGACGTTGTGCGAAGACGAGCGAACACTGCATAAGAAAGTCCGCGCATGTCTCCACACTACCCCCGTACGGCTCTGGAGGGCTTATGTATGCTTCAGGGGAAGGTGGGAGGGGTCGTTGAACGACCTGTGGAACGTCACTGTTGCGCACAGGATCGACAGGAGGGGGAGCCGCAGCAGCACCCTGAGGACGCGCTTCCACCTGAGCGGCGAGAGCCTCCACCCTGCGGTTAAGGAGGACGTTCTGCTCGGTCATCAGATCCAGCCGAGCCCTTAAAACGGTGAGGATTCGCTGCAACTCACCGATCATTCCTCCTGCAGACGCCTGTGCGCCCTGCTCTTCCATTGGCCGTTCAACAGCCGGTTGACGCCCCTCGGGGTCCATGACGTTGGCCGAGATATCCTGTTGGGAAAGTGTAGGTACACGGACCCACAACAGGGGGCGCAAATGAACGGACAATGGATGAGGTCAAATAACAACACTTTACTGTTGTGAATGGGCACAACAAATACAATCAGATTACAACAATTGACAAAAGCCAAATCACAAAAGGTGTCGTGTGGGCAGGCTCGAAGATAGGAGACGTCTGTCCAAAGCAGAACCGGAACCACACGATTTCCTCCGCCACCAGACCCCGGGAATACTGGAGCCGCCAAGTCCCGAACTCCCAGGTGGCCACTGCCTTCGCGTGTCGGACCTGGTACTGCTGGCGAGGAACAAAAGAACAATAAAATGTGGGTGCGCCTGCACCCAGGAATCCGCACGGCAGGAAAACTACCTCCACCACTCGTTGGAAAAGGAGTCAGCTAAACAACTCACAAAAGTCACAAAAGATCACTGTTAACCAGTCAGCTGAGCACGTTACCTTCCAGGTAGAACGATATCTCGGCGAAGAGGTGGAGGCGTCGTCCTGCTGATATTCCCCCTGCTGATCAGATGATGGGTAACAGCTGTTGCAGGTGATGCGTGACAGCTGTCACCCTGGCTGCTCCTGTGAGGCGACTGCGCCCTCTCGTGCCTGAAGCCCGCACTTCAGGCAGGGCGCCCTCTGGTGGTGGGCCAGCAGTACCTCCTCTTCTGGCGGCCCACACAACAACCGCAGTGCCTTTAATACCTATGGCATGCTCTAATCTCTGTAATAAAATTTTATGGTCAACAGTATCAAAAGCAGCACTGAGGTCTAACAGAACAAGCACAGAGATGAGTCCACTGTCCGAGGCCATAAGAAGATCATTTGTAACCTTCACTAATGCTGTTTCTGTACTATGATGAATTCTAAAACCTGACTGAAACTCTTCAAATAGACCATTCCTCTGCAGATGATCAGTTAGCTGTTTTACAACTACCCTTTCAAGAATTTTTGAGAGAAAAGGAAGGTTGGAGATTGGCCTATAATTAGCTAAGATAGCTGGGTCAAGTGATGGCTTTTTAAGTAATGGTTTAATTACTGCCACCTTAAAAGCCTGTGGTACATAGCCAACTAACAAAGATAGATTGATTATATTTAAGATCGAAGCATTAAATAATGGTAGGGCTTCCTTGAGCAGCCTGGTAGGAATGGGGTCTAATAAACATGTTGATGGTTTGGATGAAGTAACTAATGAAAATAACTCAGACAGAACAATCGAAGAGAAAGAGTCTAACCAAATACTGGCATCACTGAAAGCAGCCAAAGATAACGATTCATCTTTGGGATGGTTATGAGTAATTTTTTCTCTAATAGTTAAAATTTTGTTAGCAAAGAAAGTCATGAAGTCAAGTATAAGTATAAGGAGAAAAAGGCTGGTGAAAAAGAATTGAGATAGGGAGATGACAAATGTAGACAAGGAGTACAAGGAGATGCAGGGTATTATACAACAAAATGTGACAAAGTCTAAAACCAGGGAAATGGCATATAGTGAACTTTACATGAACACTAAAGAAGGCGAAAAGGACTTGTACTGTTTGGCTGAACAGAAGTACCAAGGTCGAAAGGTTATGCAGCAGATTAGGATGATACAGGATCCAGATGGTAATATGCTGAGAAGTGAGGAGAGTGTGTTGAGAAGGTGGAAGGAATATGCTGATGAGCTGATGAATGAAGAAAATGAGAGGAGGGAGAGCTGGATCATGTGGGGTGAGTAAGTCCAGAAGTGCAAGGGATTAGTCAGGATGAAGTGAGAACAAATATGAAGAGTGGAAAGGCAGATGGTCCATTGAAGGCATGGACATGTTTAAGAGAGATGGCACTGGGGATTTTAAACAGATTGTTTCATAAAATCTTAAAAAGCAAGAACATGCCTGGGGACTGGAGAAGAAGTGTGCTGGTCCTGATTTTTAAGGACAAGGATGATGTGCAGAGCCAGTAAATACAGAGGCGCAAAGTTGATCAGCCACAACATGAAATTTCAGGAAAGAGTAATAAAAGTTAGGATTAGAAAATATGTGAAGATCTGAGAGTAGCAATATGGCTTGTTGCCAGGAAAGAGCACTACAGATGCAATGTTTGCTCTGAGTGTTGATGGAGAAGTATAGAGAAGGCCAGAAGGAGTTATGTATTTGCTGATTTTAGACAAAGCTTCAGACAGGGTGCCAAGATAAGAATTGTGGTATTGTATCAGGAAGTCTGGAGTGGCAGAGAAGTATTCATGATAGGTCTGCAGCTATCGATTATTTTAATAATCGCGTATTCTATCGATTATTCTGGCGATTAATCAAGTAATCCGATAAAAAGTACTTTTGCGTTTTTAAACAACATCAACAGTCCAGGGCTCTCCCTAAGCAATGGCACAATGTCGCTGCGCTATCATGCAGATTGTCAAATTTAGTGTATCCCTTTCTGTTTTCCTGGGTAATTATTTTTTTTTTTCACATCTTTACAAGGTTTGGATCTTTCCTGGTGTCAGGAGCTCAGCCAAAGTCTTGACATTTTACTGAAATGGGATGCGATGCGATGGGATGTGGCTTTCTGTTTTTTCTTTTCCCCAACTTGTAAAATTTAACCATTTTTAATTGTTATTATTCAGCAGATGCATTTCAGCTATAGGTTGAACATTCAAGCCTCACAGTCACTGTTTTTTTTAACTATTATTATTTTTATTTATGTTACAATGTTTGTAAAGCATTGTGTGTTGCCCAAAAAGCAAAAATTAAAAAGCGAAACACTCAGTGCGAGTCTGAACAAAACACAGAAAACTGTTTGTCAGAGACTGTTTGTCAGTGTGGCGCGGGGCGGAGCTGTGACTTGCCCGGTGTGAGGGGAGTGCTGAGCCCCTCACACCGGGCAGAGAGAGACAGCAGCCAGCCACCAAGCAAATAGCCCCTCTCCACGTAGAGCGGAGAGCAGTTAAAAGCAGTGAAACAGTAAAAAAAAACAAAAAACAAACACACTGCTTCGCTTTAAATGTGCAGTAAGGTATTTCAGATGATCAGCGTGGACCGCCTTTTTCCTAAAAGGCTTTATTTTACTCTGTGTGCCACATTGGAAAGCAGTAGCTTTTGTGCTAAATTGATTAGCGTTTACATGGTTTATGGGCATACTCTAGTCTTCTGTTTTTTTTTTTTCTGGGGTTGTTACAGCGCCACACACAGGCCTGGCATGTGTACTACAACGTTAAACGAAACTTCGAGGCACAGAATTTGCGTTGAACATTTTTTGTAATCGAATTATTCAAGTTACTCGACTAATCGTTTCAGCCCTAATTCAAGGGTGGTGCAGGATATGCACAAAGATAGTTTGACAGCGGCAAGATGTGCAGTAGGAATGACAAATGCATTCAAGGTGGAGGTGAAATTTAGGGCTGCAGGTATCAAATATTTTTGGAATCGAGTATTCTATCAATTATTTTATCATTTAATCAAGTAATCAGATGAAAAGTACTTTTGTGTTTTAAACAATATCATTAGTGCTAGGGCTCTCCCTAAGCAATGGCACAATGGTGCTGCACCATTAGGGTTGGGTATCGGGAACCAGTTCTTTTTGAGAATCGTTAAGAAATGTGTGTAGTTGGCGCCTTGCATGGCAGCAGTCTGACATCGGGGTGAATGTGAGGTATTGATGTGTAAAGCGCTTTGTGTCTGATGCACATGGAAAAGCACTATATAAATGCAGTCATTTACCATTTGACAGGAGCCTGAAGAGGTGGAGATACACTCTGGAGAGAAAGGGAATGAAAGTCAGTAGGAGCAACACTGAGTACATGTGTGTGTGAATGAGGTAGAGCACAGTGGAATAGTAAGGTTGTAAGGAGCAGAGGTGGTGAAGGATGATGAGTTTAAAAACTTGTGGTTAAGGTACAAAGTAATTGAGAGTGTAGTAGAGAGGTGAAGAAGAGAATGCAGGCAAGGTGGAGTGGGTGGAGAAAGGTGGTATAAGGGACTTTTGACAAAAGGGTGTCTGCAAGAGTGAAAGGGAAATTTTACAAGATGGTAGTGAGAACAGCTATGGTGTATGGCTTAGAGGTGGTGGTGCTAACAAAATCTGAGGCAGAGTTGGATGTGGCAGAGGTAAGATGCTGCAGTTTTCTTTGAGAGTGATGAGGCTGGACATCATTAGGAAGGAACTTATTACAGGGACAGCACCGGTAGGACTTTTGGCGACAAAAGCAGAAAGGTGAGATTGAGATGTTTGTACATGTGCAGAGGATGGACCCAGAGTATATAGGGAGAAGGATGCTGAGGATGGAGCCACCAGGCAGGAAGAGAAGAGTGGTCCGTGTAACAGTGGAAGATGCAGAAGATAGGGTGAGTCACACATAGTGCCTCCCCCTCCCTACACAGACACGTCTCTCTGCAGCCTCTCGCACACACACAGACAGGGACTGATGTCTCTCTCTGTCTGTGCTTGGCTTGACTCTACCTCACATTGCTCTCTCTCAGTACTCCTTAGATTTTCTTAAATTAGCTTCTGTTTTGGTTTGTATGGCATTTAAAGTTACTTGGTGAACTTGTTTTGTAACATACGCGGTGCATTTGACAAGACAGAGCTGAAAACGGCTCGTGTTGTGTCGGTCACTGCATCCACTCTGGTGGGGGTTTTTTTTTTTAACCGTTTGTTTGCTCGTAGTTTGGCTGGTGATATAAAGTCAGTTGGAAAACTTTGCTCGTACTGAACGAGGTGCTTTTGAGAAGAATACAGTGAACAAGGCTGACATTATTTCCCTGTTTGCCGTTACTGAATGTTTGCATGAATCACCAAGTTCACACAGATCATTAAAAAATAAAGTCTTAGACCAACCTCTCTCTCTCCCTCTCACTCAGTCTCACACACACATGCACGCAGACATACACACGCACAGACACCTTAATCAACATTGTTTAAGTTTGTGTGGATAAAAATGTCAAGAACGTTAAGTAGTAAAAATAAATAAATAATTGAAAAAAAAATCAGTTTGATCATAAAAAATAAAAAAATAAAGTTGTGTTGAGTATGATTCAGCACGTGTAGCAAATGTGTGGCAATTGGTATTCACACTGCCATGAACACTGCCATCTACTGGATGGGAGTGTGAATACCAATTGCCACACATTTGTGATACTTGCTGAATCAGACTTGAACAGAGTTTTCAGTTTTTAAATTGCCTGTTTTTTTTTTTACAAATGAAAAAAGACATATTTGCAAATAAGGTTTATTTGTAAAAACCAACACACACGTTACAGTAACTTGTGTGTTGGTTTTTACATATAAATAACCGACCAACCACTGATGTCAGGAAGCTCATTTTCCCATAATGCCTTTTGGCATGTGTGTCTATAAATGCTCAAACCTTCAAAATTAGTACATTACTTAAAAACTAAAACATGTAGCTGATATTTTCACTTTATAAAAATGACAGAGGTCATGTTAAATTTGATGGCCTGTCCAGAATTAGTTTGTTTAAAAGTCAAAACTGCCTTGCTGTGCATGTCTCCTGTGACACATCACGCAAGTCTGTCTGTCTGTGAAAATAAATGATCTTTTTTCTTCCCTTCCTTTCTTTCTTGTAGCCAGGTCTCCTCTGCTGGCAGAGGATTGAGCTCTACCTCTCATAGCTGTCAGCTACAAAACACATAACAGGCACAAACAAAAATGTATGATTTCAGGCTTTATAAATGTTTTTAACTTTTAAGCTTTATTCACTATGCCCGCAAAAACATATTAGCATTCTAAAAGTTATCGGAAGTTAATTGGTCTGCTGATGGCTTTCAGTGTTAGCTGAAAGCTAATCAGCTAACAAAAACTTAACTTTGCTGATTAGCAGAACTGTGCCCCCCACTGATTATGAGACGCTTATAAATTTGACTTAGTATCTTGTAAGTATGATTTAGCATCTTTTAATGACTTTAATAACTATAACAACTCAATGTCATATTTATGACTAGAGCTGCAGCTATCGATTATTTTAGTAATTGAGTATTCTATTGATTTTTCTGGTGATTAATCAAATAAAAAGTACTTTTGCATTTTAAACAACATCAACAGTCCAGGGCTCTCCCTAAGCAATGGCACAATGTCGCTGCGCCATCATACAGATTGTCAAATTTTGTGTATCCCTTTGTGTTTTCTTGTGTAATTATTTTTTTCACATCTTTACAAGTTTTGGATCTTTCCCGGTGTCAGGAGCTCAGCTAAAGTTGGGCTAATGGCTTGACATTTTTATATTTTTAATTTATTTTTTATTTTTGTAAGGTTTGTGGACTGGGTCCCTGCATGAATTTTTATTTATTTATTTTTTTTGTCCCTCTTTCTCTGCGATTCAGCAGATGCATTTCAGCTGGACGTTGAACATGCAAGACTTGCACAGTTTTTTTTTTCTTTTTTAATTTTATTTAAGTTACAGTGTTTGTGACGCATTGGTGGTGTAAGCAATCCTTCATGTACTTCACACCTGCTGCCTGGAACTCACTACAGAGAACTTTGAACTTGAGGGAACTAACTTCTCTTGGAACATTTAAAAACATTATGAGGGACTTAGGCTAACTCAGCCACATGGGGTGTGCAGCCAGTACATTCTGAGTGCCGGCCCCAAGCCCGGATAAATGAGGAGGGTTGCGTCAGGAAGGGCATCCGGCGTAAAACAAGCCAACCCAACTATGCAGACTCAGAATCGAATTCCCATACCGGATCAGTCGCGGCCCGGGTTAACAACGTCCGCCACCGGTGCTGTTGCCCAACAGGGTGCCGGTGGAAATTGGGCTACTGCTGGGCGAAGACGACAAAGTTAGAAATTGAAGGGGTGATGATGAATATCATCAGTGCATATGCCCCACAGGTAGGTTGTGAGATGAAGGAGAAAGAAGATTTCTGGAGTGTGTTAGATGAGGTGGTGGAGAGTGTGCCCAAGCATGAAAGAGTGGTGATAGGAGCAGACTTCAATGGGCATGTTGGTGAAGGGAACAGAGGTGATGAGGAAGTAATGGGTAGATAGCGCCTTGGGGCAACTGTTTGTTGTGATTTGGCGCTATATAAGAAAAAAGTTGATTGATTGATTGATAGATATGGTATCAAGGATAGGAATTGGGAAGGACAGATGGTAGTTGATTTTGCAAAAAGGATGGAAATGGCTGTGGTGAATACCTACTTTAAGAAAAGGGAGGAGCACAGGGTAACATATAAGAGTGGAGGAAGGTGCACACAGGTGGACTACATTCTTTATAGGAGATGCAAGCTAAAAGAAATCACAGACTGTAAGGTGGTAGCAGGAGAGAGTGTCACTAGACAGCATAGGATGGTTGTTTGTAGGATGACTTTAGAGGTAAAGAAGAAGAAGAGAGTGAGAGCTCAACAAAGGATCAGATGGTGGAAGCTGAAGGAGGAAGACTTGTGTGAAATTTAGTGAGCAGGTGAGAGAAGCACTAGTTGGAGGGGAAGCAATTTTGGACAACTGGAAAAGTACTGCAGATGTGGTGAGGGAGACAGCTAGCGCAGTACTGGGTATGACATCTGGACAGTGGAAGGAAGACAAGGAGACTTGGAGGTGGAATGAAGAGGTCCAGGAGAAAGAGGTTGGCGAAAAAGTTTTGGGATAGTCAGAGAGATGAAGAAAGTAGACAGGAGTACAAGAAGATGCGGTGTAAGGCGAGAAGAGAAGTGGCAAAAGCAAAGGAAAAGGCATATTGCGAGCTGTACAAGAAGTTGAATGGTAAGGAAGGAGAAAAGGACTTGTACCGATTGGCCAGACAAAGGGACAGAACTGGAAAGGATGTGCAGCAAGTTAGGGTGGTAAAAGATGCACATGGTAATGTGCTGACAAGTGAGGAGTGTGTGCTGAGAAGGTGGAGGGAATATTTTGAAGAGTTGATGAATAAAGAAAATGAGTGAGAGAAAAGGCTGGATGATGTGGTGAGACTAAATCAGGAAGTAATAGAGATTAGCAAGGAAGAAGTGAGGGCTGCTATGAAGAGGATGAAGAGTGGAAAGGCAGTTGGTCCAGATGACATTCCAATGGAGGCATGGAAATGTCTAGGAGAGATGGCAGTAGAGTTTCTAACCAGATTGTTTAATAAAATCTTGGAAAGTGAGAGGATGCCTGAGGAGTGGAGACGAAGTGTGCTGGTTCCTATTTTCGTGATGTGCAGAGCTGCAGTAACTACAGAGGCATAAAGCTGATCAGCCACAGCATGAAGTTATGGGAAAGAGTAGTAGAAGCTAGGCTTAGAAAACAGGTGAAGATCTGTGAGCAGCAATATGGTTTCATGCCGAGAAAGAGCACTACAGATGCAATGTTTGCTCTGAGAATACTGTTGGAAAAGTACAGAGAAGGACAGAAAGAGTTACATTGTGTGTTTGTGGACCTAGAAAAAGCTTATGATAGGGTGCCAAGAGAAGAGTTGTGGCATTGTATGAGGAAGTCTGGAGTGGCAGAGAAGTATGTTAGGGTAGTGCAGGACATGTACAAGAATAGTGTGACAGCGGTGAGATGCGCAGTCGGAATGACAGACTCATTCAAGGTGGAGGTGGGATTACACCAAGGATCAGCTCTGAGTCCTTTCTTGTTTGCAGTGGTGATGGACAGGTTGACAGATGAGATCAGACAGGAGTCCCCATGGACTATGATGTTTGCAGATGACATTGTGATCTGTAGTGAGAGTAGAGAGCAAGTTGAGTCTAGTCTGGAGAAGTGGAGATATGCTTTGGAGAGAAGGGGAATGAAAGTCAGTAGAAGCAAGACTGAGTACGTGTGTGAATGAGAGGGAGCCCAGTGGAATAGTGCAGTTACAAGGAGTAGAAGTGGTGAAAGTAGATGAGTTTAAATATTTGGGGTCAACTGTTCAAAGTAATGGCGAGTGTGGTAGAGAGGTGAAGAAGAGAGTGCAGGCAGGGTTGAGTGGGTGGAGAAAGGTGGCAGGAGTGATATGTGACCGAATAATATCAGCAAGAGTGAAGGGGAAAGTTTACAAAACAGTAGTGAGACCAGCTATGTTGTATGGTTTAGAGACAGTGGCACTAACAAAAAGACAGGAGGCAGAGCTGGAGGTGGCAGAGCTGAAGATGTTGAGATTCTCTTTGGGAGTGACAAGAATGGACAAGATTAGGAATGAACATATCAGAGGGACAGCTCAGACAAAGTCAGAGAGGCGAGATTGAGATGGTTTGGACATGTGCAGAGGAGGGACCCAGGGTATATAGGGAGAAGGATGCTGAGGATGGAGCCACCAGGCAGGAGGAGAAGAGGGAGTCCAAAGAGGAGGTTCATGGATGTGCTGAGAGAGGACATGCAGGTGGTTGGTGTGACAGAGGAAGATACAGAGGACAGGGTGAGATGGAAACGATTGATCTGCTGTGGCGACCCCTAACGGGAACAGCCGAAAGACAAAGAAGAATGAGGGACTTAGGCTGAATCTCAATTCTACCCCTTGGCCCTTCCCCTTACCCCTTCCCCTCTGTTTTGCATGGGCACGATAGACAGAGGGGTGTCTCAATTCTCTTTTTGGAGCGAGGCGGAGGGGTCGGCGGAGGGCTACACAACCCTCCAAACAGAGTGTGCATCCAGATTCACTCCGTTTGGAGGGGTAGGAGGAGCTTACCGCTGTCTCCGAAAAAACAAACATGGCGCCGAAAGAGCCGCACAAATGAAGCGGCTTTCATTACAAATTACGCTGTTTAGAAAGTTATAATTTGCCAAAAAACTTTACAGGCAGTTGCCCATGACAGCAACGTGTATGCTGCTGGATGCATGTTGCGTATATTGTCGTTCTGAAGAATATCGTAACGCTGCTCGTGCGCTGAGGCGTTATAATGCACATATACACGAACGCTACGATAAGACACTTTTATTTCTCACAATGGAGAAAATCATGATAAAGGATAAGCATGTTAATTTGTATGTTCATAAATCTTTGGATAATATCAATCCCTGCTGTTGGATTTCAAGGTCTGTAACGTGTGTGCATTTTGTAAAAAAACAGGGAGCCCTGAGCGCACTCGTCTCCTAATAAGAAAATGAGGCAGAAAATGAGAAGTTTCATCAATGTTGGAAAATATATACACACATATGTACATGTGTAACACATAACCTGACGTCCTAAGAGACGGATATTATTTGTCAAGGAAATTTCTAAAGGAAATAGGGCTGGATGCAAAAAACTGGAGAATTTGAAAAAGAAATATAAGGTTAACAGAACTAGATGCAGCCCATAAAATACATACAGGTGCTGGTCATATAATTAGAATATCATGAAAAAGTTGATTTATTTCAGTAATTCCATTGAAAAAGTGAAACTTGTATACATTCATTGCACACAGACTGTTGGGGAAAGTGTAAAGCACGGACTCACAACAGGGGGCGTAAATGAACAGTCAATAGATAAGCCAATAAATACAATTTATTGCAGCAAATGTGCACAACAGGTCAAATACTGCTTTTAGACAGTCAATCACAAAATACAACAGGTGACGTGTGGGCAGGCCCGAGGGTAGGAGACGCCTATCCAGAGAAGAGCCGGGACCCACAAGGTTCCACCGCCAATGGAGACCTGCAGTACGCCGAAGGCGCCAAGTCCCGAGTTCCCAGGTGGTCTCTGCTTCCAGCTTTCAGATCCGGTACTGCTGGCAGGAACAAAAGCAGGTTAATGGTGGGTGTGTGGACACCCAGTAAGCAGTCAGCAAAGAATCACAGTTCCTTCCTGAGGGAAAATCCACCACTCCCAGAAACATGAACACTGAGAACGTGCAGTACCAATAGTATACTTAATGTTCAGGAAAGTGAGGAGTGGGAAACGCCAACTCCCTCCAACCTCCACAAACCCAGTTCCAAGCTGCGAGCATACAAAGGTTACGACTGCAAACTCAGTATCAAGTAATGTGCAAACGGCACAAAAATGGCTGAGAAAGGTTACCTGCGTGGTAAGGCTGATATCTCGGCAGAGATGTGGTGTCTCCTCCAGGCTTTTATGGTGTTGATGATGATTGCTGACAGCTGTCAGTCCTGGCCCCTGGATGGCAACTGCGCCCTCTGGTGCCTGAAACCTGACAACAGGCAGGGCGCCCTCTGGCGTTGGCCAGTAGTACCTCCTCTTCGGGCGGCCCAGGCTTGTCGGGGTGTCACTGGTAGAACTCGGCCAGGAGGGCCGGATCCAGGATGAAGCTCCTCTTCAGCCAGGAGCGTTCTTCAGGTTCATAACCCTCCCAGTTCACCAGATACTGGAGACCCCGACCCCTCCGGCGAACATCTAGGAGCCTGCGGACTGTCCACTCAGGCTCGCCGTCGATGATGCGGGCAGGAGGCGGCGCTGGTCCGGGGGTGCAAAGGTCCGAGGTGTGGTATGGTTTGAGTTTGGAATCATTTAAAACTGGATGGATCCGCAGTGAAGCTGAAACTCCCAGCTTCACTGCGGCTGGACTGATGATTTTGGCGATCTTGAATGGTCCGATATATATGTCTATCAGTTTTTGTGACTCCGTGTTGAGCGGGATGTTCTTTGTTGACAGCCAGACCTCCTGCCCGGGCTGATATTCTGGGGCCGGGGTGCGTCGGCTGTCTGCATGTCTCTTTGCCCTCATCTGGGCTTTCAGCAGGGCAGAGCGGGCTGTTCGCCACACCCGACGGCACCTCCTGAGGTGGGCCTGGACCGAGGGAACCCAGATCTCTCCCTCCACAGCTGGAACCAATAGGGCTGGTACCCCAAACATGCTTCAAACGGGGAGAGGCCGGTTGCAGACGAGACTTGGCTGTTATGAGCATACTCGATCCAGGCCAGATGTTGACTCCAGGCCGTCGGTTGCGCGGAAGTCACACATCGCAAGGCCTGTTCCAGCTCTTGATTAGCCTGCTCTGCTTGTCCGTTGGTCTGTGGGTGGTACCCGGATGAAAGGCTCACGGTGGCCCACAGTTCCCCACAGAAACTCCTCCAGACTTGCGAGGAGAACTGGGGACCACGATCCGAGACGATGTTCGCAGGGATACCATGCAGACGTACGACGTGGTGGACCATGAGGTCTGCAGTCTCCTGGGCCGTCGAGAGCTTTGGGAGGGCTATGAAGTGGGCCGCCTTGGAGAACTGGTCCACTATCGTCAGGATGGTTGTCATTCCCTGGGACGCAGGGAGACCCGTGACAAAGTCCAGGCCGATGTGGGACCAGGGGCGACGAGGCACTGGCAGTGGCTGGAGGAGTCCCTTCTCCAGTTGATGGACTGCCTTGCCCCTGGCACAGGTGGTACAAGCCCGAACATACTCCCGGATGTCGGCTTCCATAGACTCCCACCAGAACCGCTGCCGGACCACTGCTACGGTCCTTCGCACCTCTGGATGGCAGGTGAGCTTAGAACCGTGACAGAAGTCCAAAACTGCAGTCCTAGCATCTGGTGGGTCATACAAACTGTTTGGTGGTCCACCACCGGGGTCCGGGTGATGCGTCAGGGCCTCCCTGACGATGTTCTCCATGTCCCACGTCAGTGTGGCGACGATAGTGGACTCCGGGATGATGTTTTCAGGTGGATCCGACAGCTCCGTTTTGACTTCATGCACCCGGGACAGTGCATCTGACCTCTGGTTCTTGGTCCCGGGGTGATAGGTGATCCTGAAGTTAAAATGTCCAAAAAATAGCGACCGACGGGCTTGCCTGGGGTTCAGACGCTTAGCGGTCCGGATGTACTCCAGGTTCCGATGGTCAGTGAAAACCGTGAATGGAACCACAGGTCCCTCCAACAAGTGTCTCCACTCCTCCGCCGGGGTCAACCTGCGGGAGAAATAGGCACAGGGGTGGAGAACCTTATCGGACTCCCCGCTCTGGGACAGCACGGCTCCTATCCCTGAGTCAGAGGCATCTACTTCCACAACAAACTGGCGGCTAGGATTGGGCTGCACCAGAACTGGCGCAGTAGAGAACCGGCGTTTCAACTCCCTAAACGCGGCTTTGCACTGATCCGACCAGGTGAAGGGAACTTTTGGGGAGGTCAGGGCTGTAAGGGGACCAACAACTTGACTATAGCCCTTGATGAACCTCCGATAGAAATTTACGAAGCCGAGGAACTGTTGCAGCTTCCTACGGCTTCCCGGTTGGGGCCAATCTCTCACCGCCGCTACCTTGGCCGGATCGGGTGCGACGGAGTTGGAAGAGATGATGAACCCCAGGAAGGACAAAGACGTACGGTGGAACTCGCACTTCTCACCCTTCACAAACAGCCGGTTCTCCAACAATCGCTGCAGGACCTGACGTACATGCTTCACATGAGTGTCAGGATCCGGGGAGAAGATGAGGATATCATCTAGGCATACGAAGACGAGCCGATGCAGGAAGTCCCACAAGACGTCATTTACCCATGCTTGGAACATCGCGGGGGCGTTAGTGAGGCCGAACGGCATGACCAGGTACTCAAAGTGACCTAACGGGGTATTAAATGCCGTCTTCCATTTGTCTCCCTTCCGGATCCGAACCAGGTGATACGCATTCCTAAGATCCAACTTTGTGAATATTTTGGCTCCATGCAGGGGCGTGAACACTGAATCTAAGAGAGGCAACGGGTATCGGTTGCGAACTGTAATCTCGTTCAGCCCTCTATAATCAATGCATGGACGGAGTCCGCCGTCTTGCTTGCCCACAAAAAAGAAACCAGCACCTAACGGGGAGGAAGAGTTCCGGATCAACCCGGCAGCTAAAGAGTCCCGGATGTAGGTCTCCATTGATTCGCGCTCAGGGCGTGAGAGGTTGTACAGCTTGCTGGACGGATACTCAGCGCCCGGGATCAAATCAATGGCACAATCATGCGGTTGATGCGGGGGAAGCGTGAGTGCCAGATCTTTGCTGAAAACGTCAGCAAGATCGTGGTACTCACATGGCACCGCCGTGAGCCATGGATAGCCCAAAATAACTCTGGAGGTAGAAGGTGTTACAAAGAACACGATCTCCTCCCTGTGGTTTCCAGACACAACCAGTGTTAAGGGCTGTGTCTGATGTGTTATTTGTGGAAAAAGGGTGCCATCTAGTGCCCGTACCTTCACTGGTGAAGGTAGGGCCACCAGAGGGAGCCCCACTTCCTTAGCCCATCTGCTATCTAGCAGATTCCCTTCTGACCCCGTGTCGATTAGTGCTGGGGCTTGAAGGGTTAAATCCCCACAGAGGATCACAACTGGGATTCGTGCGGATTTTCGTGCATTACCCGCGTGTGTGTTATGGCCCACCCTTAGCCCAGTCTCTAAGGGCAGGCGTTGGTGTTTAACCGCTTGGGGCATTGTTTCTGCAAATGCTCATTAGAGCCGCAGAAAAAGCACTCTCCGCGGGCCAGCCTCCTCGGTCTGTTTTCTAATTTTATTTTGGCCCTGCTCGTGTCCATAGCTTCGTCAGCAGGGGGAGCTGTCGTCCCACGGAGCACTCTGGCTCTGGAGTGTGGGGAAGGCGGGGCTGCTTCGGACCGGGAAGGGAGAGGGGCGGCGCGTGTCCGGCCACGTCCTTCGTCTCGCTCCCGTCGTCGTTCTTCCAGTCGGTTGTCTAAACGTATGACCAAGTCAATAAGCCCGTCTAAATCCCGCGGCTCGTCCCTAGCCACCAGGTGCTCTTTCAGGACCGGATACAGTCTGTTTACGAAGGCGGCGCTGAGCGCTACCATATTCCAGCCGGCCCTCGCGACGCGGAAGTCGACTGCAAACTCTGCAGTGCTCCGACGCCCCTGTCGAATGGACAGCAGCATAGCGGAAGCAGATTCACCTCGATTAGGGTGATCAGACACCTGTCTGAACTCCTTTACGAACCCAGTGTATGTCGTTAGGAGCCGTGAATTCTGCTCCCAAAGTGCCGTAGCCCAGGCGCGTGCCCCACCTCAAAGCAAATTGACGACATAAGCCACCTTGCTGGAGTCTGACGCATACATTACTGGGCGCTGTGCGAAGACGAGTGAGCACTGCATTAGGAAGTCCGCGCACGTCTCTACACAACCTCCGTACGGCTCCGGGTGACTTATGTATGCTTCAGGGGATGGGGGGGTCCGTTGAACGACCACTGGAGGGTCCCTGTTCAGCAACAGGTCGGCAGGAGGAGGAGCAGCAGCCGCGCCCTGTGCACGCGCTTCCACCTGTGCGGTGAGAGCCTCCATCCTACGATTGAGTAGTACATTCTGCAAACTTTACGACTGCAAACTCAGTATCAAGTAATGTGCGAACGTCACAAAAATGGCTGAGAAAGGTTACCTGCGTGGTAAGGCTGATATCTCGGCAGAGATGTGGTGTCTCCTCCAGGCTTTTATGGTGTTGATGATGATTGCTGACAGCTGTTAGTCCTGGCTCCTGGATGGCAACTGCGCCCTCTGGTGCCTGAAACCCGACAACAGGCAGGGCACCCTCTGGCATTGGCCAGCAGTACCTCCTCTTCGGGCGGCCCACATAACACAGACTGATATATTTCAAGTGTTTATTTATTTTAATTACTAATTAATTAATTACAAATCAATCAATTAATGATTAATCAAAAATATTAATTATTACTAATATTGATTAATTATTATTAGTATTATTAACATTAATCAGTTACTAATTACTAGAAAATAAAAACAGCAAACAGGCTACTGCAACAAGTTGCATTTTGGTTGCGATGTTAACAAACAGTGAAGACGGCAGTTTGACAGGGGCAGTTTTTTTTTTCTCCTAAGGCGGAGGGGTGTCTCAATTCATAGGGCTAGAGGCATACCCCTTCACCTTACCCCTTGTTTTAAAGGGGTTGTTGTGTGGGCCGCCAGAAGAGGAGGTACTGCTGGCCCACCACCAGAGGGTGCCCTGCCTGAAGTGTGGGCTTCAGGCACCAGAGGGCGCTGCCGCCAAGGACACAGCCGGTGTGACAGCTGTCACTCATTATCTCAGGACAGCTGTCACCAATCTACACTTCATCAGTCCACACCATAAATACCGGACGTCATCTCCACCTCCTTGCCGAGATATCATCTACCAGTAAAGGTAAAACTCTCAGCCGTTGCTTTTGTCTTTTCTGACAAGTGTTTGTTACACAGTGTTTGCAGTCAGTTCCGTGAGTGCTCGCAGCCGGAGGCTGAGTGTGAGAGACGTGGAGAGCTGACGTCTTCGCTCCTCACGCTATTCTGTGATAAGTACTCTCAACTGCTGCATGTACCTGTTTTCTGGATACGAGGTGGAGGTGGGATCTCCACCAGCGTTGTTACTGGGTGTACACACACCCACCTCTGATTGTTTCTGCTCCTCGCCAGCAGTACCAGATCCGACGCTCGGAGACGGTGGCCACCTGGGGATTCGGGAGTTGGCGACTCCAGTATTCTCCTGGTTCGGTGGCGGAGGAAATCGTGTGGTTCCGGTTCTTCTCAGGACAGACGTCTTCTATCCTCGAGCCTGCCCACACGTCCCCTTTGTTGATTGACTATTATTTGACATTCTGTAATCTGCTGTACTTGGTTGTGCTCATTCACAACAGTAAAAGTTTTTTTTATATTTTATATTTTTTATATTTTATATTTGACGCTTTCATTGTCCGTTCACTTACGCCCCCTGTTGTGGGTCCGTGTCACGACACTTTCCCAACAGGGGTAGGCATACGGGTAGGTGTAGGGCCAAGGGGAAGGGGAAGGGGTACAAAAGAGAATTGAGATTGGGGGTTAGTATCTGCCTCATATCGTTCTTGTTCTTGCTTATGAAAAGCCCATATTATTTCTATCATGTGACCAGATTGTATTTGTCTGTTTTATTGTTATCTGATTCTGTGTTCTCCTCTTGAAACTTAATGTTTTTAAGCTGCTTTCTTGGCCAGGCTTCCCTTGGAAAAGAGATCTTTGTGTCTCAGTGGGATTGACCTGGTTAAATAAAGTTTTAATTTAATTAAAAAAAAGGCTTTCTTTTATTCTGTGTGTTGCGTTTCAACGCTGTAGCTTTTGGCGCTACATTGATTAGCTCTTACAATGGCTTACGCGCATGCTCTTGTCTTCTTCTGATTTTTTTTCTGGGAACGTTACAGCACCACACACAGGCCTGGCATATGTACTACAGTGTTAAACGGAGCTTCGAGACAGAGAATTTGCCTCGAACATTTTTTGTAATCGAATTATTTGAGTTACTTGACAAATCGTTTCAGCCCTAATTATGACTATCTCATAGCTATGAGACGCTACTTCATAAATTTGTCTTGGTATCTCCCAATTCAGATCAGGGAGACAGACACCCTCTCTACTTTTAAGATTAGGCTTAAAACTTTCCTTTTTGCTAAAGCTTATAGTTAGGGCTGGATCAGGTGACCCTGAACCATCCCTTAGTTATGCTGCTATAGACGTAGACTGCTGGGGGGTTCCCATGATGCACTGTTTCTTTCTCTTTTTGCTCTGTATGCACCACTCTGCATTTAATCATTAGTGATCGATCTCTGCTCCCCTCCACAGCATGTCTTTTTCCTGGTTCTCTCCCTCAGCCCCAACCAGTCCCAGTAGAAGACTGCCCCTCCCTGAGCCTGGTTCTGCTGGAGGTTTCTTCCTGTTAAAAGGGAGTTTTTCCTTCCCACTGTAGCCAAGTGCTTGCTCACAGGGGGTCGTTTTGACCGTTGGGGTTTTACATAATTATTGTATGGCCTTGCCTTACAATATAAAGCGCCTTGGGGCAACTGTTTGTTGTGATTTGGCGCTATATAAAAAAAATTGATTGATTGATTGATTGATTATAAGTATGAGTGCAATTTAGCATCTTTTAATAACTTACTTTTATAACTGTAAGTTAGTATGATACTTGAAATGCAATTCCAACAATATGTTGTAATTATGACTTACTATTATCTTGGAATTTGATAATAATGACTTACTGTATCGTTGTTACATCTCAGTAGGTCGCAGTTATGATTATCTCATAATTGTGTGATGCTACTTCATGAATGTGATTTGTTATGTCATAATTATGGGAAAACATTAATGAACAACATGAGAAAAGCTAATGCTTTAGCTGATTGAAACATGCTTCCATTGGCTTGTCTGTGAGTCAGCCAGGTTAAGAAAATGTCCTCTGATGCAATACTCAGCTTTTGATTTAGGAAGAGGGATCCGCTTAAATTCTCCATCTTATTCAGGCAGATGTACTTTAATAATAGGCCTTCACTCAGCCTTATAATATGATTTATTGTTGAACAGGCTCCAAACTCCAGCAGGGAGCAACAAATGATCTGATCACAACACAACCTCATAGTAATTACAAATGAAGGTCTCTAAACTTCTTACATTACTGTCTCAGAATAGCCCGACTGCAGTCTGCCTCTTACAGCAGAAATCATAGTCTAATCAACAATTTGATCAACAAAAACTGACAGATATTTTGACAACAATCATTTAAAGCTGTACAGCCTTTTAAATTTCACAAAACTGACAAAACGTAGTTTCAACCAAAATCTAAGCATTATATGTCTATTTTTGTGATCTATTACATGGCTACCAATTGTTGGCCATGACATCTGATCACTTGAATTTCTACCCATCAGGGGTCAGAATTCAAAATTGTTTCCATACAGTGTAAATTTTGATCATATTGGCAATATCACATTATGAATCCCTTATTTAAGCGTCGAGGAATAAAAGTATAGTGGTGCCAAAGAAAATTATTTTTCGGAATTAAAGCTTAAAAACACACAGGCTGTACAGCTTTAATAGATGTATAAGGCAAAAATGTCATACCTTCCATGTTTCCAGTGTATTAAAAATTAGGATTTCATTCTTTTGTCAAGAAGATGTCACTTTACTACATATTTTTGGGAAATTCCAATTTATTATTTTCTGATATTTTACAGCCTAATATTGATTAAAACAACCAACATACTAATTAATAAGGAGAATAATTGTTAGTTGTAAGCCTTGTTTTAATAACTGAAGTTGAACTCTTTTTCATTCCGAAAATATTTTCACTCAGGACAGAAACAGTTTTAAATTGGTCCAGTATTGATTTAGAAAGTAAACACTGTCATGGACTAAACAGCTACACAATGTAATTGTGAATCAGAAAGTAAATGAAATGTATTTATGTTGCATTTTTTACAGACAGAGTCACAAAGTAATTTATAATACAATATAGTGGGGCCGAAAAAGTATTTAGTCAGCCCCTGATTGTGCAAGTTCTCCTACTTAGAAAGATGAGAGAGGTCTGTAATTTACATCATAGGTACAATAAGCATTTGGTCATTAACAAAAGTTCAACTCAATACTTTGTAACATCATTTTTGTTGGCGATGACAGAGGTCAAATGTTTCCTGTAAGTCTTCACCAGGTTTGCACACACTAGCTTGTATTTTGGCCCATTCCTCCATGCAGATCTCCTCTAGAGCAGTGATGTTTTGGGGCTGTCGCTGGGCAACATGGACTTTCAACTCCCTCCACAAATTTTCTGTGGGGTTGAGGTCTGGAGCCTGGCTAGGCCACTCCAGGACCATGAAATGCTTTTTACGGAGCCACTCCTTCATTGCCTGAGTGGTGTGTTTGGGGTCATTGTCATGCTGGAAGACCCAGCCATGTTGCATCTTCAGTGCTCTCACTGATGGACGGAGGTTTTGGCTTAAAATCTCACGATACATGGCCACATTCATTCTTCCCTTAACACAGATCAGTCACCATGGTTTATCGCCTACCGTTTCTGTTAGGAGCCAGTCTGATGCCTTCATGTGTTAATGATGTCACACTAAACGCTGATATACGGTTAATGCTATGACAAACAGTAAAACATACAAATGATAAAAGATGGAAAGGACAAAAATGATAAAAACTGCTACCCGGATGTCCGTACCTCATCACTGTAAAGCATGTTGAGCCTCTGCATGGGATAAAAAAAAAAAAAAAAAAAGCATTACATGTAGATATGCAGTCTATTTACCAGACAGTTCTAATGACGTTTTTGCCTGTTCAGTGGTGACAAGAAGCGGTTTACTGAGTGTTTTTTGCTTGCCCCAGATGGTATTTGCATTCTAAATCAATACTGGACCAATTAAATCATTTTTGTCCCGAGTGAGAAGATGAACTCAAAAACTAAAAATAGACACCAGGGTGAAAAATCCTGGAGCTCCCCTTTAAAATATGGAGAGTCTTTGCAGCATACGCCAACTAAATAAAAACGCGGTTACATGACCAAAACAGTTTGTCAGAATATTTGTTACAGTGCATTAAAACTTCATCTGAAAATAGGGTTTGAATCACCTGATGTAAGCAAAGAAGCTGCTGTTTTTATAGACCAGCTGTTGGGAAGGTGTCGTAACACGGACCCACAACAGGGGGCGCTAATGAACGGACAATGGATAAGGGAAGGAGTAACAATTTAATGTTGCACAAGTACACAACGTAAAACAAACAAAGGTTCTGCCAATCACACACAAGAGGATTGCGGGCAGGCTCGAAGATAGGAGACCTCAGATGAACGAAGAGCCGGGACCCACACCGCTTCCACCACCAACGGCCTGAAGAACACCGAAGCCGCCAAGCCCCGAGTCCCCAGGTGGTCTCTGTCCTCCGTTGTCGGCCCTGGTACTGCTGGCAGAAAAAACAGAAGGTAGTGAGTGTGAATCCTCACACCCAGCAACCTTGATTATTGATTCTTGTGGAGGGAGAGCCTCCACTTCCAATCATACACACGTGCAGCTCCGAAAATCCAGTCAAGGAAATACCACCAGGAAAAAACAGCTGCAAAACAGATCAGATTATTTTTGACATATAAGTCAGCAGAGAGATTACCTTGTATTGTAGGAGATTTCTCGGCGAGGAGGTGGAGTCGCCACCCGGCCTTTATGGTGATGGTGATGATGAGATGATGAGTGACAGCTGGTGTTGAGGATGATTGACGGCTGTCACTCCCAGTGGTTCTGGCGCCCTCTTGTGCTTGAAGCCCGCACTCCAAGCAGGGCGCCATCCGGTGGTGGTGAGCCAGCAGTACCTCCTCTTCGGCGGCCCACACAACACCAGCACAGTTAACAAAAAAAAAAAAAAATACTGCAAACCACATGCTTTCTTGTTGAACGCCATAAGCTGTGATATGGATGTCAGCTGGTTTATCGCCTACCATTTCTGTTAGGAGCCAGTCTGATGCCTTCATGTGTTAATGATATACAGTTAACTCCCAACCTGGTTATGGAAGTCAGATTTGGGATTGTGCACTAATGGTGCATGTTGCTCCACCCACCACACAATAAAACTGAATTGGATCCAACACTGACGGCCATTCATACTGTATGCATCGACAACTCACGGTTTCTTTCATTAACAAAATTCCCAAAGTTGGTCCCACATAGTTGCAGATATTTAAGTACAAGCTCCATCTGCTTTCCCTTGGTCTTTTTTTTTTATCATCTCTTACTGCGAGCTGGAAACTTTCCTTTCTGCCTCCATTATTAGGTGTGTACAGAAGTGTGGCCTTCTGGCATTACAATAGTAGGTGGTGCATTCCATGTTTGTTGGAGACCTCATCTCTACCTACTCTATTAAAAAAAAAAAATCAGTCTTTCTAAACATGATGTTTCAATGAATCACACCTCAGTTCCTGTACATGACACTGAGAGACGTATTCTGCATTGTGGATTCCTGTTGTAACCTTGATTGCTTGCCAGATGCTGTTTTGACACAACTGTTTTTGTGGAAGTAAAGTTAATCTTTCACTTGTCTGAGTTTGGCTCCATATTGTGTTAACAGGTCAAGCTACAGTTTGGTGAATCTGAGTTGATTTCCCTTCAGCAGTTTCTGCCTGACTGCATTTGGCACAAAGTCCTCCCAAACAGTCACACCATTTGGCAGAAGTCTGGAAAAGTCCTTTTTTAAAAAATAAAAGCTGAACAGAGGCAGTGTCAGGGTGTTACATTTCAATTTAATTTCAATTTATTTTCATTTATATTGCGCCAAATCACTACAGAGTTGCCTCAAAGCGCTTCACACAGGTAAGGTCTAACCTTACCAACCCCCAGTGCAACAGTGGTAAGGAAAAACTCCCTCTGAGGAAGAAACCTCAAGCAGACCAGACTCAAAGGGGTGACCCTCTGCTTGGGCCATGCTACAAACATAAATTACAGAACAATTCACGGACGAATATACAAGAAATCCTATTGGCGCACAGGACAGGAGGATCACCAACACGAACACAACTCCCATCTCTGGATGGAGCTGCACCTTAAACAGAGAGGAAAAAAAAAACAGAATCAGGCATCAGAAAGACAAAAAAATACTGTATAATTTGCCAGTATTAAACAACAAGAAAACAGAGAAATACTAAGGTGATCGCCGGCCACTAGCCCTAAACTTCACTAAAAGACCCAGAATTTAGGTAAAGTTGAGGCCGCGGCCCACTCCAATTACTAATAAATGAATTAAAAGAGTAAAAAGCATAAAACAAAACTGCACCAGTATGCTAGCCATATGAAAGGGAAAATAAGTGCATCTTAAGTCTGGACTTGAAAGTCTCCACAGAATCTGACTGTTTTATTGACGCAGGGAGATCATTCCACAGAACAGGGGCACGATAAGAGAAAGCTCTGTGACCCGCAGACTTCTTATTCACCTTAGAGACACAAAGTAGTCCTGCACTCTAAGAACGTAAAGCCCGGGCTGGTACGTAAGGTTTAATTAGGTCAGCTAGGTAGGGAGGTGCCAGTCCATGAATTATTTTATAGGTTAGTAGCAGAACCTTAAAATCTGATCTCACTGGGACAGGAAGCCAGTGAAGGGATGCCAAAATGGGTGTAATGTGGTCGAACTTTCTGCTTCGTGTCAAAAGTCTGGCTGCAGCATTTTGAACCAATTGGAGAGCCCTAATGCTAGACTGCGGTAAACCAGAAAATAGAACATTGCAGTAGTCCAATCTAGAAGAGATAAATGCATGGATCAGGGTCTCAGCATCAGCAATAGACAGGATGGGATGAATCTTCGCTATATTTCGCATGTGGAAGAAAGCAGTCCTAGTAATATTTCTAATGTGGAGGCCAAAGGATAACGAAGGATCAAAAATTACCCCAAGGTTCCTCACTTTGTCAGTGTGATGTATGACACACGAGCCTAGGCTGAATTTTACAGTGAGGGGGAGGTGATGGTCTAGTGGTTAAGGTGTTGGGCTTGAGACCAGAAGATCCTGGGTTCAAATCCCCGCCTGACTGGAAAATCACTTGGGCAAAGCCTTTAATCCCCTATTGCTCCCGGTGTGTAGTGAGCGCCTTGTATGGCAGCACCCTGACATCGGGGTGAATGTGAGGCATTATTGTAAAGCGCTTTGAGCGTCTGATGCAGATGGAAAAGCGCTATATAAATGCAGTCCAAGAACCATCATTTCAGTCTTATCAGAGTTTAAAAGTAGGAGGTTTCTAGACATCCAACTTCTCACTGCTGCAAGGCAATCTTCTAAAGATTTTATGTGAACGAGATTACCAGCAGTTATCGGCATGTATAGCTATCATCTGCATAGCAGTGAAAGGTAATCCCAAAATGCCACAATATGTGCCCAAGAGGTGCTATAAAAAGGGAGAAAAGCAGGGGGCCTAAGACAGACCCCTGTGGAACCCCAAATTTCATGTCACTAAGGTTAGAGGTAGTGTTACTGTACAAAACAGTGAGAACGACTGGTCAAGTATGACATCAGCCATGCAAGGGCACTCCCAGTAATCCCAAAATGATTTTCCAGCCTATCAAGTAGAATACGATGATCCACTGTATCAAATGCAGCACTGAGATCTAACAGCAACAGAACCGTAGTGGTGTCCGAATCCATTGTAAGCAGAAGAGAGCCGTCTCTGTGGAATGATATTTTCTAAAAGCAGACTGCAGTGGCTCAAAGAGATTATTCTCAGTAAGATAGTCTACGAGCTGCCGTGACACCACTTTTTCCAGAATTTTAGAGAAAAATGTTAGATTTGATATCAGCCGATAGTTTGTCAATACACTAGGGTCAAGATTAGGTTTCTTAAGTAATGGTTTAATCACTGCAGATTTGAAACATTTAGGAACAGATCCAGAAGTTAAAGAAATATTAATTATTTCCAGCACAGATGGCCCAAGAGTGGGCCACAGGTCCTTAAACAGTTTTGTTTAAGGACCATAGCAAAATCCTGAAGAAGACCCCTCCCAGGTTTTTCATGAAATGTGTATTTGAAGGTAAGCAATGCTGCTTTTGGCTGCTAAAAAAGCAATGGCAACATTCAACAAAAATTGTATCGGATCGCATCCCGTCACATTAAATAATTGCAGAATAATTAGTACCATTCCTGAATTGTATCATAGCCCATGTATCCAGATATATTTTGTGTTGTTTTTAAGGGAGAGTTGTACACCTCTAATGGCTGGCAAAGTACATCCATACAAATCTATTTATAGTTTTAATACAAGGAAAAGAATATTTGATTGATATTGGTATTGCCAGACACTAAAGGTTGTATTACCTGCATTGAATCTGACAAGAAAAGTGGTATCGTGCCATCTGTAGTTTTAAGGGCCCACACAGTAGTTTAGCCCAGGGCCTTATGGTCACTTTAATCTAGCCCTGAGCAAAACTCAACATCCATGAATTAGAATGCTCATGTACCACAAATAGGATTCGATTTACTGAAGGTTTATGTGTATAAAACATGACCATGCACCTTTGCACTGTTGCAAATACACATGCATGGTGATTAGTGCTGCGCAGTATTTGAAAAAAATTGGAACTGCAGTTTATTTATTTTTGCCCGTGACTGATCAACTTGCAGACGAAGACAAAGGACACTCACTTTACGTGAGTCAAGTTTAACTATTAAAAACATGCCTTTATTTGGATTTGTGTAGAATTTTGATCAGTGAGGCGAAAAGCAGATTTATGAATGCGGCTTTTGTGGAAAAGCTGTACTCCAGAGCCCAGTTTTTCATAGGCTGTGTTCACGTTGACACACAGCCTGTCTGCCAACCAGATTAAAGTTCAGAAATTTATAACAATGTGAAAAAATAAATAATTACTTGGAAGTCAGTGTGGTAGCAGATGGCTAGAACGGTTCAAGCTGGTGGTTGGCTCTCACTGCGGTATTGTATCACTTCCTGTTCCGGAGCACAGCGGTGTTTTTCTGTATCTGTTAGCTGTTTAATCTGCGCAGTTAGATTGATCTAGTTAACTAGATAACGATTTGTTTCACAGTGTAATCTTCACGTGCCTTAACTAAAGCACTCCCTCTGCTGAATCACCTCTAAATTATTTACACATTATTCACTTTGTGTGTTTTTAGGAATCCGCGAGCTTAGCGCAGCTACTAGCTCTTAGCCAGTTTAGCATGGCGGCTTCTCCTGTCTCTCCCGCACTTTTCTGCTTTGGGTGCGAAATGTTTAGTTATTCCTCGGCCTCCTTTAGCAGTAATGGTACTTGTAATAAGTGTAGCTTATTCGTAGCTTTGGAGGCCAGGCTGGATGAATTGGAGACTCAGCTCCGCACCTTGGAAAATCCTACAGCTAGACAGGCCCCTGTAGTCGGTGCGGACCAAGGTAGCTTAGCCGCCGTTAGTTCCCCTCCAGCAAATCCCGAGCAACCGGGAAAGCAGGCCGACTGGGTGACTGTGAGGAGGAAGCGTAGTCCTAAACAGAAGCCCCGTGTACACCGCCAACCCCCCTTACCAAAAAGTAGTACATGCAAGTATGTTTCAAGTATACTTCTAGTTTACTTTTTATATACTTATCAGTACTATTTTTTGGTAAGGGCCGTTCACATCTGTAACCGTTTTTCCCCACTCGACGATACACTCGCCGAGGATCAAACTCTGGTTATTGGCAACTCTGTTTTGAGAAATGTGAAGTTAGCGACACCAGCAACCATAGTCAGTTGTCTTTCGGGAGCCAGAGCAGGCGACATTGAAGGAAATTTGAAACTGCTGGCTAAGGCTAAGCGTAAATTTGGTAAGATTGTAATTCACGTCGGCAGTAATGACACCCGGTTACGCCAAACGGAGGTCACTAAAATTAATATTGAATCGGTGTGTAACTTTGAAAAAACAATGTCGGACTCTGTAGTTTTCTCTGGGCCCCTCCCCAATCGGACGGGGAGTGACATGTTTAGCCGCATGTTCTCCCTGAATTGCTGGCTGTCTGAGTGGTGTCCAAAAAATGAGGTGGGCTTCATAGATAATTGGCAAAGCTTCTGGGGAAAATCTGGTCTTGTTAGGAGACACGGCATCCATCCCACTTTGGATGGAGCAGCTCTCATTTCTAGAAATCTGGCCAATTTTCTTAAATCCTCCAAACCGTGACTATCCAGGGTTGGGACCAGGAAGCAGAGTTGTAGTCTTACACACCTCTCTGCAGCTTCTCTCCCCCTGCCATCCCCTCATTACCCCATCCCCGTAGAGACGGTGCCTGCTCCCAGACCACCAATAACCAGCAAAAATCTATTTAAGCATAAAAATTCAAAAAGAAAAAATAATATAGCACCTTCAACTGCACCACAGACTAAAACAGTTAAATGTGGTCTGTTAAACATTAGATCTCTCTCTTCTAAGTCCCTGTTAGTAAATGATTTAATAATTGATCAACATATTGATTTATTCTGCCTTACAGAAACCTGGTTACAGCAGGATGAATATGTTAGTTTAAATGAGTCAACACCTCCGAGTCACACTAACTGCCAGAACGCTCGTAGCACGGGCTGAGGTGGAGGATTAGCAGCAGTCTTCCACTCCAGCTTATTAATTAATCAAAAACCCAGACAGAGCTTTAATTCATTTGAAAGCTTGACTCTTAGTCTTGTCCATCCAAATTGGAAGTCCCAAAAAACAGTTTTATTTGTTGTTATCTATCGTCCACCTGGTCGTTACTGTGAGTTTCTCTGTGAATTTTCAGACCTTTTGTCTGACTTAGTGCTTAGCTCAGATAAGATAATTATAGTGGGCAATTTTAACATCCACACAGATGCTGAGAATGACAGCCTCAACACTGCATTTAATCTATTGTTAGACTCGATTGGCTTTGCTCAAAATGTAAATGAGTCCACCCACCACTTTAATCATACCTTAGATCTTGTTCTGACTTATGGTATGGAAATTGAAGACTTAACAGTATTCCCTGAAAACCCCCTTCTGTCTGATCATTTCTTAACAACATTTACATTTACTCTGATGGACTACCCAGCAGTGGGGAATAAGTTTCATTACAGTAGAAGTCTTTCAGAAAGCGCTGTAACTAGGTTTAAGGATATGATTCCTTCTTTATGTTCTCCAATGCCATATACCAACAGGGCAGAATAGCTACCTAAACTCTGTGAGTGAGATAGATTATCTCGTAAATAGTTTTATATCCTCATTGAGGACAACTTTGGATGCTGTAGCTCCTCTGAAAAAGAGAGCCTTAAATCAGAAGTGCCTGACTCCGTGGTATAACTCACAGACTCGCAGCTTAAAGCAGATAACCTGTAAGTTGGAGAGGAAATGGCGTCTCAGTAATTTAGAAGATCTTCACTTAGCCTGGAAAAAGAGTCTGTTGCTCTATAAAAAAGCCCTCCGTAAAGCTAGGACATCTTACTACTCATCACTAATTGAAGAAAATAAGAACAACCCCAGGTTTCTTTTCAGCACTGTAGCCAGGCTGACAAAGAGTCAGAGCTCTATTGAGCTGAGTATTCCTTTAACTTTAACTAGTAGTGACTTCATGACTTTCTTTGCTAATAAAATTTTAACTATTAGAGAAAAAATTACTCATAACCATCCCAAAGACATATCGTTCTCTTTGGCTGCTTTCAGTGATGCTGGTATTTGGTTAGACTCTTTCTCTCCGATTGTTCTGTCTGAGTTATTTTCATTAGTTACTTCCTCCAAACCATCAACATGTCTATTAGACCCCATTCCTACCAGGCTGCTCAAGGAAGCCCTACCATTATTTAATGCTTCGATCTTAAATATGATCAATCTATCTTTATTAGTTGGCTATGTACCACAGGCTTTTAAGGTGGCAGTAATTAAACCATTACTTAAAAAGCCATCACTTGACCCAGCTATCTTAGCTAATTATAGGCCAATCTCCAACCTTCCTTTTCTCTCAAAAATTCTTGAAAGGGTAGTTGTAAAACAGCTAACTGATCATCTGCAGAGGAATGGTCTATTTGAAGAGTTTCAGTCAGGTTTTAGAATTCATCATAGTACAGAAACAGCATTAGTGAAGGTTACAAATGATCTTATGGCCTCAGACAGTGGACTCATCTCTGTGCTTGTTCTGTTAGACCTCAGTGCTGCTTTTGATACTGTTGACCATAAAATTTTATTACAGAGATTAGAGCATGCCATAGGTATTAAAGGCACTGCGCTGCAGTGGTTTGAATCATATTTATCTAATAGATTACAATTTGTTCATGTAAATGGGGAATCTTCTTCACAGACTAAGGTTAATTATGGAGTTCCACAAGGTTCTGTGCTAGGACCAATTCACTTTATACATGCTTCCCTTAGGCAGTATTATTAGACAGCATTGCTTAAATTTTCATTGTTACGCAGATGATACCCAGCTTTATCTACCCATGAAGCCAGAGGACACACACCAATTAGCTAAACTGCAGGATTGTCTTACAGACATAAAAACATGGATGACCTCTAATTTCCTGCTTTTAAACTCAGATAAAACTGAAGTTATTGTACTTGGCCCCACAAATCTTAGAAACATGGTGTCTAACCAGATCCTTACTCTGGATGGCATTACCCTGACCTCCAGTAATACCGTGAGAAATCTTGGAGTCATTTTTGATCAGGATATGTCCTTCAATGCGCATATTAAACAAATATGTAGGACTGCTTTTTTGCATTTGCGCAATATCTCTAAAATTAGAAAGGTCTTGTCTCAGAGTGATGCTGAAAAACTAATTCATGCATTTATTTTCTCTAGGCTGGACTATTGTAATTCATTATTATCAGGTTGTCCTAAAAGTTCCCTGAAAAGCCTCCAGTTAATTCAAAATCCTGCAGCTAGAGTACTGACGGGGACTAGAAGGAGAGAGCATATCTCACCCATACTGGCCTCTCTTCATTGGCTTCCTGTTAATTCTAGAATAGAATTTAAAATTCTTCTTCTTACTTATAAGGTTTTGAATAATCAGGTCCCATCTTATCTTAGGGACCTCATAGTACCATATTACCCCAATAGAGTGCTTCGCTCTCAGACTGCAGGCTTACTTGTAGTTCCTAGGGTTTGTAAGAGTAGAATGGGAGGCAGAGCCTTCAGCTTTCAGGCTCCTCTCCTGTGGAACCAGCTCCCAATTCAGATCAGGGAGACAGACACCCTCTCTACTTTTAAGATTAGGCTTAAAACTTTCCTTTTTGCTAAAGCTTATAGTTAGGGCTGGATCAGGTGACCCTGAACCATCCCTTAGTTATGCTGCTATAGACTTAGACTGCTGGGGGGTTCCCATGATGCACTGAGTGTTTCTTTCTCTTTTTGCTCTGTATGCACCACTCTGCATTTAATCATTAGTGATTGATCTCTGCCCCCCTCCACAGCATGTCTTTTTCCTGGTTCTCTCCCTCAGCTCCAACCAGTCCCAGCAGAAGACTGCCCCTCCCTGAGCCTGGTTCTGCTGGAGGTTTCTTCCTGTTAAAAGGAAGTTTTTCCTTCCCACTGTCGCCAAGTGCTTGCTCACAGGGGGTCGTTTTGACTGTTGGGGTTTTTCCGTAATTATTGTATGGCTTTGCCTTACAATATAAAGCGCCTTGGGGCAACTGTTTGTTGTGATTTGGCTATATAAATAAAATTGATTTGATTTGATTTGAAAGCAACAAACTGAATAAATAGTCTTTTATTCTGACCTGTTTTGTTGTTTCAGCTGGACTCATCATCGCAGGTGTCTGTGAAATGTGTAAAATAGCAGGGTTTTGTCAACTGCAATATAGATATGCAATTTTTGGTTTGTCAACCAGAGTGTGCAAAAGTGTAGGAGGAAACATGCAAATAGGTGTGGTTTGTACACGCAACACAATTTATCAAGGTCAAAAGGAAATTTTAGAGGTGCTGATTGCCTCTGTATTTTATGAGTTTCATATCTTGATTTCCAGAATGTTGTTCCAGCACAGAAACTACACAGATTATGAAAAAAAAAAACTTTTCCATTGTAAACATCGGGCATATTTAACTTTATTTCATGCTTGTTTCTTTAAGAATAAATGCGTCCATGTGTACCAAGTAGACCAAAAGCAGACCCACATATCAGATGTCTGTGCACAGTAGTTCCACAGTGCTTGAACATGCTCATGCGCTGGCGATTACAACAAACAAACAAATATCTTAAAACAATCTCCTATTTCAGACATTTAATTCTTGTTACATCCATGCTATTTTTGCAAACTGGTGAATAATTCTGATGCGTTGAAAAGTTGTTTGTGTGCATTTGATACACAGAACACATAGTTAATCACCTGTTTGCTAAAACATCATGGAAAAAACAATAATTACACATCTGAAATAGTAAATTGTTATCTTGTCCTTTTGTTGTTGTGAATTTAATTGTGGAATGAAGCACAGCCCACATACTGCAAGTGAATGTACTCCTGTCCTACCTTTTTCAGAACACAACAGAAGGGCTCACAAAGAAATTATTTAAAAGAAGGTCACATCTGGCTTTGAATCACAGTTTGACTTCTGAATTCTAGAGGAAATTCTCATTGATAATGAGAGTGGTGGATACATGGAACAGCCTGCCAGAGGACATAGTAACCACACAGAGAGTAATCAGTTTTAAAAAATAGATGAGACAAACATTGGAGAAATGATGACAGTCAATATAATATATTATATAATGGCTGAGCGGATCTTTGTCATTTGATTGGTGGGTTGTATGTCACATGACATGGATTATTCATACCATTTGCAGTTGTTTCATTGCCCGTGTAATAGTTATTTTTTTAGGGTGCATTTTTGGTGCTATATGAAATGTGCTATTGCACGGCCGGACCACCGCACGCACACATTGGCTGGGGCGGTGTTTAGCTAAACATTGAGGAGTTTGTTTTGCTGAAGGATGACAATTTGAAGGTCTTCTAACACAACAAGTTCAGTATGCTGTAAGCTGTCTGGAGGCATGAAGAGCTGTTAGGATGAAAAGCTGGACAAATTTTTGACGTGATTTTTTTTTTTTTTTTTTTTTTTTTTTTTTTGCTGGCCTGAGGAAAGATAAGTCTTTTTTTGTGGAAGTACACAGTCAGTGCACGGCATCACGGACTAACTGTTTTAACAAGTTGACTGAGAACAATTTTTGACTCCAATTTAAAGTTCATGTTGGACTGTTAAGCACCAGAGGAACACCAAAATGTAAGTCCCTTTTCTGTTTAGAAATTAATAAAATATCAAATGACGAGAATCTATTTTAGCCATTATATAAACAAATAATGAATGTTTGTTCATTCTTTCAATGGAACAAATATTTAATTCGGTGAAAGCTGGAACTCGGCTTCCCCTCGTTGAGTGGAACATTTTATCTTTCGTACCATTGAACTCATAAACATTCATTATTTGTATAATAGACAGCATTAAATAAATCAATTCATTATATGGCTATGACAGTACACATGCTTTGATTGGCTGATTTCTGGTCTGATATTTTTCCATATCAGATTGTTACCATGACAATCGGTCCAGATTGCGTGTCACATTTGCAACTTTGTTTACAATTTTCGTGGCATGAAATAAAACAAAACAAAAAGCAAACAAAGTAATTACGAACGACGAAGAGGACCATTCTCCAAGCGAATTTTATTACACTGACGAGTTTGAACTGTAGGAATTAAAAGCAACCAAGCTCAACGTGGACATGCAAATTGAAGACCAACAAGATGAAAACACAGCTCCCAACAGCCTTATAATAAACAAATTATTAACCTCAGTTGCTTGGTTAATAATCCATTAAAATTAACTGACTATTTGAATACCAAGTTGTCTTAAATGTATTTTAGAAGTGGATAAAGAGGTGCCTTGCACCAGAGTCAAATAATTTAACTTACATGGCTGAATTAATTTGATTTTGGGCTTACAGACATTAACACACATACAGTCCTCTTTTTCATACTGCTGCCTATGTCATTACCGCCCGCTATCAATTGTGTCACCTGCAAAATTGTCTCCACCCAACGTGCAAAGGTTTGGGTTGCCCACACAACTTGGCACTCGCTGTCTGGGTCCATAAGGACCAGCAGAGTTGATAAACAACAGTGAATCATGACAATGATGAATACGCCCTCTGTGGTGAAGCTATGATGAGTGTCAGATCTCCTGCTGGTTTGTCTTTCACTTTATGTGAGATAATTGCGTAATTTGCTGTTACTCATTCATGTGATATAAAAAAGTACTGGGATGCATCACTGTATCGTGCTGCTCCAGAGCCACCACCGGGACTCAGCCTTCTATTCTATCATGGACCATGAGCCTCCTATTCAGAAAGTTATTGAGAAGGCTGGTGAGGCAGCTCCTGATCCTTCTGCACCTCTTATTTCAAGGAAATGGAATGAAAAAAATTACTTCTTAAGAATGACAAGTGTTTCCCAGTGCATTCTTTCATCTGTTAAAGCTGTAATGCCTTTCATATTTTTATAATTTGAGTCATAAAATAATAATCTTTGATACTCCTATAATTTAGTTCCATAGTACACAAATAAAGGATTCACAATTTTATATCACCAATATGATTAAATTTTGCTTTATATGGGAAAAAAAAC